>NC_137929.1:68589311-69116811 GCF_963969265.1 Rhamphochromis sp. 'chilingali' | reverse complement strand
GAGGTCAATGATTGCATCACCAAATGGAGGGTTTTTCATTTTGTATAGTATTGTTTGTTTTCTTTAAAGTAGCCTTTTGAGTTATATTGTATGCAGTGTTTTACTTTACAAACTATTTAGTTGAGTAAATGAGTTTGTCAGTTTCATGCATGACTTTATTCCTGTTCTTTGTTTAGAATTGTATTATTTGGTTTGACCTATTTTGTTTCAATGGTAGGGGCTAACGAGGTCAGGTGTGGGCAAAGTCCTGTATAAAGCCAGTGGGATTTTTGCATGCCTGATGGATTGTTTTATGGTAAAATGGAGATGCCAGCAATAAAGTATGCTTAAAAGAACTTCAATCGTCTGTTAATGCTATTTACTTATCACCTTCCTTGCTGCTTAAGTTATGCTACATCACCGTATGCTAGTGATGGGCAGATGAAGCTTCATGAAGCACTGAAGCTTTCCATCCAATTGGTTCACCCCAGCGCAAAGCTTCTTGAAGCTTCATTTGCTCTAGTAGGACATCTACTGGACGTAAAAATATTAGTTGGCATGAATTTGAAGAGTGTGGCCTTTTGCACACAGCCTGTAAATGTCAACAACAAAAGGAGTGTGTAAAACATCTATATTGTAGTGATGGCAGTATACTGTGTATATTTATACTGGCAGTATGGAAAATGATCATTTGGAAATGCTTAAAATGGAAATGATCATTTACTGTGAGGTGAGGTGTGGTTGGGGTGTGGACAGTAGTTGTGCTTTTGTAACGTTGAGGTATGGACAGCTACACACTGAGGCTTTGAGCCTCAGTCCTGCCTGTTCACATTTTATTCTGTAAAAACTAAATTTTCACTGCTTTTATGACCTTTTTAGTGGGGAGAACATAGCTGGGATTTAATGATTTATCTTTTGAATCCTTTGTCCTCCACAATGCTAAATGGCTGGGAGTCCTCAATCACCATGCTAACCAGGTCTTCATCTATTTGAGATTGTTCTCCTGAGGAAAGACAATAAAGATAAAGCACAAATATAAATATCACATACGTAACTTATAACAGTTGTATAATATTGTTATATCATTTAGTAACATTACTGCATGCTATATTATCATTGCATTTGATGGCTCACCTGGTCTTGCTCCACAATCGGTGTTCCCCTTATTCTCATGCAAAGCTCTGTAGTGCCTAAGCATGGATGAGGTGTTGTTGTTATATCCCAGCTCCCTGGCACATAGCAAACACTTCACCTTGTACAAAAGTCAAGACAGCTTAACATAAATTGTATTGCAGCATCAGTATTATGAAAATACATCTTCTGTAGAAATTTACATACCTTGTTGAGAGGAATAAAATCACAATGTTCCCACACAGGGGAGGACATCCTCCTCTTCTTAGCTGGCTCCATTCTCTCCTGACTTTCTCTCCTCACTCTCATAAACCTCCAAACTGTCTCCAAACTCTCACTAACAACTCTCCAGTCTGGGGGGTTTATATCGCTGTCATAGCTCGCGGCAAAGTTCGAACCACTTCATGAACCAGTCACGTGGTACAGCCGGGCAGCGAGGCTTCGGACGTCATCATTTTCAGCTCCTCCCATAAATGAAGCAAGCCTCGATACGCGCTTCGCGGAAACGCCCCCTCCATTACTCGACACAAGCTTCGAAGCCTCGATACAGAACGTCACATCACTACCGTATGCTTTTCATAAAAGTTTCACACAAGACAGATACAAACTTTATAAGATTTATATATATATTTTCCATATGGGATGAGCCTTTCTTCTTTAGAGGTACATAGATCTGACAGTCATCAGCAGTGTTGGTCAAGTAACTTGAAAAAAGTAATCAATAACTAACTACTGATTATTTCCCCCAAAAAGTAATCTCGTTACTTTACTGATTACTTATTTTAAAAAGTAATTAATTACTTTGTTACTTAGTTACTTTTTAAAAACATGATTTACAACCTGAAGAGGTGATAGAGCGATAGATCTTTCAGCCCAATTCTACTTTTTCTACATAATCCATCATACAAAATGTAATCAAATGGAAAAGTCTCTTTTTAAACTTGTTTTATTAGTTTTAATCTTTTAACTTTATGCATCAAGCAAAGATTTAATTATATGCAACATTCTCTGACTGGAAGAAATTTGTTTAATATTTAAACCTATTTTCTGCACATTCCAGCACATAAAATATATATATTTTTTGTGTTTACACTCACTCTTTCAAATAGATGCAAGTAAAACACAGCAGAAAATAAATAAAGTCAAAGACTAGCGGTCCTGTTGCTCTATTTTCACCTGTAAAGCAGGAGTGGGTAGGCGGATGTTTGCCCTAGTGCAGGTGTGCCGCAGCGGTCAGTTGAAGAATCCGCGAGTTTCTCTGTGAATCTCCCATTCCGTCGTAGCGCACTCGGTGCTTGCTTGGAAGTTTAGGGTTTTTTTTAGCTGTAAAAAGAAGTTTTCTTCCCACGCACAACGGACACTAATGTTTTTGTCACTTTTTATGGAATCAAACTCAAAGTAAGGTCAGTACTTCCACGCTTTAAACGCTGCACGCTCATACTCTCTCCCGCACTCGATATATCATCCATTGTTCTCCAAAAGTTGATTCTGTTCATCTGGACGTAGCGTTTTGTGGGAGAAACGTTTCGTCACTCATCCAAGTGACTTCTTCAGTCTCAGCTGACTGCAGGTTTCCCCAATCTGTTCCCAAGCGCCGTGGACCTCTATGTGAACCAGCAGTTGTGCGGGCTGTACAACATTATATAGTTAGCCAAAACATAGCAGCTATCTTCCTCCCACATGGACATGGCAGTCTTGGTGTCTGCTCCGAAGCATCCTCATATCTCCGTGACCTGTTCTGGTGTCTGCTCCCTACTCTGTAAGAGACAGAAAAGAAAAAAGGTCAGGATAATCTAATGCTATTATCCATTGTTCTTCTAGTGATTCAAAGTTGGTTTAGAGTATCATGTTCGGAACTCTTTTACCCAGGGACCTATTTTACTTATTATCTATGTGTGCAAGTGTGTTTGCAATTACCCCTCTGCACTCTAGGTCATGTCTTACACAACCCGTTCTCACTCCCAAAGCGTAACATTTTACGCTAGGTGACAAATCGTCACCATATTACGTTTTCGGCTACCCACCACGTTCCTAAATGACGACCTCGGAAAAAAGAGGAAATATGAGAACCATCTGGACTGAATCTACACATGTTCGCTCTTTTTATTCAAATCGCTTAGAAACACGCTATTTAACTTCATTAAAGTCCTGGTTAAGGTCAGGAATAAGGTTATGGTCAGGGCTAGGGATAAGGTTAGGTTTAGGGCTGGAATACAGGGCTGGAACGTCTACTCCCGCGGGAGCGTCATTGCACTGGATTCCAGCCATAACCCGCCGCGTACCATAAGAACGCCGAAGGTCTCCTTTCGCGTTCCTCAGGAACGCCGCGGGACGTGACAAAACGTCGACATGTTACGCCTCGGGAGTGAGAACGCTCTGGTCTTACAATATATCAGTCTGGACAGTCACTCCGAACAAAGCGTCTGACCTTCAAAAGACTGAGTGCCAACTCGAATGAGCACATTTGCAATGTGTGTATCAAAATAATTATAACTGCTTATTTTAGTAAGAGAAATCAAACGTTTTCAATCCCAACACTCCCTCCTTTCACACGTTTTAACGTGTGTTTCGTTCAGCCTGCTGTCCCACAAGTTCCCCTCCAGTGTGACACTCAGCCTTTCAGCTTTTCCCTCTTAACTGGGGTGGGGTCTTTTAGTCGAGTCAGTGCTAAATCAGCTGTCGTCCCCATTCAGTTGGTCAGATACTGGGTCTTCCAGACCATCAGCCTGCCTCCTCATGGAAACGCACTGATTCATCACCAAGCCCAACCGACACTGGCATCTGATAGGGTGGCACTGCATGTTCTTCCCTTAGTGTCGCTGTTTTCAGTCTGTTAATTAGAGTTCTCAAACTTGGGATAGACAATATCCACACGAGTCAATACAGCTGTGAACATGGCCAATTATCAGTCAAGTACCAATTAATCATAAAATGATAACTTTTATTTTCTGAATGTTTCAGTCACCCAGAGGATCTTCAATCCCAGAAAATTCCTTCTCCTCATTTGATAATGTCTGTCGTCTTTCCATGCCCTGGTAACTGGCCCATCTGGAGCTGTATCACTTGAAATATACGTACAACAGCCAAACCACACCTTGGTCACACCAACCCCTTTTCCACCCTGAGGATGTCCAATGCTATCCTACTCTGGACTGTTAAAAGTGACTTTAACACCGACTGATCTGTCAGTAATGTTTATTGCATTCCCTGGTCAGGTTAGCCAATCTCTGCACATTGTAATGAACATAATCAACTTGGTCAACATTTTATTGGATGTTATTTCAAACACAACAACAATTAATGAATAACAGAAACTGATGGAGCTGAACATTTATTTATCTGAAATTAAGTCAATCTTGTGTACAGGTTGAATTAAAGTGTGACTCAAAATCTTGGGGTGTGATAAAAAGTGCCTTGAGGCGACTTTTGATGTGATTTGGCACTATATAAATAAAATTGAAGTGAATTGTTAATGACAATCAAGACGAACATCTTTTACTTGCTAGCAAGGGATGCCTGCTTGGTGTCTCAGGAAAGCACTCTGAATCCAACCACAGACGACCTCAACTCTGGCCTCCGCTTGCCGCCTTTCATTGAAAATAGTTACAACACACTTAAGCACCTCCCATTGTAAAACCCCCTATGGCTACAAAAGACAAGGCAATATGTGTGTATGTGTGTGCAGGTGTATGTATGTGCGACAATGTGTGTGTGTGGGTGTGTGCATGTATGAGTTTGAGTGTATGTTTGTTTTTGTGGGTGTGTTCCTGCCCACAAAAGGATCATAAAAGCAGGAAGTTTACTAAGCAACAAACAGAACCCTCACATAGATATCCCTAATAAAACACTGCAGCCTCCCCCACCAACAAACTGGCTGGAGAGGTGGTCAGAGACAAAGGAATGCCTTTGATCAGGCTGCTTGAACTAAGACTTACAAATTTAAGTAACACAATAACAACATTTAACAATTTGACTCCAACAGGAAACATATTCAAGAAACTTAGAGAAGTCCAGATGCTCTTCTTTCCAGGCTCCTTAGATGGAAGAAGAGTTTAAGAAAAATGAAATTGATTAATAAATCTTCTTAATAGAGTCTGTTTATTCTTTAGGCTGGAAGTGAGCGGCTGTGAAATTAGACAATCTAGCCTTCGTTATATCCTCGCCCTTACTTCTGCGTTTTTCTGGTCGCTAGCACCAGAGCATGATCCGCAATGAATCCTGGCATATGGTAGGCCACGAAGCATACACCCGACCCATCCTTCAAATCTAGGGAAAAGGAGGACGCATTTGTTGCCGCATTTGGAGGACTCTTCGATTATCTCAGGACAAATTTTGGATCACTCGTGTTTGAAGACAAATCCACATCATTATAGATTATTGATTGGCTGGAATCAAACAGACTGATGAACATTAATTTATGTGGCAGTTCCAACTGCTGCTCACAAATTTGATAACAAGGAGAAGTCAGTTCCACACTGACAGGCGAAGACGAGGAAGACACTCATCTTTGCACGTTGGCCTCGTCAGTTATGTGACCACATTTCTGTTTGGACTCAAACTGATACGAGCAGGGCAGGTGTCACACAGCATTATTGTTCAGGTGTGAGTCAGACTCTTTGTACTTGTGCAGTCCTATTTAATAATATGTTATTAGTGTTGATGATTCACAAAGAATAGGAACTCTGCTGCATGCAGTAACTGGTTTTTCTAGTTTGGTGGTTCCATGGATGATCATTAAAACCTCATTAAAAACACCTCTGATTTGCATGAACATTATGTGAAACAGAGCAGAGAGCTGATGCTGACTCTCTGCATAAAAGCACAAATATTCCTTCATGTCTGTGGGATTCATTTTATTCTGTAGTGTGAGAAACTTTGTGATGTCTGAATTATGCTCTGTCATTAAAGTCTAGACTATTCATTTTTAGAGGTAGGACTCACAAGACACCCCATAATACAGTAGCATCACTATTCCTCATTTATTGGATTTTTTTTTAACATTTTGCAGTTGAGTATTACAGTAATATGTTTTCATGTTTTTACAGTGCCATGATCTCTTCAATAAAATTGAAGTGAATTGATTTGAATTGGTAGTCTTTATGCAGCTCTGTTAAATAACATGTCGTTACTGTTGATGCTTCACAAAGAAGGAATGCTGCAAACTGAAACTGTGCTGCATGCAGTTACTAGTTGTTCGAGTTTGGTGATTGAAACGTCCATGGAAGATGTTTAACTGGCTGAAAACACCCAACATAATTAAAAACAGCTCTGATTCTCACACAGTAAACCAGAATATGTTGGCAAACCATAAAAAGAATTAAGGCTACCGATTGCTTCAAGTTTTTTTTAAACTGATGAACTTAAAAGTTGGAGCTCTTTAGAGGTCAGACACTTTGATTGCATTTGACATGTGGCTGAAATAAAAGTTAAAGGTTTAATAAATAAATTAAAAATGTTTAGCAACTAGCACATAGCCTCTGGGATCGCTGCGACACACAAACCCTTCCACCATGATATGGTAAGGATTTGCGCAGGAGACAAAACTTGACTTTTATTATTATTATTATTAATAATAATAATAATAATAATAATAATAACAATAAACAAATACAGTCAGTAAAGTGACAAGGATCAGGATCCATTAAAAATGTCATACTGATGTGATTTTGCTTCATGAATAATTTTTCTTTTTTATCTTTGATAAAATTGCTGTCATTGCATAGTCTGATTATGAAGTAATAAATATATTAATTAGATGATATTTTTAAGCAGCAGGTTGTAAATAAGTTAAAATGACAGCTGTTTGTCCATTCATTATGTGTGCATGACAAACTGTGGTCTGTAGTGAACATGGAAGTGTCAAGTCTGTAGTCATGAGGCAGAATGCAGTCGCATCTGAAAACAGAGGCACACATGGAGACATTAAATGCAAATTTAAAGCAATGAACCACGAAGAAAGGAGACAAATGTTCTAGTGTTCATTCAAATCACAGGTGCCGAACTCCAGGCCTTGAGGCCCGGTGTCCTGCAGGTGTCCTTAATCGAACACAGCTCATTTAAATGGCTAAATTACCTCCTTGACGTGTCTTTAAGTTCTCCAGAAGCCTGGTAATGAACTAATCATTTGATTCAGGTGTGTTGACCCAGGGTGATATTTAAAACCTGCAGGACACCGGGCCTCGAGCCTCTAGTTTGACACCCCTGAGTTAAATGAACTCGATTGTTCATGTCAAGCCCCTCCCACTCTGTAAAGCACTTTGTGATTTTATCTTGAAAGGTGCTATATGAATAAAATTTTACTTTTTACTTTACTTTACTCAGCGTCACCCTGAGCCAGTCCGAGCAGTCAGACAACATATTTTGAGCCCAGCACATGAAGGTGTGGCTCTCTCACACTTTTCAGGTAGAGTCCCGCCTCGTTCCAGGAAGCAGCTCACCTGTGCATCTATGTTTAGTATTCAGGTGTAGAGTGTAGCTTGTTGTTCGTGTCTGTGGTTGAAGAAAATGTAAGTTTGTTTTGTTTCATCCTTTAACAGTTTCTCTTTAGGAACTTTACTGTTTGTTCAGCTCATGTTTGATTTCTTCACATAACAAACTGTGTGTTATTATTTCCGGTCTCTCCATTAAACTCATTCTGTAATGTTTTCCTGGCTAACATCAGCTTTGTGCAGCTTAGTTCAGCATTAGTTCTTCACCTGTGATGCAGAAGTAGAGTAAGTTGATGGTCAGCAGCTGAACTCAGAGTCGTTGTTACTGTGGATCCACTTATTGATGACTGAAGGCAGCTTTTCCTGCCTCCATCAGTCTGTGGAGGAGGCTGAGAGGAGAGACTCAGAGCTCCGGGTCTTTATATTCATTTTTGTAGATTATACTTTGTCACAAACTGTTGGCTCTCCTCCAAGGATGTCATGATGTGACAGTGGAGAATCTTGTTACTCAGACTGTGCTGTTGCACAGCAGATCCAGTTTGACCAGTTTCAAAAGCTGAGAGTCTCACTTCATGTCTCTGTGTATAAAACAAATATAACTTGAATTTTTTTGGTGTTCAACTAAAATTACAAAACCTGCTTCTGGGTCTGATCAGAAATCAATAGCCTTTGCTGTAATAAAATCCTATAAAAGTTGATTTCAAATTTTTTCATGTAAGACTAATTAACAGGCACTTGATAGATTTTAAAAGAAAGAATCTGAAAACAAAACGTTTTAAAAGAGTATTGTGGGGTGTAGGTGGTCATTAAAATAGAAAAAACAACTGAACTATTTTCAATAACAAACCCTAGCATGCACTAATTTTACACATCTCACAACAACAATACATCTTTCAAAGATTTGATCAGTGTTTTGGTTGTTGTTGAGAATTTACATGTTGCTTTTAAAACCACATGAAGTGTGATTGGCTACTGTCCACTGAGACCAAGCATTCAAAGGAGCTTGCAAAGAAAAGCGTCTGGACTTCTTTAAGTTACTTGAAGACGTTTCACCTCTCATCCAAGAAGCTTCTTCAGTTCTAAGGTCAAATGGTGGAGAGTCCCAGATATAAACCTAGTGGGAGTAACCCCCCACAGAGGGACAAAAGGACCCCCTGATGATCCTCTAATCGCCTGAGACAAGGTGTGAAACTGGGTGTGGGCTCCAATCAGCCAGAGTTTCGGGTGGGTTCATTGTGAAACCTGGCCCCACCTTATCATGCGAATTCCTGAGATCAGATGGCCCAGGATGTGAGTGGGCGTTAAGGCGTCTGGGAAGGGATCTCAAAACTGGATTATAGATGGCAGAGAGTTGGTGTCGTAAACCCCCGCCTCTGTTCAAAGATGGTCGCTCACAGTGGACATAGATGGCTTCTTTCACTCCTCTTTCAAACCATCTGTCCTCTCTGTCCAAAATGTGAACATTGGCATCCTCGAAAGAGTGTCCTTTATCCTTAAGATGCAGATGGACTGCTGAGTCTTGTCCTGTGGAGGATGCTCTTCTGTGTTGTGCCATGCGCTTATGAAGTGGCTGTTTGGTCTCTCCGATGTAGAGGTCTGGGCATTCCTCGCTGCACTGTACAGCATACACCACATTGTTAAGTCTGTGTTTTGGCGTTTTGTCTTTCGGGTGAACCAGTTTCTGTCTGAGCGTGTTGCTGGGTCTGAAATGCACCGGGATGTCATGCTTGGAGAAAACTCTCCTGAGTTTTTCTGATACACCGGCTACATAGGGGATGACAATGTTGTTGCGTCTGTCCTTCTTATCCTCCCTCGCTGGTGTCTGGTCTTCTTTTCTGTGCATCTTTGCTGACTTTAAGAACGCCCATTTAGGATAGCCGCACGTTTTGAGTGCTTCCTTTACATGTGTGTGTTCCTTCTTTTTTCCTTCAGGTTGAGAGGGAACATGTTCTGCCCGGTGGTGTAGGGTCCTAATTACTCCAAGTTTGTGTTCCAGAGGGTGATGGGAGTCAAAGAGGAGGTACTGGTCCGTGTGTGTGGGCTTCCGGTAAACTTCGATGTTGAGTTTGCCGTTCTCTTCAATGTGCACAGCGCAGTCCAGGAAAGGCAAACAGTTGTCCTTTGTGTCTTCCCTGGTGAACTTGATGTTTTTATCCACAGCGTTAATGTGCGCAGTGAAGGATTCCACTTCTTGTGTCTTGATTTTGACCCAGGTGTCGTCCACATATCTGTACCAGTGGCTGGGTACTCTTCCTTTGAAAGAGCCAAGAGCCTTTCTTTCCACTTCCTCCATGTAAAGGTTGGCTACAATAGGTGACACGGGGGAGCCCATGGCACAGCCATGTTTTTGTCTGTAAAAGCCTTCGTTGTATTTGAAATATGTAGTGGTGAGGCAGAGGTCTAACAGGGTGCAAATCTGATCGGGTGTGAAGTTGGTCCTGTCCTCCAAGGAGCTGTCTTCTTGTAGTTGTTTTACACAGACGAGACCAAGCATTCTTCTTCTTGCCATCAAAATGGAAACAGCAGGAAGAGCACAAGTTACTTTGATCTTGTCACGATCTGGCTGGCAGACCGTGGGGATGTGGGGAAAGGAGGACCCAAAACGCAGACTCTGCGATGCAAACAGTGCTCTTTATTTACAGTGAAAAGCTGTAAAGACAATAACTCCCCGTTGCTCCCTTGAAACCCGTGTGCGTGCTTCCCTCCGACGTCTGTGCTCGTGCTCCCCGCTGTTGTGTTTCCGCACACCCCATGCGTGCTGCCTTTCTGGACCACTCTTCCTCCTGCAGGGAAACCATAGAAGTAGCCGTCAACACTAACCCTCGGGGGGCATATACAAACAGCACTGACATATACTGACACACACTAACTTGGTACGATAACTCAATGATCCCGCGCCGGTGGGAGCTCCAACACTCTCCTAAGTAGCTCCCCCGACGAGCCCTGATCACCAACAGGTGTGGCAGGAACTTCACGTGTGGCCAGTCCTCCCACAGGGCCACACCCATCAGGCCTGCAGCTGGCTGTGCTCGATCCTCCAGCCACACCCGCAGACATACACGAACATACCCACACCCTGCCTATACATACGAGTGGGACACAGACTAACACAGCATTGTGCAGAAAAATATAAATAGAATGTGCATAGGTTCATTAACATATGATATCTTACCTAGGCGTTATTAAAACCTCAACTTTATTATTATTCCTCAACTTCAGGGTTTAAGTGTGTTAAATTCACGCTTTTTTTTTTTTTTTTTTTTTGTGTCCCGTTTGGATCTATAGCCATCAGAATTATTGTCTTGAGGCCAAGAAAGATGCCAACCGGATTTATTTTACCAAGTGGATCATCATGGCCTTGCCATATTGGTCCATTTGGTTGACCTTTATTATAATTATGAATTTATTTTATTTTCAGTTGCAAACGGGACAGACATAACTGTGGGATAGGACAGGGGGAAAGAATGAAAGAAAGAGAGGGAGAGAAAGAAAGAAAACCAAAGGGGAGAAGAGACGGTGAGAAGGGGGGGAAGAGAGAGAAAAAAAAAATTCACGCTATTTTAACACTGATGAAAAATAGCAAGCTGATTTTCATTGCGTGTGTGTGTGTGTTATTAGTAGGGATGGGTATCGTTTAGGTTTTATCCGATACCGGTGCCAAACCGGTACTTTTGAAACGGTGCCGGTGCTCAAACCGGTGCTTAAAGAATGGACAACACAAAATTGGTCCAAAAACCTCCCATGTTCAGCTGTTTTTTTTTTTTTGTAAAAAGATAACAATGTTAGCCTTTTCTGCAGCTATGGGGCATATATGGTATCACTCTTGGCTGGAAGCAGTGCTTAAACAATGGAAAAAACACAAACTTTGTCCAAAAACCTCTCATGTTCAGCTGTTTTCCACTTTTTCTTTGGTCATTTTAGCCTTTTTGGCCAGGGTGAAGGGAGCATCTGCCATCAAACAAGAAGACAGCTGCATGTAGCTATGATGATGTTTGCTAGTTCACCTTACATGCATTAATGTAATAACGTGGTGAGCCTACTCAACGAAAATTACACACAGACAACATTAAGCTACTCACGCAGAGAAGAACGGCTGCTGCTGCCGTCATCATCCGTCATCATTTCTGCTACACTGGCAGGGCTATGGGCCAGGACTCCATTCTTCGGGTTTTGGGGGGATATTGCTCCGGGTCCGATAACGGGCAACCCACCCGCAGTAGATGTGCACGGTGTGAGGTCTCGCAGCAAGCTATCAAATACGGCGCATTTCTCGGCTTTAAAAAAACCCAAAAAAAAACCCCCGCTATGCGTCGCTAGGTGTTTCATCGGATTTGAGATGTTACCTCCTTTGACAGTATCACAGTATCAGCTTAAAGCACTTGTTGCAGGCTGCTGAGTTTGCATCTTTTGGACCTGGACCTGCCTACTATCCTCGGAAACGTAAAATGATTGGCTAGAATCTAAAGTGTATCACAGCTCAGGGAAAAAAAAAGCACCGAAATAAAGCACCGAAATGTGCACTGCTTTTCGGTCTGCTTACTACCGTTTATGTCAGAACCGGTACCATCATGGCACCGGACACCGGTACCCATCCCTAGTTATTAGTCAGGTTTAATCGATGTCTGTGCAGTGGAGCTGCAGATCCACCACGGCATGTTCTCAAAGCTGCCTTTCATGCACATTTCTCTGCTATAATTGGATCCTTTTTTTAACTACTTTGCTATGAGTCCACTGGTCTTTGTATCACTTTTCATCACAATAAGCAACTTGGACAAGATGATAAACAGACTCACATGCTCAAGATGTTGTCTAATCTTCATGAGCTCCCTTGTATTTATAAGTGTTAGTAAGGTTAATACAGTTTCTGTTTGTGTGTGTGGTTTTGCATATGTTTCTTTATTCAGTGTTTCAGACTCTTTCACAATTTTCACCCTTAAGCAGTCAGTTTTCTTTTTCCCAGGTTTGCTAACCCAAATTTAGATTTCCCACATTAAACAACAGCATTCCTCTGTGTTCTCACCTGCTCCTCTCACTCCGTTGACCTCTCCCACTTCAACAGTCCAATACCAGGCAGTTCTCTTTCCGCTTTGTCCTGCATTCTCTGTCTCTCTTTAACTGCCATGTTATTGCTTTTTGGAACTGCACTCTCTGTCTTCAGCCAGGAGTGAGAGCTCGTTTGTCAGGTTTAGTGACACATGGCGCTGTAAACAATTCAACCAGAAACTTGGCCTGAACGTTTCCAGTGATGTTAACCTATAACTTTCTTCCGACTGCTGCATGTGGAAAATTGATCCAGGTCTGCTTTGCGCCTAAAAATAACAAAACTAAGACATTTTCATTATTATCATCACCGCTTAAAACACACTTATCTCTCTCTGGCCAGAAGCACCAATTTATGTCATATATTCACATTCATAAGTGTAAGTGTTATGTCCCCTGGCTAGTCTAGGGGGTTGAAGGGACGAACATAAATGTGGATAGAGAAGGAGGAGCCAAGATGGTAATTTTAAAAGGTTTATTTAATACTGGTGATGGGATGTGGGTTCAGACCGAGGTGTAACGTCAGGGAGAGCCAAGGCCAACATAACAAACAAAACATCCCTGACGTAGAAATAAAAGAAACTTACCTAATTCCAAAGAAACAAAATATACAACCTATAACCATAACCTACCTAACAACACGTCTGTGAAGGTTCTCAGTCATCCAGGTCATCGTAGTCAAAGGAGCTTGCAAAGAAAAGCGTCTGGACTTCTTTAAGTTGCTTGAAAAGCAACTTAAAGAAGTCCAGACGCTTTTCAGACGGTTTAGAAAGGTCTGGAGCAACAAGAACAGGTGAACTCGACAGAAGACCTTTTGCACATTCAAAACCATATTGACACTCGGGACTCCAAATGAATGGTACCTTCGGGCTGCACAGGTTGGTCAGTGGTGTTACGACTTCAGAAAAATTCCTACAGAAACAGCTGTAGTAACCAACCATCCCCAGAAATCTGCACAGCTCACGGCGTGTTGTTGGCACAGGAAAGTTAAGAATGGCATTAACCTTTGCACTGATAGGGCGAACCTTGCCCTGCCCAACTTCCTTTCCAAGGTAGGTCACTGTAGCCTTACCAAACTCGCATTTAGCCAAGTTGAGGGTCAAGGAAGCATCAGCTAAACGCTTGAACAGAGTGGTTAAGGTGTCAACATGCTCTGACCAGCTGGAAGAATAGATGACCACATCATCAAGGTAAACATTACAGTTTGCCACACCAGATAATACAGTTGACATTAACCTCTGAAAGGTAGCAGGAGCATTTCTCATTCCAAATGCCATGACTGTATATTGTAAAAAGTGATCAGGTGTTACGAAAGCTGAGATTTCTGATGCTCTTTCTGTCAAAGGAACTTGCCAATAACCTTTAAGAAGGTCCAGCTTACTCACATAAGCAGCAGATCCGACGCTGTCAATACAGTCCTCAATACGGGGCAGTGGGAAGGAATCAGGTACTGTTACTGCATTTACCTTGCGGAAATCTGTGCAAAAGAGAGGTGTTCCATCTGATTTTGGCGTAACCAGGCACGGAGAACTCCATGGACTATAGCTTGGGATAGCCAATCCATGCTATAGAAGGTAGTCTACTTCTGTGTTCATCATTTCCCTTTTTGCCATAGTCACACGGTAAGCATGCTGCTTAATAGGCACGGCATTCCCAACATCAATGTCGTGCTCTATTACAGTAGTACGGGAAAGCATGTCCCCAAAGAGTGTTAAATGAATGGTGACGAGCCTTTCAATGTCCAACTGTTGCTCACGGGTCAAGTGAGACAGATATATAGACAACTGGGACAGTACCTCAGAATTAAGCATTCTGGCATTCTGGTAGCTGGCATCACAAAGTTTGAGCCTGTCTTCATCTAAGCTCGACCTCAATCCTGAGGGAGAGTTCAACAAGAGAGTTTCTGGAGATGAGATTGGCTCTGACGGAGATGCCACAGGCTTATCTGCGGTGCCACAGAAAGAGGCAGCTCTAGAATGAAAAGATTTGAGCATATTGAGATGGCACAAGCGTGTTTTACGCTTCCTATCTGGTGTTTTAATCACATAGTCAGTGTCATTTACTTTCTTATCCACCTGGTATGGTCCACAGAAGCGGGCAGACAATGCAGAGCTAGCAGTTGGTAGAAGAACCAAAACCTTGTCACCTGGATTGAAAGATCGAGGAACGGCTTTTTTATCATACCAACTCTTCATCTTCACCTGAGCAGAGGAGAGGGCTTCTGCAGCTGGCAACCTGGCCTTATGGAGGCGCTCTCTGAACTGTGAAACATAATCCAGAACATTAGTTTTCACAACATGGTCTGTTGACAAGAACTGTTCTTGCAACAACTTCAAAGGTCCCCGAACAGAATGACCAAACACTAGTTCATTTGGGCTAAACCCAAGGGACTCTGCATGACCTGCTTGAAAAGTTTAGACAGAAAGTTAGTTCCTTGGTCTGTCTGTGAAGAACTTTGTCAAAACTTTAATCACCAAAGGTGCAGTTATTCTTCTGAGTGGGACAGGTTCTGGAAAACGAGTCGAAGTACACATTGCAGTCAGTAAAAACTGATTACCATTCATTGTCTTGGGCAATGGACCAACACAGTCCACAATGACACATTCAAAAGGTTCACCAAGTACTGGTATAGGATGAAGAGGAGCTATAGGAACTGTCTGGTTTGGCTTTCCTGCAATCTGACATGTTTTACAAGTGCGGCAAAACTCAACTACATCAGCCTTCAATCCTGGCCAAAAGAAATGGTTGAGTATCTTGTTGTACGTTTTTGTAACTCCCAAATGACCAGACAGAGGGTGCTCATGTGCATGGGAGACTACGTAGTGACGATACTCAAGAGGCACAACAATCTGATAAGTAGTGCTCCAGTCACAGTCATCAGAACAGGTTCCCTTTACGTCCGCTGTTAGACTTGGGTGGGCAGTCCACTTGCGCATCAAGACCCCATCTTCCAAGAAATAAGAAGCCTTTTTATTTCCTGTTTCAGAAAGAGAAGTAAAGCATTTAGTCAATGAGGGATCAGACTTCTGAGCAGCAACAAGGCTTTCATGTGTGACTGGCAAGTCTAACTGTGGGAGATGTAGATCCTTCCACTTCTCAGCAGTATCCTTTGAGCCACTTTTAAGATCAACCAGGGTTTGCAAATCATCTGTAGCCAGAGCCTGAGCCAACGAAGAGTCTGACAAATCAATTTCTGCAGCTTTACGTCTTGCTTGAGCCCTGGTGAGAACACAAGCAGGAAAAACAGATGGGGAAACATGTTGCTAGGTCGTTGCTCTTCAAGTTTGATTCTGGATCATTTGTTACTTCGGGAACAGGTTGCACTTTTCCACCAGCAATATCATTTCCCAAAATGAACTGCACCCCTTTTATGGGAAGTGAGGGGCGTACTGCCACAGAGAAGATGCCATTAACCAACTTTGACTTGATGTGTACATAATGCAAAAGAGCTTCGACATAGCCCATTTCAACTCCTTGAATCAGAATACTACCATGACAAGAGGAATGGTCACTCAGGGGTAATAAATCAGATAAAATCACAGATCGTGACCCTCCCGTATCTCTGAGTATTCAAATGGGTTTTTCATCCTCAGGCTTCCCAGTCAATGACACAATGCCATCTAAGAGGAAGGGTTTGAAGCAGGGATCAACTCCTTCACTTTGGTCCCTTCTCTCAGCACGGATGGTTTTAATGAAACCTACTCCTTTTGGTGACTGGTTCTTGCGCTTCAAAGCGGGACATTCAACAACAACATGACCAAGTTTATGACAATAGAAACATTCCCTTTCAGTCCTTGGAGCAAAAGTCTGTCGTGGGCTTCAAGGATCCTTTTGTGGGGGAGGTTCTCTGGTGGTAACTTCACGTTTCTGCACAAAAACAGTTTTATGAGTCAGCACAAATTCATCAGCTATCACAGCTGCTTCTTTCAAAGTGGAAACCTTCTGTTCATTAAGGTGTACAACAATGCATTCTGGCAGGCCATTTTTGAACTCTTCCAGCAGTATCAGTTCATGTAAGGAGTTGTAGTCAAGAACTTTACTTGCTGTTATCCATTTATCAAAAAGAGTAGCTTTTTCACGAGCAAACTCTACAAAAGTCTGATTTGCTGTTCTTTTGTGATTGCGAAAGCGTTGCCTATACGCTTCGGGAACAAGTTCATAATCAGCAAGGATAGCAGACTTCACTACATCATATTTCAAACTTTCTTCCAAAGACAAAGCAGAACAGACTTCTTGTGCTTTGCCTACCAATTTGCACTGAAGAAGCAATGGCCAAACTTCTCTCGGCCAGTGCAATGAGGCAGCAACACGTTCAAACACATTGAAATATGTATCAACTTCTGATTCACGAAATGGAGGTACCAACACAATGTTTTTACTCACATTGAAACCACATGGGTTTACATGGGAGGAGGTTGTTTCACCAACAGATGAATTTGCAGAACTAGGTTGAGTAGTAGTACTTCTTGAAGTCTGTGCCTGTAACTCCAACTGACGCAGTCTGACCTCCCTTTCAATCTGCAACTCCAGCTCCAACTTTTTCAGCTTTAACACCTTTTCTGTCTCTGCTTCCAACTCCAACCTGCGAAGTTCCAACTCTGCCTGACGAGCTTGGGCTTTATCCTGAGCCTCAAATTGTAATTTAGCCAAACGTACCTTGAGTAATACTTCTTGTCTTGAACGAGGAGAAGATGGAGCAGCAAAAGAAGGTGAGCCATTAGTGCTTAAATTTTCCACCGTTTGTTGCTCCACAGCAGCAGGGTTTTGCCCTTCTTCCTTTAACACAGCAGGCTTCACTCCTTCATTAGGGGTCCTGTCAAGAGGAACTGGCAAACGAGGTGATTTAGAAACAGGAAGCAGGCCTTCTTCCACAAGTTTGTTTGAAACAGCAGTTTTCAAGTCCTCTTTCACCATTTGCCTTGATACATTTAACTCAAAGTGGGTAAAGGCAGCCGGTGTGGTGTTAGCTTTAGCTTAGCCCGTAGCCCTCCGCGCCTACCTCACCTTTGTTTACGATCTCGGCGCCGTCTGCGTGCACTTCCGCCCGGCCGGGGAGAGTGGGCAGCCTCCGGTGTTCTGGAGATCTCTGGGATGAGTCGGAGATCGGCGATAAAACTGTTGGAGTTATGAGTCCAGATGTCCAGAAGCTCTTGTCTGCTGTAGGTCAGCAACGCACAGCAATTCTGGACGAATAATCCGGTTAAAAGTAGATAAAAAAACCGCTAAATAGCAGATTCTGGAGAGACACTGAGCCTAGCGTTGTTCACGCGCCGCCATCTTGGAATTACATAGATGTTCACTCCCGGCCATTTAGAGCCTCGCCTGTACTTGTATATGGTGAACCATTAAAGTTGAGCCATATACAGGGTGAGGGGAGATGACCCTTTGTGATCAGCAGGAAGACACACACACACACACACACACACACACACACACACACACACACACACACACACACACACACACACACACACACACACACACACACACACACACACACACACACACACAGTTCCTTAGCTTTTTTGTCACACTATATGGGTTTTACATTATGTAACCAGTTTAAACCAGTTCGACTGTGTTTGTGTAAACCACGGTGGTCAATAAAAGAGCCTGCAATCAGAGTCAGTTTGAAGTTGGCTGGAAACAGGTGAATATGCTTTCAGCTCCAAGAGCCTGGTTCCAACCAGGCTTCCCTTGCGCTGCAAGTTAAAACCGGTTGTGTCAGGGCTCTGTGTGCGGGCAGGTGGAGATGTGGATCCAAGTGCAGGACTCTGAGACGGAAATATAACTGAAAACCACAGCTTTATTGCTGGCACCAACAAAACAGAAACCAAACATGAAAATACTAACTGGAACACACAGGCAGGATCTGAGGGTACGACGCAACACCGAGCACGGGCAAACACAGGGCTTATATACACAGGGTAATAATGAGGGAATGGACAACAGGAGGGAGACACAGCTGGGAGAGATCAGGGCTGACGAGACAGAGGGAACAAAGCTGCACACACTAACATAAGACAAAGACTTTCACAATAAAACAGGAAACATGAATCACTACTCAAAACCCAAGCAAATCATAATTCAGAGAAAAACCAAACATAAGAACTAATCTCTTAACAAGAATAACTGAAACATAGATTATAATAAGAATCAACAAAGCACCAGAGAAACATAAAGAACATCATTCATCAACAACATCCATCATTCAAAAAATAAACCAAAACATAATAAACTCAAAATGCTGGGTCGAATCGCCCCAGAACTGTGACAGGTTGAGCTGTTTGTTTTGCTTTCTTCATGGGAATAAGTCTTTGATCCAGCTGGGCCTGCAAGCGCAGACCCAACAGCTGCCTTTGCTGAATTGTAAAGAGTTTTAACCTATGATATGAATCGGGGCCAAAGCCAAATTTGCTCGAAGTATAGAAGAGGTAGTCCCACTCCATCTGGTCGAAGGCCTTCTCAGCATCAAGTGACAGTAGGGCTTCATGTGTATCGGTTGAGGGAGAGTCATGAATTATACTCAAGACATGTCTAACATTAAAGAAAGAGTATCTGCCTTTGATAAAGCCAGTTTGGCCCGTGGAAATGATTGTTGGTTACACAACCTCTAAGCACTGTGATGAAATTTTTGCAAGAATCTTCGCCTCATTGTTTAGCAGTGAAATCGGCTGGTGTGAGCTACATTGGGGAGGGTCTTTATTCTTTTTCAGAATGAGTGAAATAACCTCTTCCCACATAGTTGGAAGGAGAGTGCCAGATGAATAGGACTCTGAAAAGACTTGCAAATTCGTTAGAGAGCATTTTTAAAAATTCAAAAGAGGAAACCATGTAGTCCAGGGGACTTGCTGCTTTGCATTCCACCAATCGTCATCAAGACCTCCTGGATGGAGAGGTCACTTTCGAGTTCAGTGACCAGTTTAGGGTCAACTGTGGTTATATTGAGGTGACTAAAGAAGGTGTCCATAGCAGACTCATCTTGGCTTGACTCTGGGGTGTATAAAATCAAAGTAAAATTGTTGGAAACAGGAATTGATTTCTGCGTGGTCGGTAGGCCCTGTTCATCAGCTATTTCAGAGATGAACTGTTTGGATGACTTTTGATGTATTTGATTTGCTAAGACTGTGCCAATGTTTCTCCCTCCTCATTGAAAGTACATCTAGACTCTAGGATGAGTCACTCCACTTTCTGTGTAGAAATAAGATCAAATTGCCTTTTGAGGGCCTGACGTTCCTTAAGGATGCTTTCCAATGGTGGGTGACTGTAGTTCATATCTAGCTGCAAAATATCATCTAATACCTGTTTCCAGTGCTCAGTATCAGCTTTTTTTCTTGCTGCTGAGAAAAAGATCATTTGGCCCCGAGGACAGGCTTTCAGTGGCTCCCATATGACTGAAAAAGACATCCCAGGGGTTTGGTTTTGTTCAAGAAAGTCTCTAATCTCAGATTTAGTCAAATTCATTAATGTTTCATGCGAGAGAGTAAAAGAGGATTAATCCTCCTTTGGCCATATATGCGACTGGCACCAAAGATGCGCATTCTCATCACTAGGGTAGCGTGGTCCAAAATAACAATAGATTGATGATTGCAAGTTTAGTTTCTATCCAAGAGAACCTTTTGCGGACAGGAGATTAGTAGGCATGTGCCCTTGAAGAAGGATTATGAAAATGCAAAATGTCAACAACGGCGTAGGATTGGAGAAAGCATTCAACATTTTTTTTTTGCTGAGTTTGATATACAGGGAGTGCAGAATTATTAGGCAAGTTGTATTTTTGAGGAATAATTTTATTATTGAACAATAACCATGTTCTCAATGAACCCAAAAAACTCATTAATATCAAAGCTGAATGTTTTTGGAAGTAGTTTTTAGTTTGTTTTTAGTTTTAGCTATTTTAGGGGGATATCTGTGTGTGCAGGTGACTATTACTGTGCAGAATTATTAGGCAACTTAACAAAAAACAAATATATACCCATTTCAATTATTGATTTTTACCAGTGAAACCAATATAACATCTCCACATTCACAAATATACATTTCTGACTTTCAAAAACAAAACAGAAACAAACCAGTGACCAATATAGCCACCTTTCTTTGCAAGGACACTCAAAAGCCTGGCATCCATGGATTCTGTCAGTGTTTTGATCTGTTCACCATCAACATTGCATGCAGCAGCAACCACAGCCTCCCAGACACTGTTTTTTAGAAAGAAAGTGTACTTTATTGATCCCCGTGGGGAAAATCCCTCTCTGCATTTAACCCATTCACTCAGTGAAGCAGTGGGCAGCCACTGGGCGCCCGGGGAGCAGTGTGTAGGGACGATACCTTGCTCAGGGGTACCTCAGGGTAGCTGTTCAGGGGAATCGAACCCCCGACCTTCCGATCATGGGGCCACCACTCTACCTACTGAGCTATCCCTGCCCTGTTCAGAGAGGTGTACTGTTTTCCCTCCTTGTAAATCTCACATTTGATGATGGACCACAGGTTCTCAATGGGGTTCAGATCAGGTGAACAAGGTGGCCATGTCATTAGTTTTTCTTCTTTTATACCCTTTCTTGCCAGCCACGCTGTGGAGTACTTGGACGCGTGTGATGGAGCATTGTCCTGCATGAAAATCATGTTTTTCTTGAAGGATGCAGACTTCTTCCTGTACCACTGCTTGAAGAAGGTGTCTTCCAGAAACTGGCAGTAGGACTGGGAGTTGAGCTTGACTCCATCCTCAACCCGAAAAGGCCCCACAAGCTCATCTTTGATGATACCATCCCAAACCAGTACTCCACCTCCACCTTGCTGGCGTCTGAGTCGGACTGGAGCTCTCTGCCCTTTACCAATCCAGCCACGGGCCCATCCATCTGGCCCATCAAGACTCACTCTCGTTTCATCAGTCCATAAAACCTTAGAAAAACCAGTCTTGAGATATTTCTTGGCCCAGTCTTGACGTTTCAGTTTGTGTGTCTTGTTCAGTGGTGGTCGTCTTTCAGCCTTTCTTACCTTGGCCATGTCTCTGAGTATTGCACACCTTGTGCTTTTGGGCACTCCAGTGATGTTGCAGCTCTGAAATATGGCCAAACTGGTGGCAAGTGGCATCTTGGCAGCTGCACGCTTGACTTTTCTCAGTTCATGGGCAGTTATTTTGCACCTTGGTTTTTCCACACGCTTCTTGCGACCCTGTTGACTATTTTGAATGAAACGCTTGATTGTTCGATGATCACGCTTCAGAAGCTTTGCAGTTTTGAGACTGCTGCATCCCTCTGCAAGATATCTCACTATTTTTGACTTTTCTGAGCCTGTCAAGTCCTAATTTTGCCCCATTTTGTCACGGCGGGGTGCACCGTTGTGTTTTTTGAAACAGGACCCAAAAGTAGATGTGGACGAGGTGTTGCAAGTTTAAATAGAAAGCGATCCTTTATTTGGATGATTGCAGGGGGTTAACCAAGGAACCCTAAGCAAACTAAAAAAAACACTAAGAAACAAATACTACGAAGTTCTAAGACTAAGACTATAACTATAACTATAACTATGACTATGACTATGGTGGGGATAACAGACGACCCGACAATGACTTTCAGAAAACAGAGGACTTAAATACACACATGAGGTGATCAGGGGAAGTGGAGACACATGAGGAAACAGCTGACTAGGATAAACATAATTATGCACAGGCAAGAGTAAAACTAACCGCATGAACACAGAACACAAGACCCTTTTCAAAATAAAACAGGAAACATGCAGACTTAGACACGACAACACAACTTAACAGGCCTAACACGCATGACAGACTAGAAAAGGAACCAAACATAACCACACAGTCATGACACATGAATCAGGGAAACTTAGTACAGGGGAGATGACATAACATGACATAAGATGACATAAGAAACAGGACTACACAGTAATCTAGAAATTAACTAGGTGCACTAATCTAAGGCACAAAATAAATACAAAAGATACATAAACTCAAACACTGGGTCTCTTGACCCAGGACCATGACACATTTTGCCAAAGGAAAGGAAGTTGCCTAATAATTATGCACACCTGATATAGGGTGTTGATGTCATTAGACCACGCCCCTTCTCATTACAGAGATGCACATCACCTAATATGCTTAATTGGTAGTAGGCTTTCAAGCCTATACAGCTTGGAGTAAGACAACATGCATGAAGAGGATGATGTGGGCAAAATACTCATTTGCCTAATAATTCTGAGCTCCCTGTAGGAGTATCCTTATTACTACAATAGTTAGATACTAACCCCATGTTTGCCTACTGGTGGTGGTCAGAGGGCCTGGAGGCGCCAGTGTCCGGCAGCCTCGCCTCTGTCAGTGCGCCCCAGGGCAGCTGTGGCTACAATGTAGCTGCCATCACCTGTGTGTGAATGTGTGTGTGAATGGGTGAATGACTGAATGTAGTGTAAAGCGCTTTGGGGTCCTTAGGGACTGAGTAAAGCGCTATACAAATGCAGGCCATTTACCATTTATTAGAGCTTCTGTCTAGGTTAGAGAACACACAGTTTGTGTCTACATCTAAGATGAGATTATGTGTGGCCATATCTGGAATTTGTGAGAATAAATTGACAAAGAAGTTTTCATCATCGCAGTTGGGAGCATAAATGCTAGCTAAAATTAGTCTGAGTTGATAAAGATGGCAAACCACAATAATATAACGGCCCATAGGATCAGATAAAATGCTTGATACAGCAAAAGGGATGTGAAACATCCCTCGTCTTAGAGTTAAAGTTGAAGTGGAATAGTTGGCCTGCCCAACCAGTCCTCAATTTATGTTGGTCTGCTAACTGGTTATGTTAAGCACAAAAAGGTCCTTACACACCTGAAAGATCTCAAGGCTGATATCTCTGTTCTGCAGGAGACTCACCTTTGTATAGCTTCGACAGCAGCCATAGAGTTATCTAATCAAAAACCAACATTATGAATGTATTTGCACACCCAGACTCCAAGAAGGAGAAAAAAAAAGTAAATACATTCTGGCAGTATCCCAAGCCAAGTCACCATGTAAAACCCGGTGACCCTGAAACCCCATCTGAACAAGACCACACATAGAAATGCTGGCATTGGGGAACACTAGGACCAAGAGAAAACAAAAAGCAAAACTGGCAGCCGCCTGGCTATAGCTCTGCGAGCGCACATCTCAGTTCTGACCTGATAATCGTGGAGATATTGTTTTTCAGAGAAGAAAGGATGTCCGATTTCAAACCTTCATACTTCATCACGGTGTCCGACTGCAAGCAACACGATGAACTCCCACTTACTTTCTTAGCATGTGCTGAGGATGTGCCTGGCCACTTCCCTGAGGAGCCAGTATATTTATATTTACGGAGTTTAGATGCCATTTCAGTTGTAACTACTGCTCCGTTTTTTTTTCCATTGGTTATTGTAAGACTCCTTGTGCTTGCCTCAAAAGGTTGTGCGTTAAAACTTTTCTTTTTGAATTTGAACATTTAGGTGCAATGGCCTCTCAAATAGCAAAGGTATTGTTGTCATTGGATGCTGAAGCAGTTGGCTCACTCAAAGAAGGAGTGAATTTCAAGAAAAGCACAGAGGATGGCAAGTGTTACATCATATTTAAGAGCAACAATGACTTTAAAGCATGCAAGAACCAGTGCAAGCATCAAGGGGGGCTGTTCATCAAAGACATTGAAGATCTGGATGGCATGTGAGAGCAGGAGCAGATATCAGTGATTATACATTGTCAATTTTTGATTATAGCTGACAGAATTGTCTGTTCCCTCAGGACTGTTAAATGTACCAAACACAACTGGAAATTAAATGTGTCAACAATGAAATATGTGAACCCACCTGACAGCTTCTTGCAGGATGAGCTTGGTAAGTTCTGTCTATAAAATGCCATTTACTGTATATTGATATTCCACTTCCTGCAATATGAGTGTTGGATGCTAAATCTGGAATATAAATATGTAAACTGTAAAGGTGCATTACGGGATGTGTGGGGACCTTATAGTTATAGCTCTTGCCACAGTAGGCTCTAACAATCAGAATAGCAATTACCTTCATTACTTTATTAAATTAAATGCTAAACTGGTAGAGGGCCTTTTCTAAAGAATAACATGACAATTTATGTCAATAATTGTAATCAAGAAATGTCAAACATATTCTTTCCAACAGACATTTTCCATGCTGCAAATGACTGGGATGTAAACTGTTTAATGCAATGTAATTCTCTCCTTGGTAATTTACATTTTTTCACTCATCCACGTGACGTCTTCAGTCTCAGCTGACTGCAGGTTTCTCCAACCTTATGAACAGTACATTTGCACAATGACTGAAACCAGCCCACTGAATGAACAATGGGCTGTGAGGTCAGTTCTTTGGTCATTAATATGGAAATGGTGCCAGTGCTGCTAGTTTCAGTCATTGTGCAAATGTACTGCCTCCTAAGAACAATAATTAAACATTTGTGAAGAGCTCTGACCAGGAAAGCAAACCAAAACAAGAAACCAATGTCAAACATATCCTTCCAACTGACAATTTCCATGACTGGAACTGTTTAATGTAATTTATTCCTCTGAAAGTAATAACAATTATACATTTGTGCCAAAAAGCCCACTACAGTATAAATACATGTGAGTCAGTATGAATGACCATATTTAATGCATGGATAATAATATAATGAGAATAATATAAATACCATTTAAATACTACACCTGAGCTTCTTGTCGCACTTGCAGAGGTATCAATGTTGGATGATGGGGGGCTTCAGTTGGTGGAACTGAGCCCTGTTGATCCCTGGATGGCTGATCCTCGAGAACCTCTGGAGCTCCAGAAGGGAGAAGTGAAAGTACGTGTTGCTGTTACACTTTAAATAACAAATGTTTTACAGAGTTTTTCAGACACCGCTGTGCATTGTTTTACCCTTATTAGACTGTTATGCAAAATTATCTGTGTAATAAATTATATAAGTAATAATAAAAATCTTAATTATGTCAAAGTATCTCAATAATGAATGAAGAGGAAGGTCTGTGTATTCAGACTCACCTCTGGTGCAGGTGCCCACCTCTCAATTTTTAAATGCATGTAGACATTGTGTGTAAGCCGTGAGACCAGTTTTCCCGTGATTCACTCGCGTACGTCAGTTTGAAGAGGAAAAAGAACTCCACGGGACTCCGATGTGAAAAGATGTAACAAAAAATTTATTCCACGGTTTTGCATCTTACAGGAGTGGTCAGGTTTAACTTGTCCTCAACAAAATAACATACTACGGTAGGAAAACCGTGTGGCTCTGTTCTACCCTGCTGCCCCGTATATCTTATGCCGTGTTAACTCTTTTTCTCTCTCTCCCCCCTCCCGCACCGCATGCACTAATTGGCATACATCCGTGATGCCCGGATTTTACTATAAACACCAGTCTTTAAGGCACATGTATACATGGTACTACATAACCTAGTTCCACCATAAACATGCATCTATTTCCTAAAATTATTAATTACACAACAAGCTTAACAACAGCAAAATATAAATACTAAACATATGAACTATCTTAACTTGGCTCCTACATACCGGCCCCTAATTGTGACTCTATTACACAATTACCAATTTACACTTGTGGAGCCAAAGTACACAAACTTCAGTCTCTGCAGTTGATTACTTCAGTCCGATTCCTGCAGAAGGCAAATCTTCGTAATGGGCCTGTCCAGTACACTCGTCTTGGTTTTGATCCTAACCTGCCGCACCATTCCAGCCTTGTCTGAGATAGTATGGATTACTTTCCCTGTAATCCAAGAGTTGCGTGGGGCTGTATCGTCAACAATAAGCACAATGTCTCCAACCAAAAAGTTGCGAGATGGACGGGTCCACCTTTGCCTCTCTTGAAGTTGCGGCAAATATTCCCTTGCCCATCATTTCCAGAATATTTCCGACATGTATTGCACTTGCTTCCATCTTCTTCTTGCGTAGAGATCTTGCCTGTCGAACAGTCCGGGAGGAAGAGATGGTTTGTTCCTGAGCAGCAACAGGTGATTGGGAGTGAGTACTTCCAGATCATTTGGATCACTGGACGCTTTGGTTATTGGCCGACTGTTAATAATGGCCTCCGCCTCACACAGAAGTGTATGCAGGCTCTCTTCATCCAGTGTCTGCAGCCTCAAGGTAACGTTTAGGATTTTCTTCACTGACTTGATCAATCTCTCCCAGACCCCTCCATGATGGGGTCCTGAGGGAGGGTTGAACGTCCACTGAATGCCTTGTTGTTTTAGGTGGTCTTCAATTTTGGACACATTCCATTCAGCAATGGCTCTTTTAAGTTCACGCTCTGCACCAATGAAGTTAGTTCCATTGTCAGAACGAAGGGTCTTTATCTGGCCTCGTCTGGCTATGAAGCGACGGAGAGCATGAATGAAGGAATCTGTGTCCAGCGAGGCTGCCATCTCCAAGTGTATTGCACGAGTAGTTAGGCAGGTGAAAATGACTCCATACCTCTTCACCGTACTTCGACCACGTTTGATCTCAAACGGACCAAAGTAGTCCACTCCGCAGTTTGTAAATGGAGGGTCATCTGCCAGAACTCTGTCTCGGGGTAGGTCGGCCATTTGCTGCTGTCCTGCAACTCCATGCTCACGCCGACAGGCAATACACCTAGCGAGTATTTTTCGTACTGCAGAGTTGGCACCGGGTACCCAAAACTTTGTTCTTAACTTGGAGATAACATGATTGCGACCACTATGAGCCAAGTTCTCATGTATTTCTCTGAGGATAAGCTTCGTGACGTGAAGATCCTTGCTCAGGATTGCTGGCCGCTTAGCCTCCTCGGGTAGTGCTGCTCTGCTGAGTCGCCCTCCGACCCTAAGGATGCCTTGTTCAAGTACTGGACTCAGTTTGAAAAGACTACTAGTCCTCTTCACCCCCTGACCTTTAGAAAGTGCGCTGATCTCCTTAGGAAATGTCTTCCTCTGACAGTAGCGAATGATTGCTTCTTCAGCCTTCGCAAGGTTCTCTACCGTTAGCTTGTTGGTGTCCCCTTGAAACAGGCTGTCCTTGAAACCTTCCATATCCCTCTCGACTTCAGGTTGTGTTTTAACAGCACACAACTCCTTCCCTTTGCGACACAATTGCAGCAGAATGCTCTTGACTTTAAGCATCCATGCCACTGCCCTTTTAAGTTTAAACCAGGATGAGAAGTAGTGCAGGAACTCCAGCACTACATCTTCACATTCCTTGATTGTACTAGCACACACCAGGTTACCCTTTACCTCTGGGTCATCTGTAGTCAGGCCTTCAACTGGGTGCACCTCTTCTGGCCACTCTTCCATGGGTTTGGTGAGAAAGTCCGGCCCCTGTAACCATGTGTGGGACTGCAAGAAGCTCTCTGCTTGGAGCCCCCTTGATGCAAAGTCGGCAGGATTCAGTGAGGTGTTGATATACCTCCATTGCTCTGGACTGGAGCATTTCAAGATGGCATCCACACGGTTAGCAACAAAGGTACGGAATCTACTTGTTTGATTGCTGATATACTTGAGTACCGTGGTACTATCTGACCAAAATACAGATGGTTGGAGCGGAAGCTGCAATTCAGACGTCAGAACCCTGTCTATGCGTGCTGCCATGGTTGCTGCGGTAAGTTCCATGCGGGGAACTGTAATGGGCTTAAGTGGGGCCACTCTTGCCTTTCCCAACATGAATGCGCAGTGGACTTCGTTACGGCTGTTCCTCTGTAGCAAGTAGCTTACTGTACCGTAGCCCTCTTCACTGGCATCAGCAAAGTGTTGCAGCTGATTGTATACTGACTCTCCAAAGCCCACAGGTTTAAAACATCTTGGAACGCTTATGTTCCCTAGCTGGCGGAGCTGGGTCTTCCACTTGAGCCACTTGTGAGCTAGGTCTGCAGGTATGATGACATCCCAGCCAATCTTTCTCCTGCAAAGCTCTTGCAGAATCTTCTTTGCTTGAAGCGTGACTGGTGACAAGATACCCAGTGGGTCGTAGACAGAACTCACAGTGGACAGAAGGTTCCTCCGAGTGGGTGCCTTGTCCGGCATTACAATCTTGAACCTGAAGCTGTCAGATTGAATACACCATTGGACTCCCAGCGCTCTCTCAATGGGAAGTGTGTCCTGATCCAGATCGAGATCTTTAACCTCCGATGCCCTTTCTTCTTCTGGAATAGCAGACAGAACTGCTCTGCTATTGCTTATCCATTTTGTGAGCCTGAATCCACCCCTCTGACATACAGCTCTAAGAGTGTGGTATAACTGTATGGCTTCCTCTTCTGAGCTCACAGCCTTTAAACAGTCGTCCACATAGAAGTTGTGCAGGACTGCGTCAACCGCTTGGCTGTTGGCTGGATCTCGGTTGTCTTCAGCACATTTACGCAGAGCAAAGCTGGCGCAGCTTGGTGACGAAGTTGCACCAAAAATGTGAACCACCATCTTGTACTCCACCATATTCTGAGTAATGTCACCAGATGTCCACCACAGGAACCGAAGAAGGTCAGAATCCTCATCAGGCACCTTTACTTGGTGGAACATTGCTTCCACATCTGCCATGATGACCACTTCTTCTTGTCTGAACCGGATAATTACCCCCAGAAGGGTACTGGTAAGATTTGGTCCTTGTAACAGCTGATCATTTAAGGTGGTGCCTTTGTACGATGCTCCACAGTCAAAGACCACTCGAAGCTTGTGTTTCTTGGGATGGTAAACTCCGTGGTGCGGTAGGTACCAAACCCTTCCATCGTCACGATCAAGGTCCTGTTCTGGCACTTTCACTGCGTAACCGTTGGTTATGATGTTACTCATGAAAGCCGAGTATTCTGCGTGGAATGAAGTATTCCTCTCCAACTTCCGCTTTAGGTGTAAGGCACGTTGCTCAGCCACTTTGCGGTTGTTGGGCATCTTAATGCGCTTGTTCCGCAATGGCAGAGCGATGCTGTAGTGTCCGTCCACAATAGTAGCTGACTCTGTCGCTATCTCCAGAAACTGCAAATCCTCTCTTGACATTTCTTGTTTCTCGTTTCTTTCATGCTCAGGGAAGTCACTTTTAAACTGCTGGTCCCAGAGCTCATCCAGTTTGCTAACTGATATTCGGTTTGCTGCAACCTGAATCAGTCCGCATGATGCCCTTTGGGAACTGCTTCCTTGGAGGGGTTCGCTGATGGTCCAACCGAGCCTTGTCTTCACAGCATATGGACCACCATTCTCGCTGGCTATAACTTGCCAAGGTTCAACAGCTTTAGGTGCATTAGCCCCGATTAGCAGTCCAATCTTTGCTTCAATCCTAGGTATAGACACCTGCTGAAGGTAGGTCCACCTGTTCACGTAGTCTTGAGAAGGAGCATTGTCGGCAGAAGCAGGAATGTCACTGTGACTGTACATTTCTGGCAACTCAAAGAAGTCATTGCTGTCTAAGCTGCTTATTTCCAACCCAGACACAATGTGGCTACCGACGACCTTTTCCTCTCCCATTGTTTTCAGCAAAATGTTTGTCTTCCTGCCAGACAAGTTAAGCTCATGCATTAACTCTTCAGTACAAAAGCAGGCAGTACTGCCAGGGTCCAGAAAAGCATAAGTGTGTGTCACCTTTTGTCCTCTTTTAGGTTTCACTTGTACTGGAACTATTGCCAAAATGTGCTCTGTTTTCTCTGCAGCGTGAGCAGGTGCTTCCATTTCAACAAATCCATTCACGATTGACTCTGTTTGGTCTTCTCTTTCTAATGATTCCACTTCAGAAGCTACCCTTTTGCTTGTAGCACTGGGCTTAGTCTTCATGTGTAACACTGTGGGGTGCGGTTGTGCACAAACCTGACAACTTGCTTTTTCTTGGCACGAACCACTCATGTGTCCCTGCTTAAGACAGCTGAAGCATAGTCCTTTAGTTCGCATGAAGTCAATCTTTTCCTTATGAAGTGACTTCTTCATCCTCTTGCACTGTTCCATGGTGTGCTCTTCACCACGACAGAAAAGACAGGGTTTGGAAAATGCACACACCTGCTTCCCGCTGACCTTGTTCCTTTCTTTAGAGGGTACGTCCTGTGTAGTGGTGATAGTTGCAGCTGCAGTGAATCCTTTTCTGTTTCCACTTCTCCTTTGCAACCTCTCATCCACTTGCCCTCTAACTTGGACCTTTAAGGTGCTGTCCTTTATATCACCGAACAATGGATGCAAAACTTCTTTGGCCTGCTTATTGACAAACTCCGCCAGATCTGCAAACGTGACTCTGCGTTTTGCCTTGTCTAAGACCCCACAAGCATATGTTCTCCACCTTTCTCTCAGCTTGTACGGAAGCTTGGAAACGATAGCACGCATGTTGGCCGTGTTGTCCAACTCCTCCATGTACTCCACATCCATCATTGCATTACGACATCCAGTAAGATAGAGGCCGAAAGCATGCAGAGCCTCTCCATCATCTGACTTGATGGTTGGCCAGTTAAGAGCCTTGTGAATGTATGCCACTGATATCTTGTAGGCATTTCCAAAGTGCTCTTCCAACAGTCTCTTAGCCGTTTGATATCCATGTGTAGGTTCCATATGAAGACAACTCCGTATCAATTCTCGTGGTTGCCCACTTGTGTATTGTTCCATGTAGTACAATCGATCCTTGTCGCTCTCTGTTCTGTCCTCCACACCATGTTCAAAAGCTCGCATGAACAGCCGATACTCTAATGGGTCCCCTTTAAACACAGAAATGTTCTGCGGGGGCAACGTAGCTAACTTCTGTTGCTTAGTTAGCGCTTCGACCACATCCTGTAGAGCACTTGGTGTCTGCGATGGCTGGTAGGTAACAGTGTGTGTTTGCTGTGCGTTTTGGAGAATGTTCTTCTTCTGCGCTTGTCTTTCTCGCGTGGGGGATGGGCTATTTGACTGCTGTGAAGTAAATAAATCTCCAACCTTATGCGATGCCACGTAGGAGTTCATTCCATCCCGGGTGGATACGCGACTGGATGCCTTGGATGCACGACTTTCGTATTCTGATAAGATCTTGATCTTTGCCTCATTTGCTGCAAGAGCTGTTTGTATTTCTAGCTCCTCCTTTTCAGCTTGGAGCTTAGCCTCCCTTTCCTCCAGCAAGCGTTTCTGTCTTAAAGACGATGCCTTAATCAATAAGGTAGCTCGCTCCACCTCTGCCTTCATGCGTGTGGACGACACCGATGACGAAGCGCAGGAGCCGCGTTCTGAAAATGCCTTATCACTGCGTTTTGAGACAGATGCATTAGATACGCTGTCAGATGGATCCACATCTTCATTGCATTTTTCAGCCTCCACAGCGCGCATGGCCATCTTGTCAATCCAAGCCGAAGCTGTCTCAGCAAAAGCCTTAAAGGAATCAGCCTTAGGTTCAAACCAATTTTCCTGGTCTTTAGTTAAATCCTCCTCCGGCATTTGCTGGAGCACCTCTTTAACATTTGTGTTCAAACCACAAAACTCTCCAAACCGCTCATTAAAATCCTTCATTAACTGTGTTACTTCTGTTAGGCTGGTATCACATTCATTTTCCATCAGCTGGCGCACTTGTTTCACTGTGCCTGTTAATTTGGCTAGCTTGGCCTTCCGTAAATTGATAACACGTTGCAGCCTTTCCTCCATAGCTTTAGGTGTGATTTTCACCGCCCTAGCTTCCATTTCTGCTACTGTGTCTTCTTCTTCGTTGTTCATGCTATTAATTTCCCGAATAGCAACAACAAAATCCTTATTTTATCATCCAAAAATCATGCAGGTTGGCTACCACACAGCTCAGCATCCACCATGACTCAGCACTTTTTTTCCTCGTGAATTAGCTCCACTTACTCACGTTTGTTGTCGCTGCAGCAGCTCGGGTTTTTTCCTTCTTTAGTCGCGTCAATTACTCCACAACGAGCGGGTTTTCCTACAAAATGTGTAAGCCGTGAGACCAGTTTTCCCGTGATTCACTCGCGTACGTCAGTTTGAAGAGGAAAAAGAACTCCACGGGACTCCGATGTGAAAAGATGTAACAAAAAATTTATTCCACGGTTTTGCATCTTACAGGAGTGGTCAGGTTTAACTTGTCCTCAACAAAATAACATACTACGGTAGGAAAACCGTGTGGCTCTGTTCTACCCTGCTGCCCCGTATATCTTATGCCGTGTTAACTCTTTTTCTCTCTCTCCCCCCTCCCGCACCGCATGCACTAATTGGCATACATCCGTGATGCCCGGATTTTACTATAAACACCAGTCTTTAAGGCACATGTATACATGGTACTACATAACCTAGTTCCACCATAAACATGCATCTATTTCCTAAAATTATTAATTACACAACAAGCTTAACAACAGCGAAATATAAATACTAAACATATGAACTATCTTAACTTGGCTCCTACACATTGAAGGTTGTCGGGAGGGGCCGTGCTGACACCTGCTAGCAGAAAGCATCATGCCCTTCCCGTCTTTTAAATGCACTTTAGAACAGCAAGCAGCAACAGTACATATGAGCAGGTGGAGAAAGGTATGGGGTCTTCACGCACACCCGTTCTCTTTTTGCCATTGGGGGTGGGGGCTGGGAGGAGGAGTTGGCTGTCTGGTTGGGGTCTGGGATGCTCGGCCTCCCTGCTACTGCTTGTCTCCACACAAGGGAAAAGGGCAACATCTCCTGGGTCTAGGGGCAGATTGCCCCTCCTGGGGCGACGGTACCTGGACGTGGGGGTATAGAATATGTTTGGGGAGTGTGACTTTGTCTACAGTGTTCATTTCTGTTTGTCTCCACATTAGGCAAGGGCTGCGTATTTACATGAGGGTGGGAATGCACGCTTGTGCCTGTGTGTGCCTGTTTGTCTATGTCTGTGTGTTAGGTTACATCTTAGACTCCATCTCTCTGTGAACATCTCAGCCCCCCCAGGTGTAGGGGCCTATCACCCCCCACCACACTCCCTGCCGGTGGCCCTCAGCCATCGGTGCATTGGTGGTTCTTGGCATCCGGGGCTGGGCGCTCAGTTATATACCAATTCACTCCCAGTGGCTCTTGGCTGCTTGACAAGGCCTGGTTCCCCCTGTGGCTTCTGCTCCGTGGCTGCTGGGTGACCCCAAATCTGGGGCTCTCCTCAGCTCTTTCCAGGAGAGGGTGCGGCTGCCCCTCCGTTGGTCCTCCTTGGGCTCTCGTGCTCTGGGGGACCTCTGGATGTCTAGGGCCTGGATCTCCTCCATGCCTGCTTCATGCCCTGGGAGATGGGGCTATGGCTCCCCACACCCTCTAGCAGATTGTTGCATTGACAAACCTTTTAAATACAAGCACTCTCATCCACACAGGTGTACACACAGGTGCTCATAGACACAAACTATACCTTTCTTGGCTATTACCTCAAAGCACATTGTGCGCTGTCAGTCTTATATGCTGCACAATAACATTCAATATTTAGTATTTACTGTTGCTTACACTTATCTAGGTTATTGCAATGGTGTTGTGTTTACTACACTGAACAAAAATATAAACGCAACACTTTTGTTTTTGCTCCCATTTTTCATGAGCTGAATTGAAAGATCTGAAACATTTTCTACATAAGACCCATTACTATCAAATATTGTTGACAAATCTGTCTAAATCTGCGTTAGTGAGAACTTCTCCTTTGCCGAGATAATCCACTTTTAGATAAGCCGCTTTTACAGCTGTGGCTCCAGCAAACATCAACTGATACTAGAAATTAAAATCGAATGAATTATAACAACAGCTGATCAAGCTTAAACGTGCTGCTGTTGTTTAGCGCGATAAACAAACAAGAGAGAAAAGCCAATCATTGATCAGTTTCATGATTGAAGTTGCAACAGGCGAGAGAATGACAGGGGAGGCTGCATATCGACAGAATAAATCCAGCTTTGTGTCTTCTTGCATTCTACCTGAAGTACGGGACAAACTGTGTTCCTTTTCGGCTCAATACGAAACGCATAATATTTTCTCTGAACGTGGGACGATTCCATTTGTACGGAACGGTTGGGAACTCTACGAACTAACCCTTATGAATAAAATAAAGTTCAACATCAGTAACTTAGCGCGCACACAGCTGTATAGAAACTCGTAACTCGTACTGCGTGCTGCTAGTACGCAGTACGAGTTATTGTAACTGATTGTAAAAAGTCAGCACAACGAAAATAAACTACACCTAAACTCGGTTTATATCTGACCCAAATGGAGTGCAGTTCATAACTTCTTACCTGAAATTCAGTTAACCTGACACAGCCGCCTTGGGTCTGCTTCTCCTGCCTTCAATTTCCTGATCCATGGCTGCCATCTGTTTGAGGCACCACAGGTCGATCGGCGGCTGCCTCGCCGCCTCGTGTGTGTCTTTTTCCCGCATGTGCTTTCTGTCATACACCGGTGGCTAGCTGCCCTTTGTTGGAGCTCCGCTTAGCCACCACGAGAAAACTCAGTTATTTTCCCACATTAACCAGCATCTGGACAACCACCTTTCACTGTTTATACCGTTACTAAAATGAATAAATGAATCATCGGCCCATATAAACAAAAAATAAGTCCAGCTGAGACGAACACTATTTGTGAGCGATCGGGGGTGAAATGAGTGTGAGCAGCCTCACTGAAATCCAAGCCCGGGTGCTTTTGAGCGAAGCTAGCTAGTCACGCTAGCTAGCTAGCAAGAACTGTTGCTAATATGGGATGTCTTGATAAAACGAGCAGATATTTGAAGTTTACACAGCTACATTCTCGCCTGAAAATATCTTAAAAGTTTATTTTGTGACCTAGAAACACGAATAAGAGGAATATAAAAATGAGGTGGCAGCTGCCATTGTTTCACTCGGTAGAGGCGTACTATTTGTGGGATATGGAGTTTTCCACCAAGCATACACTCTTTCGCTTACCGTATATATTCAATGGTTCGCGCAACCTTAAAACTTCCAATGGCTCCTGAAAGCAGCGATGCTGTGCGCACCGTTGATTTTGTCGTCATTACGGTAATCCAAATAAGGGTAGACAGGGTGTACCACTCCCAGCATACCACTAGAGAGAGCCAACACACCACAAATGAAGTCTGTTTCTATGGGGCCAAAAGATGAATCTTTCCCAATTTGCACTTAAATCTAAATATTTAAAAAACTATAAAAGTCATAAACACCAAAAGTCATAGCATACTAGTCCAGATCCAGCCGCACAAAATGATATAACATATGTAACCCTTGTCTCAAAACTGTGCAACAGATAAGCGTGGGAAAATTTGCAGTAAAATATTAATATTTAAAAAACTATAAAAGTCATAAACACCAAATGAACCTTGTCTCAAAACTGTGGGGCGAGTTACGCGTCAAAATTTTAGGCGGAGGATTGAGAATAAGAATAATAAATCCGACGAATAGTAATAAGTGTTCCTCTTGGCATAGGCACACTTAATAATAATAATAATGAACTAAGAGTGAAAAGTACATCAAGTATAGTCTCCAAAACATAAATTTTCTTTTACTTTCCCCTCAGGTGACATACTTCACCCATGCCTGCATAGAGCTACAGCTTGGCAAGAGAAGGTTCATGTTCGACCCCTGGTTGAAGGGTCCTGCGTTTGCCAGGGGCTGGTGGCTTCTCCATGAGCCTCCAGCAGACGCCCTGGACAGGCTTTGTGGTGCAGATCTCATCTACATCAGCCATATGCACTCAGACCACCTCAGGCAAGGTCTGCTAATATTGTTAAATACATAAAAATGTGCATTACATATTACTGCCATTTTTGTTTGAAGTAAATGATTCAGAGCAAACACAGTATAGTATCTACAAACAGTTTTTGCTTCAGCTGTTCTATTCATCTTGATTACACAGAATTTTATTGATTTCTTATGGCGCAATATTGTAATTTACATTACAATACTTGATCCATGACCAGCTGCAAGCAAAATCAAAAAGAGGAAAACAGCACCAGCTGCATACAGTCACAGTAAAGAGAAGGTATACTGTCCTTAAATTAAAGCATGTAAAAAGACTTTTACATCCTTTAATTAAAAAATAATTATAATTAATTACAAATTATTACAAAAGTAATGTAGAGCACTCTGCAATCTGGCCAGTCAGTACAGTGTACTTACTCTCAGAAACAAAATGATCAGTGTAAAATTACCAAAATTACCACTACTAAAATTACTTACTTAAACTTAAAATGTTTTACACAATATTTCAATTTACTTAAAGAATAATTATTTTTTGTTTCACGTAAATGTCTGACTTGGTATTATGTTAATCTAATGTAGCCAAATTTAAGTACTTCTATTCTCTGCTTTGAACAGCTCTTCAGAGCCCCTGAGAGAAATAAAAACATTTTTGGAACGTTAAATATTTTTATTCCTACTGGCTAGAACCTCAAATACAAAATCTACAAAGAGACCAACTTTCAGAAATGAAGGGTGTTTATATTTACAGTGCAGGGCACTGACTTTTTCTGTTTCCTTTATAGTTATCCCACACTGAAAGTGTTGGCAGAAAGAAGGCCGGATGTCCCGATATATGTCGGTGACACATCCAGACCAGTGTTTTGGTTAGTAATGAAGTGGAGCTGAATTGTCCCCATAAATTACAGAGGGAATAAATTATCCAATGTTGGTCTGTTATTCACATACGGGTATCTCCGCTGTGACAGGTATATAAAGGAAAGCCAAGTTAAGCTGACCAATATTAAAGTCCTTCCCTTTGGTGTTTGGCAAAATGTAAGTCACTGCCTCTATCATTTGTTTAAGAGGAATTACAAAAAAACATTTTGTATATTAAAATCATATGATTTCCATAAAGAAGTAAAAATGAATCTTGCTGTCTCACTCAGATTGATGATCACCTGAGATTTATGATCCTGATGGATGGGGTACATCCTGAAATGGACACCTGCATCATTGTTGACTACAAAGGTGTCATTTTGAATAATATAATTACTTGTGCTGTAAAAATAAGTCTGATTATAATATAAAATGTTGTTTTTATTGCAGGTCATATGATCCTCAACACTGTGGACTGCACCAGACCGAATGGAGGAAGGCTACCACAAAATGTGGACGTGATGATGTCTGACTTTGCTGGAGGAGCTTCTGGATTCCCCATGACCTTCTATGGAGGGAAATACAGCGGTGAGCCCGAGTTAGGTTTGCTTAGTTAGGTTTTACCTCCACCTACACACAACAGCATCTATGCTGGAATCTTTGATGGTTACATGTAGCTCTTTTAGCGATGTAAGAACGGACTTGTCAAACTGATATGTTGTGATTGTATTGTATTGTATTGTATTGTATCTTTATTTGTTTCAGACATATAAAACAAAAAAACAATATATACACACACTACATATATTTTCATTTACAGATACGAATATATATGTAGATATACACACACACGTATGTGTTCAGATAAACAAAAAAGTAAAATAATGAAATAAAACAAAATCAACAGTGATCAACAGTGTCAAAGTGCACCAAACTGCTGAGATGAAGCAAATGTTGTTGATGTGTTTCCAGATTCCTGGAAGGCAGAGTTTATCAAGAATGAGAGGAAGAAGCTGCTGAATTACAAAGCTGCACTGGTGAAATCCCTGCAGCCGAGGATCTACTGCCCATTCGCTGGATACTTTGTGGAGGCTCATCCATCAGACAGGTAGAGTTTGTAATAAGGGTTTGCACAGCATCAGAGATGACTTAATAAAGTGCAGAGCTTTTTGGTTTTGAACTACTTTTATGTTCCCTGGCAGAAGAATCCTCACAACAAAGTTAGCTGATCTGATCTAAATTCCAAGGTCAAAGCTGATATGTAGTTCATCTGGGCAAGTTAATATTTAAAACACAACTATGTACAATAAAAAACAAAACAGGGTTTGGTCTATATATGGGCTCCTTTTTCTATCTATTCCCTGTTTAATTGTAGCTCTGTTTCAGCTGTCTATGAGCTGATATGCAGTTTATGTTGGCAAGTCAATCTACAACCATGACTCCACTTTGATGAGCTGCTCCTTTTATACTGACCTGTGTTTATAACTGTCAGCAGCTTAGATTCATTTATCATTGATTTTAAGATTTTCTACCAGGTTTTTTTTTTAACATTACAAAATTCTCCCAGTCTTGTGTTGCTGCTGCTTCAATGTTTGTGAAACGTGTTGTTAGCATAAGACCTTTAAACTGAAGACTTTTTTTCTCTTTGATTCAATACATTTGTTATGTTATTAAATAAAAATGTGATTAACATTATTTACATCATACACAGCATTCATGTTTTCTGGAAACATGGTTGTACAACACAGTTGTGGCCTTTTGACAGTGACACTACTGCTAATGACTGTCAAGTTAAACACATGAGACCTAATTTGTGTTTTATGTGTCCCTTTACTTATGTGTCTGTTTGTACTGTGTGTTGGTTGGAAGATACATAAAGGATTCGAATATCAAAAACAGTGCAGAGGACCTCAATGCACTCATTAATAAGCTTGCACCGGCAATCAAAACTTGGACACCGCAGCCAGGTGCTGTGCTGGACCTCGGCCTCGCTCTGAGAGACCCCACCAACAGGTTGGAATAGCTCACATGTTTATCTATGTTTTCCATTCCTGGTCGATGTGGGAAAGAAAGAGACTGATATTCCATCTTTGTAATACAACTACATAAAACACAGAAATTTAAACAGTAATGTCAGTCTCTACAATGCCAGTGTATAAACAGATCATTTTATTTCTGAGAGTCTGATGAGGAAAAAAATCTCACTGTCCAAATATTCATTGTCTGCACTGCAAATGTAAAAGTAAAATGTGTCACTTTTATTGATTTTTCTTTGAGCTGTAGCTTCAGCCCCGTCTTTTTCCCGTTTTGATGTAAGTGCCCAGTAAATGTATATGACTTTGATTCTTACTGACAAGCTACTGCTACTCAATTATTTCATGTAAAGGAGAAAATCCAAATCTGACTGCATTTGCCTATGTTGTGTGATGGCATTATTTTTTTAAAGAGTTATTATCATTATAAAGAGCACAGGCAGGATTAGTAACTTTCCAAATATACAACAGGGGTCTCAAACTTAAATGAGATGTGGGCCACTGCTGGCATTGTCATGTCATTGTATGCCAGTTTAGTGTTCAAGTAAAATGGTACTACAAAACAAACAAACAAACAAACAAACAAGAAACAACGATTAATAATTGTGAAATTGTAGCGTTTTGTTTGGTTTGTTTGGGGGTTTTGTTTTTTCAGATATTGTATAATAAGACAAAACTGCAAATGTGAATGCAGATTTTTTTTCCTCCCTCTTAACTAACTGAAGCCTTTCATTGAACTACCAAATAAACACACTGGTACTCTCTTTGTGGCAGCACTTCGGCTATCATTTTGTTCTTATTTAACAAAATAAAAATGCAGACATAAGTGTACACATTAGTTTTTGACTCTCACTGAACTAACACAGCCAGTCACTCAGTATGTTTGTACTCTCTGCTCATATTGCCTTCATATGGCTGCAAGTGGTCCCTGGGCTATGAGTTTGAGACCCCTGTAATACATCATGTAAACTGCACATGCAAGTGCTAAATGAAATATTTTCTTTGCAACTTTCTTTGCTATGACCAACCATAGGGAGGCCATCACCAATCCCCCAGCTAGTGCAAAAATCTACAAGGACAGCTGGGAGTTCGACTTGTATGTGAATGAGTTGAAGAGCGCCATCAAGTCTGACATATTTAAGCATCAAAACTGGATCCAGTTTTATTACACATGGGCTGGCTTTCAAAACTACAACCTGGTTGTGCGGGTAAATGGTTTTGACAGAAATGTTTTACTTTTCTTTGGCATTTAATTTGTTTTCATGATCTTTCCTACTTAAAAGCATTTCTCTGCTTACTGCTTCATAATAAATAAATAATAAAGAGGCCCCCAGAAAAGTTAAAATATATACACTTGTCCATTTTTGCAAGGTTGGAGGGGAATGCATAACCCCCCCCCTCCCAAAAAAAGGGGAAAACCCCCCAAAACTATTGTATATTGTGGCCCTTTTATGGACTAGCAACCTGCTAAGGGTGTACCCCGCCTCCCACCCTGTCAAAACTTAGACTCCTTCCTCTGTGAACATGAGTTAGACAAGTGCTAAAAAAATAGATGGATGGGAGGAAATTCAATAAAGAGAACATTAGAAGGAACTAAACATGAATTATTCACTTACAGAATTCAATTAAGGTATTTGGGATTAGACTGTGATGACCAATCGCAGCAGAACAGAATCCCAGCAGTGATAGGGAAAGGGCAGGACCGCCCTCTGAATTTAGACTGTGAGTTGCACGATGGTGTCTGGAAGGGAAAACGACAGATGAGATTTAAAGTCGGCAGAGCAGAGGCTGATTGGCCTGAAAAATCTGTGGGACTACAGATCTTCCTTTTTGAATTTATGAATAAGCTTCATTTGGCTAGTCCAATGAGCTAAGCTGTTAGCAAAGCTGTTATTCCTCATGAAAATGACAGTGACTGACATTTTTTAATGCACATAATAGTGATTTTGGTATTATTTTAGTTTCAGTTAACCTTGTAAGCCATAAAGTCCTATGGAATGATCTATAAAGTTTAACAAAATTAAAAGGAACTTCAATATTTTCAGTCTGACATTTCTTGTTTGATGAACATGCATGAACATTGGTGTACTTTTTTTTTGTTATACCTGAGCAGAAATGTTCCTTGTCTTTATCTTTATGTTTTTTTAAAAAGAATTCTGTCGTGCCTCAGCAGCCTCTGCAGTACCTTAACAGAAACTAGAAATAGAGATGTAGTTCACATCCTGCAATGATGACATTTTAAAATGAAAGACAAAAAAGCAAAATAAAAACCCAGCTCTCTGCTCTGATTCCTCATCGTCACTTCCCTTCCTTCCAGCTGTTACGAATCACCTTGGCTCACTTCTTTTTCCATTACATTGCTATCTTACTCAGAGTGGATGCAAATCTGCTGAAATGCACATGTCTCTGTGTAGGTCATTGAAACAGATGACAAGTTTGAATGCATCACTGACGGTTATGACTATCTGGTGGACTTTCTGGATCTATCATTCCCCACAAAGAGACCAAACAGAGAGCACTCCTACTTGGAGGTGAGTCACTATAGAGCACTAAACACACAGACAGCAGCACAACAGAACCTGAATAATAGTAATTTGTCATGACTACCAAGATGATTTCATGATGAAATTATCATGTGTTCCATCTAACATATGGAATATGTTGTATATATATATATATATATATATATATATATATATATATATATACTGTTACCACAACTATAGGTGTACTTCTGAAATAAAGGTGTCAGAATCCTGGGTTGGTGACATAGTGTGTTGAGTTTTGTTCTATTTTTGATCTTTGATTTCATCATTGTTATCTCTATTAGTCTTTTGGTTTCTGTAACAGTATTTCTAGTAATTTAGTGCTGTGTTCTGTGATTTCTAGTTCTTCGATTTTGTTCCTGTGTCCTTTTTGTTCAATGTCAAGTCTGTGTCTGTCATGCACTACCTGTTTTATTTTGATAGTCCTTGTCCTTGTGCAGTGTGTTTAATTTTGCTTCTTCTTGTCTCCGGGACATGCTACAAGCTTGAGAGCAAGCAGACTTTGTCCGCTCACGGCCTTCCATGCCTGCAGTTCATCTGTCTGCTGTTCAGTCTCCTGCAGTTCAGTCGTCTGCTGTTCAGTCTTCAGCTCAATCTTCTGTTCAATATGTAGCTCAGTTACCTGCTCTGTCACCTGCTGTTCAGCCGTCAGTTCAGTTACCTGCTGTTCAGCCGTCTGCTCTTCAGTCGTGTGCTGTTCAGCCACCTGCTCAGTTGTCTGCAATTCAGTCATTGGCTCAACCGTCAACCCAGCCACCTCCATCCTCTGCTGGAAGCTCTGTAGAGCTTGTTCAACCAGCTAAGGACTTCATCTTGCTGGCCCTGCCAAGACAGACCGCCTGCACTGCACAGACCCAGCCGTTGCATTCCGAGCCAGCTTTGTTCCCTGTGCAGTTACAGTTAACTTCATTCCTGCCAAAAAACTCCACGCCTGCTGGTTCTCTTTAGTCTCTGCCAGAGGTTTCTGGGCCTCGTTATTCTGTCTCATCACCGCCAGAGGTCTCTAGACCTGCTGGCCCTGCGTCTGTCCCTTCTAGAGGGTCCGAGGGGCCCATTCAGCTGTCTTCTGTCTCCGCTAGAGGGTCCGAGGGGCCTGTTTCAGCTGTCTGTCTCCGCTGGAGGGTCCGAGGGGTCGCTTCAGCCATCCCCTGTTCCTGCTGGACGTCCCAAGGGGTCCCTTCAGCCATCTGTCTCCGTCTGTCTCCAAAGAAAGTTGGCTCCAAGGAGCCGGTCCAACCATCAGTGCCACGAGCAGTGCCACCAGATCCATCATCTGCAGCAGCCATGTCACTGGCCATTCAGCCACCAGGGGTTGCCACACCATCGTTTGGTCCTTCCCTCATCTGGTCCTGCCTTGTCTGGTCCTGCAGCTGCCACACCACGTCCATGTCCAGCATGTCCACATCCGTGTCCAGTTCCAGCATCGTCTGCTCGTCCATGTCCTTGTCCACGTCCAGTTCCAGCACAGCCTGCTCCTCCGCATCAGTGTCCAGTTCTAGCACGGCCTGCTTGTCTACATCCAGCTTGACGGCCACTTTCCAGGCGCCTCAGAGTGAGACCAGTAACCCTGGGGAAGCAATGGAGATTCAGTGCAGAAGCTGTTTGAGTAATAATCATGTGGAATGTGAAGTGTTTGGACAATAATAATGTGGAGTTTGGTGAATTAATTAAGACCAGAACACAGTGACTGTAGTTAGATGTAAATGTCTTTGTCAAAAAATACTCCAAGGTTCCTCACAGTGTTACTAGAGGCCAAGGTAATGCCATCCAGAGTAAGAATCTGGTTAGATACCATATATCTAGGATTTTCAAGGCCGAGTACAATAACCGCAGTTTTATCTGAATTAAGAAGCAGAACATTAGCGGTCATCCAGGTCTTTATGACTTTAAGATATTCCCGCAGTTCAAGTAATTGGTGTGTGTTATCTGGCTTCATGGACAGATAGAGCTGGGTGTCATCTGCATAGCAGTGAAAATGTATGCTATGTCTTCTGATGATACTGCCCAAGGGAAGCATGGATAATGTAAACAGAATTGGTCCTAGCACTGAACCCTGTGGAACACTATAATTGACCTTAGTGTGTCAAATCAATTAAATTCAATTTTATTTATATAGCGCCAAATCACAACAAAAGTCGCCTCAAGGCAAAGAGGACTCCCCATTTACATGCACAAACTGGAGTACGTTAGATAGATATGATACAAACCACTGCAGCACAGTACCTGTAATACCTCCAGCATGTTCTAAACGCTCTAATAGGATATTATGGTCAACAGTATTGAACGCTGCACTAAGGTGTAGCAGGACAAGCAGAGAGATGAGTCCACTGTCAGAGGCCATAAGAAGATAATCTGTAACCTTTACTAAAGGGATCGTAGGGCGATTGTGACTCAAGAGTTGGGAGGTCGCCTTGTAATCGGAAGGTTTCCGGTTCGAGCCCCAGCTTGGACCGTCTCGGTTCTTGTGTCCTTGTGCAAGACACTTCACCCGTTGCCTACTGGTGGTGGTCAGAGGGCCCGGTGGCGCCAGTGTCTGGCAGCCTCACCTCTGTCAGTGCGCCCCAGGGTGGCTGTGGCTACAATGTAGCTGCCATCACCAGTGTGTGAATGTGTGTGTGAATGGGTGGATGACTGGATGTGTAAAGCGCTTTGGAGTCCTTAGGGACTAGTAGAGCGCTATACAAATACAGGCCATTTACCATTTTAAAGCTGTTTCTGTGCTGTGATGACCTCTGAAACCTGACTGAAACTCTTCAAATAAGTCATTCCTCTGCAGATGATCTGTTAGCTGTTTGACAACTATTCTTTCAAGGATTTTTGTTATGAGAGGAAGGTTGGAGATTGGCTAATATTAGCTAAGGCCACTGGGTCAACAGATGGCTTTTTAAGCAATGGTTTAACTACTGTTAGCTTGAAGGTCTGTGTTACATAGCCAATTATTAGAGATAGGTTGATCATATTTAAGATTGAAACATTAATTAAAGGCAGGACTTCTTTGAGCAGTCTTGTAGGAATGGGGTCTAAAAGACAAGCTGATGGTTTGGAGGAAGTAATTACTGAAGTTAACTCAGAAAGATCAATTGGAGAAAAAGAGTAAGTGAATATCAATGGTAATTAAAGTGACCATGATCATGAGTAATTTGTTTCTCTAATGGTTAAAATTTTATTTGTGAAGAAGTTCATGAAGTCAGTACTAGTTAACGTTAAAGGGATGGTTGGCTCAATAGAGATAGAGGTAATATTATTAACAAGATAATCGATCTCTGTTGGAGTAGCGTTCAGGTAGCTGCTCTGCTCTATTTTGGTACCGGGCACTGAAGATGAAAACAGTGGGTGGATTATATAATAATGCAGCTGCATTATATAGCCACATTAACAGAGGTTATTTTTCAACACTGTTACAACTCTAGTGACATATTGCTACACTTGCATTTCCTGGACCAAGGAGCAATCAGAATTTTTGTGGTGCACAGGAATATTTAATCTGGCTCTGTTCTGAGGAAACTGGAACTGCTGGACAGGCTAATTTTGTGATTGTGGCCCTGCAAGTAGCATTATTTACTTTTAACCCTTAATGCTCCAGTTGGAGTGTGCCCGCTCCGTTTTGCGTAACTATTTTTAAACCCCTGTAGAACTGCAGCCACGTAAGCTAGCGCAATAATTTTTTTTTTTGAATATGAAACCGGAGGAGTTGTATCTTATGCCATCAGCTTGTCCTAGGTCACGGTTTCCTTCCACATATAGCTTTGCAAAAACTGCATAAAAAGCATTTGCAGCAACAAAAACATAATATTCCAGAAACACGCTTTGCCGATCCGATCAGCTGTTCATAACACTTCCTACGTTGGAATAGACGTCAGCGCGAACTATTGCATGTCCGCCATTACTTGCCCGAAATCGGAAGTGATGTCATTTTCGCGGAAATTACCTTCAGGGCCTTATAAGCCTATACTGGTGTTTTTTAAAATCATGTTTGACTTTATGACTTTCTGTGTCGTTTCTGGGATGCTTAGGACTCATATTGCACTGCTGGATATAGTTTATTTTGATGCATATGCTTCTTTTTTGAAAATTTGTATTATAATATTCATTTTAGTTTTTCCTGCAGTATATAAAAATTGGTGCATTTCAAAAATAAAACTATGAAGACACTCAAAATAAATTTCCTGTGGAGGGAAACTATTTTGTGCAACTCTTTTGTATTTACAGTTTTGAGGAATAAGACTCTTAAATTTCTCTAACTAGAAATATATGTTTAATTTTGTAGTTTATTGCACTTTTTTGCAGTTTATGTAATTACTATGCACTTAATGCATACATATTATTAAACATTGGGCTATAATGGTTGTATTGATGTATTGCAACTTGAAATGCTCCTAAAAATGGCACTACAGCATGTAAAAATATAATATAAGCTCTGGCAAACTTGGTCCTCTTTTAGATCTTAAAGGGTTAATGTATTAAGTGCTTGTACAAGATGTAAAAGACTTGTAGTTTGAGGAATTCGCAAAATATTTCAAGAACATATTTGCTTGCACAGAGCAGTGACCCTTCTTGGTTTCCTTTTAGATTAAAAACAGGATTGGAGTGATGAGGTACGTGGTGCTTCATGGCTGTCTATGGGATGACCTGTACATTGGCTTTCAGAACCGCATCAGCCGAGACCCAGACATCTACCACCACAAGTACAGACATTTTATCTGATATGTTTGAGAATTCTTTCATGTTCTGTAAATCTGTTTTTCTGTTCTTTGCTCGTTGACAACTCCTCATCCAATTGACTTTAAACGCAGTGGGTGTATTGCTGGCTTTTCAGGGAGTTTTTAGGAATGCCATCCAGAGTAAGAATCTGGTTAGATACCATATTTCTAAGATTTTCAGGGCCGAGTAATTAAGAAGCAGAAAGTTAGCGGCCATCCAGGTCTTTATGTCTTTAAGACATTCCTGCAGTTTAACTAATTGGTGTGTGTTATCTGGCTTCATAGACAGTTAGAGTTGGGTGTCATCTGCATAGCAGAGAAAATGTATGCTATGTCTTCTGATGATACTGCCTAGGGGAAGCATGGATAATGTAAACAGAATTGGTCCTAGCACTGAACCCTGTGGAACACCATAATTGACCTTAGTGTGTGAAGACGACTCTCCATTTACATGCACAAATTGGAGTGTGTTAGATAGATATGATACAAACCACTGCAGCGCCAAAAAAATTTGGCCAGATTTCTAGAAACCAGAGCTGCTCCATCCAAAATGGGATGGATGCCGTCTCTCCTAACTAGACCAGGTTTCCTCCAGAAAGTTTCCTAATCATCCAATTATCTATAAAGTCCACCTCGTGAGCTTTATAAATTTTTATTTGTTTATCTTTATACATCTTTATATGTTTGGAGAGTTGTCTGAAGGACAACGATTTAGTAATCCTGGGCTCTGGCTGACAGGCTCAGTACATACTAACATGTGGAATATTACACAGTCTGAGGTGTGATGTTAGAGGGCTGGTCATGGTGGTTGTGCTGATGCAAGACATGCTCAGATAGATCTGAATTCAAATTTTCTTTTGTTTTTTTCAGTACCTGTCAAAAGCAGCTATTATTGTAAGAAAAAAATACATCTTATCCATAACTAGGAACACCTGTGACTACTCCACTCATGATTCACCTAAAACAAACCTCTTATATCAGTCAAAGTAGTTCAAATTCTCATAAAGTTTACTTTTTGAAACTTTTCTTATAATACATACAGGTGTATACTGAATTAGGTTTACATATGGTAAATACATTGCATTGGCACAACCATCACTACCAGTCAACTAATGTCACACTTGCAGACTGAGTAATGCTGGTGGTACATACTGAGCCTGAAAGAAAGCTGACCCCTGAGTTCACTTACACACAACTCTGCATACACTTTTGAGGATCTGACTCAGCAAAAATACAGCCAAGGTCACATGTAAAAGGACAGCCAATTCAAATGCTGGGTAAGTAAATAACTTACCTGCATTAGCAGTGCTTTGAGCAAAGCTTTAAGACTGTCATTGATACATATTTCTAAACACTTACAGATTCAGTTGCACATTAACACATCTGATTACAAAGACAGATCCACACAGATAAAAATACATACAGACCTGAAGTGAGATACAAAAAATACTTTTTGCTAAAATAACAGTATGGGCTCAAATTGTGGTCATAAATATTTTGTACTTGTAAATCAGAATGCGTAGCTGTCAGTTGTTACCTTGTAAACCAAAATATCTGAAAAGTTTATGTTTGTGCATCTATAGATGAGAATTTGTGTGTGTGTGTGTGTGTGTGTGTGTGTGTGTGTGTGTGTGTGTGTGTGTGTGTGTGTGTGTGTGTGTGTAAAAAAAAATTGTGTTCGTAAAAAAATATTTACACAAGTTACAATTTTTTTGTCTTAAGGTCAGGTTACAGATACAAAGCAAAAAACTACATGTAAAACTCTGCACTCAAGTTCCTGAGCTGTGTGTGAGTTTCAACTTACATGTACGAATTTCCCTTTTTTTTTCCTTTCACTTGATTGGTCAATGTCATGTCAATCACAAATTTAACAATCCAATCAGAGAACAGATGGGTTTGGCTGACAGAGGGGTGCTTTACTTAGAACTTAACACAAAAAACTTTTAACCTTCTGTTTAGATATTTTGGTTTACAAGGTTACAAAACTCAGTTCATAACTATGCATTCTGATTTAAAATTACAAAATATTTATGACCACAATTTGAGCCCATATAACAGCCCTATATATGCAACACTTACTCCTGTTCTCTGACAGAAACGGCTGTTCCATACTGTGTGTGGGGGGAAGCAAACAGACAGATACACTCCTATTTTTATGGCATGTTTATTTGTCTGTTTTGGAAAGGATATGAATTGCCATTTCCAAGCCTAATAGCTCTCAGTTTAACTATCACTACAATGAAATGGTTACTTTTGTGAGTAACTTTATGATTGCCGTCATGTTATGTTTAGAGGACATATGGAAATGATAACAAAAGAAAAATAACTTGGGCTACATGTAAATGGTCACTGTACTAGTCTACCATTTAATCACCTTCTTTTGGCCTCTAGGTTCTGGAAACACTTCCAAGCAGAGCTGCCGCTTTGCAAGCCCGACTGGGAACACTTCCAAAAGCAGGTCGTCCCCATCAGTGAGACCGGGATGGGAAATAACTGTGCCTTGTCATGAATTTGCATTCTGGATTTGTGAAGATCAAGTTACTGTTTTCTGATTTATATTGTGAAAACTCAAGACCTTCTTGCTGTAAGCACCACACCACCTTCTGCTGTGCCTCTTTTGTGGTGGAAGATTTCTTTTCTGATTCACTGATCACTTTAGTAATAGTAATATCACTTTCTTACTAGCTGTATGCATGAACGTTATTACAAGTGGGCCTCGTGTTTATGGCACCTTCACAGAGGGCCCATTGTAAAGTCAGAAACATTCAGGTGTGTGTGTGTGGGGGGGGGGTACATAGATAGATAGATAGATAGTGTGAAGCCCTTCTGCTCGTCTGTGGAAGTAGGGGAAGCAACAGTTAAGTGAAGAATATAGTCAGAGATCTCTCTCTTTGAAGGTATAGGCCTGTGAGGTGGGTGTGGGATGGAATAAAATGTCTTTTGTTATTATCTAGCCTGCAGTATATTGTATTAACAAATACAGCTTATAGCTTTCAGACTATATTGAGATGAGCAAACGTACTGGCAATCTTTGAACTCTTGTTATGGGAATGACTATAATCATTTTATACATATTGTATTCTGTGCCTATAAAAGAGCTGTGGCTCAGTCCATTAATTGAAGGTCAAGAGCTTTGGCCAGCGATATGTCTGGCCAGTTGCAATACACGCTTACAAAACACTTATATCAGGTTATTCTTAATGATCTCTTATTTGTTTATATTCTTTTATTAAGTTTTAAGTAGTATCATTTGATTAAAACATTCACTCAATATATTACACATATAGTTTCAGTTGTGTACGTGCTGGCCTTCTGTCTGGTGGAAAGGTTACAAGGTTTAGCTGGTGAGGTGAGAGGTGAAACAAAGTGCATTTCAGGTTGACACATACACACACACACACACACACACACACACACACACACACACACACACACACACACACACACACACACACACACACACAGTAGATAGACTCATTTATAGACTCATTTTGCTTGTGACAGCAAAATTGTGCCTGCAAAAGAGCAGTTTGTTGCAGAATGTGTGCCTGATGTTCCAGACGATAAGCGAGCGTCCAGCAGCGACAGGAAGACACCTGGGATGGAGACGAGGCGATGTTCTTTTCAAAATGTGTTAAAAGTCATTCTGGTTTTGATTTGATGTATGCATGTATTGTATCTGCTTAATGCATGAGGGGGCGTTATAAATTTCCCTGATGATATAAAATAACTGTTTCTGTATTGTTAAGGAGAGATCTACAGCTGATGTTTTGCAGTGTACATCTCCCACACGTGTGTTCATTAAAATCATCGTTTGACTCCACCCGGCCGGATCAGTGTTGTTATTTGGATTACCTCCTGTATCCCTCCTCGAATATTTTGAATCCGTAACATGGGGTAATATGTAAGAGTTGTGGAATGTCTTTGTCTGTGTGTGTGTATATAAGATGAGAGATCACCCTGGTGTTTGAACTCCAGACTTCAGACTTGTGAAGGAATGGTGGTAGGGGTACTGGCGACAGCCTGTATTGGTCCAGACCATTACCCTTGCCTGTTACTGGAAGGTTCTGACAAAGAAAGCAGCCAGTTCTTGTCAGCAGCTGGAACAAGATGTGAAGAATAGCAGGGTGCAGAAATTGTTGCTGCTTTCTGCAAAGTGTGTCTAAAGACCTGATGAAGAAAGAGAAGAAAACATCAAAGACTGAGCAGAAGAAACTGGCAGAGGCAGTTTTTCACATGTGCAGGAAACATAGCTGAAGATGGAGGAAGAAAGCAGTAATAATCCTAGTTGTCATTATTATTAAACAATATATTATACTTATTATTGTATTCATTTTTTCGCAAAATTTTTCCAGTCGGGCTACCAAAATCTATCTCTGCCCTGCCCGTCGGCCTATCGTAGGAAAGTAAAATATATGTCAATGATTTTGCATTCTTTCAGAAATGTAGCTGGGTAATTATGTCATTGGCATCGGTGAGCCACTGTCAATATGTGACATATTGAAGTTGCGTTTGAATTTGCGCTTGTTTTTTTGCTTTCACTTTGCAATCGCACGAACTGTGTATAGAGAGCGACAGCACTGATCTGTGAGTGATGATAATTTGCGCACCAATTCCTCTGACATCGTCTTATCAATTGTTAGCTTACTATGCAAACATGACAAGTGAAATCTCCTGCAGCCAAAGAAAAGCTTACCACAAAACGGAGAAGTTATGACAAATCAGACTATAAGGCAAAAAGAAAGTGCAGCTTTATGGTTTCATGGACAAAAGAATTTCTGTGGCTGCAATATGACGAGCTAAATAACGAGGGCTGCACATAAGTGGTCCGCAGGTGCGCATTCGCTGTCAAAATAAAAAACACGCACAAGATAAGAAGTTGCAACGCGTGTTTGCATACATAAGATTTTCTGGAGGAGGACAGACATTTGCTTAGAACTCTTAAAGATGTCGAAGATGTCATGGTCCTGAGTCTGAGGACTCAGTGTTTTGTGTTTCCTTATGCTTTTGTTCATTCCGAGTGTGTATTCTGTTGTGATTTTGCCATTTGTTAGGTTTCTGTTCTTTGCCTGCCTGCTCCCACTTCTCTGTGTTCCCTCTGTCTGTCCATGGTGTTATTGTGTCTGCTCATGAGTCTGCCTGTCAAGTTCAGTGTCCTGTCTGGTTCTCTGTGTCTGTTAGTTTCCTGTTTTATTCTGAAAGTTCATGTCTCATGTCAGTGTGTTCAGTTTTACCTCTCCCCTGTCTCGTTAGCCTAATTGCTCCCAGCTGTGTCTCCCTCCTGTGGCCCATTCCATGATTACTCCCCGTGTATTTAAGCCCTGTGTTTTCCTGTGCTCTCTGTCGTGTCCTCTGTTTAATTCCATGTTAGTCTGCATTATTCTGTTACCCGGTATTCATTCTGTGTCTCTCTGCCATCTCTCTTTGTGCATTTTGCTCCTCCTCCTGTGAGTGTCTGGTTTAAGCTTTGTTCTTTAGTTTTCCCAGTTTAGGTTTGTTTACTCCCTGCTCTGCTCTTCCTGTTTTGTCACCTTCTCACCGCTGTAAATAAACACTCACTCGCACCCCAGCCAATACCTGCATTTTGGATCCTTTTTTCAATACACCACACGACTGCCCCCAGCCGTGACAGAAGAAGCTCCTTTAAGCAATTACTTTGGTTTTCCTCCACCTCCAAAGAAATGTCAGAAGGAGTCCGAACCACAAAAGAAGTGCGTATTCTTGGAAAAGTGGTTGCAATGTTTGCAATGCAATGTTTTCTCAGTATAGAACCAGGAAGGAGCAGATACAAAGAAAAGAGGATGTGGTGAATTTTTGGATGATATGTATACCTGTATACACACACTTTATATCTCTTTTTGGTCAGATCTACTGTGGATTATCATCATTCATTTTCCTATAATACATGTAGAGCTGCAGACACATCACACCATCCAGTTCCAATAGAGGCAGCTTATGACTAAAGTAACAGACATACTCAAGCACAACATGAAGGTTGTTGTGATGACCCGAGCATGCTCTTGGAAATAATATAGTGTAGTTATAGTGTATAGAAGCACAACTGCAGCAGTGACTTCACAAATGTCGTGTTGACAGGACAGACACACACACACACACACACACACACACACACTGACTGGAATGTTGTAAGTTTTGTATGTAACACTTTATTTTCAGCCATTATTAAAATTTATCACAAATGAACATTTACTGTGAAAAATACAGGCTTCTGCAATCAGATAATTCTTTCTGATATATTCCTCAGAGACCCTCAGAGGTCTGCCTGATATCAAATTAATACTAAAAATTCTGCTTCTTACAAGTACAGAGGACTGCTGTGAGTGCTGCTCCAGCATGTGCATCTGTGGCACCTTCTGCAGCTGCAACACGAACACCATTTGCAGCTCAGAAGGCATGCTCAGTGGTGACGTAAGCAGTGATGTCATCGTAGTCTTCATCGAGTCCTTGACCTCTGTGATGCTGGGTCATCTCCATGGAGACGGCTGGCTTGTTCAGTGTCTTGCTGTAGATGGACAACAGCAGACCAGTGGAGATGCAGTATGGACAGAAGACCACTAGATGGCAGAGGAGTCTGAGCACAGACTCAGAAAGAAGAAGAGGAGGAGCATCTGAAGAAGGAGGAAGCAGAGAAGGTGTGTTGGTCAGTTAAACACAGCACAGAGGTGCACTAATCAGCTCTCTCTCCTCACAGCAGGAAGGCTGGAAGTGCTGATCCTGGATCAGCCCTGGAGGTGAGGCAGGTATGAGTGTGAGCTGTAGTTTAAACACTCTGAGCAGTCATTGAGACCAGAAAAGCTCTGAGAACTTTACACTGCATGAAACCCAAGAGGCTGCTCAGGACCAAACATGAGGAGGATATAAAAGGTGACCCTGACTGACAACATCTGCCCAGCTGCATCATGTCAGATCTCCTCTAAGCAGTGCAAAAGAAATGAAGGAGGACTCTGTCTGTGGCTCTTCCTCCACAGGAGGTCTTTCCTCCCTCCTCCTTCTTCATTTATTAGTGTTTGTTCCTCATCATCAACAGGAACAGCCAGCCCAGACAGCAGCAGCACACACACACCTGTAACAGGACAGAGGTCACTAAAGGTCACCAAAGGTCAGAGCTCATGATGAGGACAGACAGGTGTAGGAACATCAGCTCACCTGCAGCAGTCAGCAGAAACAGGCCTGAAACTGAAGAACACACTGATCAGAGATCAAATGGTCACATGACCAAAGAGAAGCATTCAGACTGCAGTGATTGGCTGTTCCCACACATCAATAATCAACAGCGCCCTCCAGTGTTGGACAGACAGATAATAAATGTGGAGAAACTCACAGAAGGAGACTCGTCCGCTCCATCTCAGATAGCCATCATCTCCACACTTCCACAGGTCTGATCCCCAACCCCCTACATCACACAGAGCACACATCAGCACAGGAGCAGCTCCAACGACAGTCACCTCAATGTGCTTCATATTGTAAGACCCCACAATAACACAAAGAAACAATCAGATGACCCTCTTTCAGCAATCACTTTCGCCACAGTGGGAAGGAAAAACTCACGTTAACAGGAAGAACCTTAACTTATTCATGCAAAAACATAAATAATCTCACGCGCAATCATGTACATTTCAACTGATTTGTGAAAACATACGTTCATTTCTATACTTTTAAATGTTAACACAGTTTAATTAACACAGTAGTAACACAGCCCCCGTTTAGACTCCCCCCTGCTTGCTGTTGGTGTTGCTTCCATATAAAATAGGACGGCTGCTGTTAGCCTTCATTAAGCTGTGTGACTTAAACGTGTATCAGAGTGAGTTCAGCTTTCTCTGTGTAAACAGACGTTGGTGGAGCAGCTGCAGACTTTGTTGCTCAGCTGATCAGATGAATCCTGCAGCTTTGTCCCAGTAAAGCTCTTACAGGCGATCGCAGGAACATCGCTGTGTTCTTTCACTCCACCTGAGCTAAGCGCCACGGTAACCTTAACCTTAATTGCTAAACTGTGACATCATTATCAATGCTGCTGTTGTGTTATCAGCAGTGTTGGTCAAGTTACTTGAAAAAAGTAGTCAGTAACTAATTACTGATTACTTCCCCTTAAAAAAATAATCCCGTTACTTTAGTGATTACTTATTTTCAAAATAAATAAATTACTTAGTTACTTTTTAAAAACACAACTTACAACCTGAATAGGTAATAAAGCGATAGATCTTTCAGCCCAATTCTACTTTTTCTACATTGTTATGACCCAGGTCATTGTTGCCGTGTGGTGCTGTTACTTGCCACACCATGCGGGGGCATTGTTTGTACTCTGTGATGTCTGTTTCCAGGTGGAGGCTAACCATTGGTGGAAGAGGGAATGAGGCCAGCTACAAATTGGGACCTGACTGGGCCGGCAGCCCCTCCTACTACTTCCTGTTTCCAGTGAGCTGCGCGTTTGGGGCCCGTCGTGGCGTGTGACAGAGCTGGGCTGCAGTAAAAACAGTTTAGAGAGTCGTATCTGGACATGGTAGCTGTAGGGGTGGGAAGCCGTTTCTTTTTCTCCTGTTTCGGGTAGGGAGACAGGTTAGAGGTTTGTATTTTCTTTTGGGGTGGATTCATAGGTAAGTTAGTTCTGATTCATTTCCAGTGTTTTGTTTGTTGTTTTGGCCATGCCCACCCTGGCGCTCGCTACCTGTCAAGTTAATAAAACGACTACTCATTGTAAAGCTGTGGCTGTGTGATTTACTACTTTTTATTATTTTTCTTGTGTTATTATTATTTCCCCCCCCCAGGCCGGCGTGTAACAGCATAATCCGTCATATAAAATGTAATCAAATGGAAAAGTCTCTTTTTAAAACTTGTTTTAACCTTTTAACTTTATGCATCAAGCAAAAATTTAATTATATGCAACATTCTCTGACTGGAAGAAATTAGTTTAACATTTAAACCTATTTTCTGCACATTCCAGCACATAAAATAAAATATTTTGTGTGTTTACACTCAGTCTTTCAAATAGATGCAAGTAAAACACAGCAGAAAATAAATAAAGTCAAAGACTCAGCGGTCCTGTTGCTCTATTTTCACCTGTAAAGCAGGAGTGGGGTAGGCGGAGGGTTACCCTGGTGCAGGTGTGCCGCGGTCAGTGGAAGAATCCGCGAGTTTCTCTGTGAGTTTCCCATTACATCGTTGCGCACTGGGTGCTTGCTTGGAAGTTTAGGGGCTTTTTTCGCTGTAAAAAGTTTTCCTCCCACGCACGATGGACACTAATGTTTTTGTCACTTTTTATGGAATCAAACTCAAAGTAAGGTCAGTACTTCCACGCTTTAAACGCTGCACGCTCATACTCTCTCCCACAATCGATATGTGATCTATTGTTGATCTGCACACAGCTGTTGCCATGAACGTCGCACTGGCTTACGTTATTGTCATGAGACACTCTCGCAAAAAAATCACGGTTTTAGTAAAGCAGTAACGCAGCGTTCCTACGGGAAAGTAACGGTAATCCAATTACCTTTTTTTGCGATAGTAATCCCTTACTTTACTCGTTACTTGAAAAAAGTAACCATCTCTGGTTATCAGTCTTTGTTTTTCAAACCGGGAGCTGTGTGGGCTTACTGCTGTCACACTCTTATTCATATGGTTGCACTGCAGGTCTGTTTTTAGTCACTAATGTGGCCTGTGTTTCCATGGTGACAGTGGAGCGCTACAGAGTCACGTGTCAAACGAATTATTGAATTTTTGCAATCCTAATCCAGATGTTGCAGACCTGTTGGAAACATCAACAGCTAGTTTCAGTGATATGTGAGGATTTGCTGGAGGATGGATTAATGCGTGGAGGTCAAAGGTCACAGACATCAGTCAGCGTGACGGTAGAGCTCGCTCTGTTACTAAGTCACACACACACACTCTTCACCTTCTCTGTTCCTCATCCATATGTAGCACACGTAGGCAGCAGCCAGAATGATCAGAGTACCCAGCAGCACAGCTGAGAGAACTGTGGGCCAGACTGGACGAGGAGGTTCTGTAACACAAAGACACGAGACATAAACATCATCAACATGTTTGTATGAATTCACATCAACCTGACCTCTGTCAACTGACCCGTGACCTTCAACTGCAGTCCAGCTCAGCTCTTCTTTGCTCCTGAGGGTGATGCAGGTGTAGGTTCCACTGTCAGAGACTGTAGGGTTTCTCAGAGTGAGGCTGAGGTCTCCAGTCTGCAGAGCGTCGGCTCTCATTGATGTTCGACCGACGTAACGAACGTTTTGATCATGAAGATTGTCACCACTAAGCAAGCGCACGTGGACTCGCGGGTTCTTGAACTCATCACAGTGCCACAGCAGTTCTGTGGCGCTCCTGGAATCATCAGCTTGTATCCGACAGGGAAGCAGGACAGACTCCACCCCCTCATAAACCTCCACCCCTGAGGCATGCTGGGAAACTGAAGACAGAAACATGAAACAGATAGACGCTGTGACTCACAGTCACCTGACCTTTCACTTACACACACACACACACACACACACACACTCGCACTGACACACACAGTGATATTCTCAGAGTGTCACAGAGACTAAGAGTTTGACAAACTACTTCCAGAGTTATTTAATTTTAAACCTTTTTGTTGTATGTGTGACCTCTGTGTAGTGTCTTCTCTGGTCTGCATTCACAACAAAAAGGCAACAAGTTAGAATGCTTTCTTTTATTGTCGTGGACAATCAGCGTAAGATCTCGCAGGAATCCTCCATTATTCTGAGGATTACGTTTCCACTTGCAGTGTGCCCATATAGTGGTAAAATTATACAAACAAAATAGAAGAACCTCAACACAATTAATCCATCTTAAATTTCCCAAATGAAAGGAATACAGAAATATATTTCAGAACTGTGCATAAAACAATGTGTACTCTAAACAGTGTGGCACAGTCACATACCTGCATTCACAACAAAAAGGCAACAAGTTAGAATGCTTTCTTTTATTGTCGTGGACAATCAGCGTAAGATCTAAATGGAAAGGCAACAACAGAGTTAGCTAACTGTGCTCCCATTTTGTTTCCTCTCCTCCCAATAAAGAAATCTCACATAAACGTGCACTCAGTTCAACATAAAGACTGGAGAAATGACCCGCAACAAATGATATATAAACAACAAAAATAATCGGGTCAGACTGTATTACTTTAACAGCCTGCGATATGATTTTTCCTCCCCACGACATTTGCGCATTCCTTACCTCGCAGGAATCCTCCATTATTCTGAGGATTACCCAGAATCCCTTGCCCTTTGTGAATATTGCAGGGTCACTTTTTCGACAGTAGGTGGCGCCAATGTCCCATTTAGCGGGATTTAACTTCAACTCTATTTAACTATGTTACATATGGACCCGCCCACCTGGCTGCATGAGCCAATCAGAGCTGTTCCCTGCACCACAAAGTCTCATGGACTGGTTTGCAGCACAGCGTAAAGGTGGAACCAACTCTACTGACTTTATTCTGTAAAGTTTTAGATGAACCTCTCATTTGTATTTTACTTTTTTTCTCAGAGCTGCTCTGAATTTAGGAGGAAGATGAGGACCAGTTTCATTTTGAAGCAAAGACGTGAACATTAGCAAGAAGAAAGCACAACAAGGATGTGACAGCAGAGCTCTGTTCACCTGATGGAGCAATAGAAACATTTTTGTCATTAAACTCAATCATCAAGATGTTTTTATTTTCCCACCTTTTCTCTGTATGTATATATATATACACTCACATACGCACACATATATATATATACACATACATATATGCGTGTCTTTGTGTGTGTATATATATATTTTTTTTTATATATATATTTTTATATATATATATATATATATACATATATACATACATATAAGTGCAATAATCTTTTCTGGCATCGTTGTATTTTTACTCAGTTGTATATAGCATTCGTATTCTATTTTTATCTTATTGTATATTTTTATTCTATTTTATTCTACTGTATATAGTATATTATTTTATTCTATTCTGTACAGCTGTGTACTGTATTTATTCTTATTGTATTCTAATTTTTGCATCATAACTTTTGCACTGTCCACTTCCTGCTGTGACAAAACAAATTTCCCACGTGTGGGACTAATAAAGGTTATCTTATCTTATCTTATGTTATTGTATTTTGCACACCTCTGTTGCTTGTGAAGCTTACACCCAAAATATCACTTGCATGTGCTGAACCAGTGTACCTGCACATGTGATGTGACAATAAAAGTGATTTGATTTACTGTATGTACTGATACTGCATGTAGTGCAGATATTGATATGTAGTACTGATACTGATTGTTGTACTGATACTGCATGTGGGTAGTGATGCTTATATGTAGTACTGATATCTTAGGGTGTGGGTAAATGTTCCACTGTGGTCAAGCTGAAGTTACAGCACTGAACAACCACGCTCCCCACACGGCTTCTTTTTTCTCTCTCTGGCTCCTCCACCTGCTGGGGTGTGAGCTTAAATCTAAAAAAGGCTCAGTGGGCACTTCCTGTAGTACAGACTCCTCCCTGCACTCTAAGGTTAAACACGTCAGATCATCACATAGACCATGTAGAGACATGAACACAGCTCAGTGTTCAGCGGGTGGAGCAGGTCCATCTTGCATGGAGGCCATGGGAGTGAGCTTCATCACATGAACGAGCTTCATCACATAAAAGAGCTTAATCAGTGGACATGAGCAGTTAATAAATAATGTCAATGTGGAGGTTTTACTGAAGTGTTCCGCACTCACTGTGAACACCCAGCTTCACATTTGGCCACATGACCACAGGGTAGTTCAGTGTGGTCATATAAAAACATGCTTGACTGTAGAAATTCAGTTTGCACGAAGCACATTTACCTTAATGAATAAATAAACCTTTGTTTTAATGTAGTTCAGCTGCATTGAACTATTACTCCATGTTTCCTGATGGTTTAAGAATCATGTGTGTGTGTGTGCATGCATCCATGTGTGTGTTTGTTTGTGTGTGTGTGTGCATGCGTGCGCCTGTGTGTGTGTGTTCAAAGGATCAGAGTAGCTTTCTTACCGAGTAAGAGGAGCAGGATCATCATCTTCATCCTCAGTAACAATCCCGTTACAGCTGATCCTCTCAGGCTCACCGACGGCTGTCAGAGCAGAGCTGTTACTCTGCAGCTGATGGCACAGAAAAAAGTTCTCTTTCACAGGAAGTCCCCTCCTCTGAGAACCTTCACAATAAAAGCTGTTTACAGTGTCGAACACAGAGCCAACTGGAGGATCAGAGGTTAGAGGGAAAGATAGAAAGAATAATGTGCAGGTCAGAAGCTGTAACACTGTGTGAAAGTCAAATGTGCACCAACAGCTTCATCACAGCTTTGAAATCATGTGGACTGCAGACCGGATCCTTCTATGATAAATTTCAATAACTCTGAAGACAGAAGGGCCAGAGAGCGTGAAACTGTAGCAATAATAATATTAATAGTTTGCATTTATATAGCGCTTTTCTAGGCACCTAAAGCGCTTTACAATTCATTCACTCTCACATTCACACACTGGTGGAAGCAGCTACGGTTGTAGCCACAGCTGCCCTGGAGCAGACTGACAGAAGGGAGGCTGCCATATCGCACCATCGGCCCCTCTGGCCAACACCAGTAGGCGGTAGGGTAAAGTGTCTTGCCCAAGGACACAACGACCAGGACAGAGAGAGCAGGGGGATCAAACCTTCAACCTTCCGGTTACAGATGAGCTTCCCATTCCCCTGAGCCACGGTCGCCCCCAATGCATGTAAAGCAGTCACTCGCGCATGCACGATGGTTTCTTTTTGTGCACGGATGCTGAGATTAATTTTCTGTATGCTGGACATCACAGATTTAGTCACCCAGGGACTGATGTTAGGAGGAGTTTTAACTCACCTCGAAGGAACAATCATGTCTCCCACCTGTGCAGGGTCACCCCTGGGGTGGGTCTTAAGTGTCTTTTTAAAGATATCAACAGTGTTCACAGATCTTAGTTCCAGTGGAAGTGAGAGCCGCAGCTTTGGGGCCACAACCTTGAAAGCACAGGCACTGACTTAGACTGACTTAGACAGGCAGCCAAAATCATCAGTGATCCCTTTGACTACTTCTTCAGGTCTCTGCGAAGGCGGTCGCACTTTTCTCCTCTCCTCCTTCCCCTTATCTTCCCTGCTTAGCCTCTTGTGTCCTTGTCCTGTTTCGTGTGCATTACTTTCCCTGGAACAGTCTCTCACAGTCATTCTCTAAAACCTAAAAGAGAATTATAGATTTGATCAACTGGTCTCTGAATGCTATTGACACCCTTTTCTCAACGAGAAGTCTGGGCTCAGGAAAGCCCGAGTGCCCTGGAGGGACTTTCCCTGCCGGATACACGGGTGGCAGACATGGAGGATTGTGTGCCTGGTGGGACTGTCGATCGAGGACGCTGAAGATATCTACCTATTCGGAACCATGATAACAGGGTTCTTGCTGATCGGAGCTGGCTTGGCCCTGGCTTATCGGAGAATTAAGAGAGCGGAACCGGCTGTTCAAACCCCCTTAAGGCTGCCTGCTGGGATTGAAACGGTGGGACGAGGCGTGACTTCTCACAACGAAAGCAGCATGGTTAAGACAGCTCACTGCAGTTGTGGGGTCTCAGAATCAAAAGAATGACAACACCACGGAACGGGAGTTTGATACCATCATGGGGAGGCTCGCGGTTCTCCAACGGGAGATTGAGACCAGTGTCGGAGTGTTAAAGAACAGCTTTGAAATTCTCCTGAGCTGCTCGCATAAAAGAAAAATCAACAACATCAACATCAGAATGCGGATACCTCGGCGCCAGCTGCAGGCCCAAGGCTGGAGCTGAACAAAAACTCCCAGATAACGACTGTGTGTTGACTATTCTTCCCATTCCATGCAAGGCCACCTGGGTTGACTGGAAGACTGTTTACTGGGCGACTGGGCGAAGGACACTGTCTCAGCTGAACTCTGGACACACACACACACACACACACATACACTGATATGCACACACTGATCCCCCCTCCCTTTCCAAACGCCTTCGATGCTTGTGCCCTACCAGGGAAGATGGCGGTCGACTGGACCAGTGCAGACATGCTGCAGGACCGGATGCGCTGTCTACGCCGGCTCTCTCTTACCCTTTACCCGCCCCTGTTGCTTGTCTTGTGTTTCTATGGTGTATTGATAGTCATGTGCTTTTGTGCTGAGGTGTTTTTTCTGTTATCAAACTGTTCTCCCACTAGGAGCTCAGTCTGAGTGGAGTTTTTTTTCTCCTCCTCTTACCTCATGTTATGTATTTTCGTTGTTGTTTTTTTTCCTATCAGCTGACCTTTCTGACATGTCTGCCCAATGTGATGTTTGTGTAAAGTTGGTCAGAAGGTTCCTTTGTAAGTGCGCATGTGCCATTAGCGTGCTGCCTGCTGTAACCCTAATTTCCTTCGGGATTAATAAGGTATTCTGATTCTGATTCTTATTCACCCGCATTTCAATGGCTCCCCTCTGGGCGACGCCTCCACTAAATTTCCTGCAAGACTGAGAGGAGGAGAGCCACCTTTGTCCCCAAAGCCACCCTGCTTTTTAACTCCAGCCGATAAGAACATTTCCCACACCAGAAACATAAACTACTCTGCACTATTTTTATAATGCCAACACTTAATTCACTTTTAGTCACTTACAGTTATTTATTCACCTATTCAGTCACTTTAATTTAAAAACTGTGTAATTTTAAAACTGTGTATATACTGTATATTCTGTGTATTTATTATCTCACTCTTATTGCCTGTTTATGCCCTGTCCTTATCTTCAACATCATGTTGCTCTCTTGGATCTTATTTGCCCCTCGGGGATGAATCAAGTCTTTCTGATTCTGATTCTGTCACCTTTGGTCTTTAAGCTGGACCAATGTACAGACAACAAGCTTTGATCACAGAGATCTCTGTATGACTGAAGTAGTTCACTGATATAGGGAAGTATCTGAGGGCTCTGAAATTGATCACCAAAATGGTTCTCACATGGGACCTGTTAGAGAGCCTGGTGAGAACCCTCGCAGCAGCATTCTGAACCATCTGTAGGCGATGCAGGGATAATCTGCTCAAACAGGGGAATAATGCCCTAACGTTGCAGCTCAACGTGCATCAACGCTGCATCTTATATTCTTAATCTGCCTGTTCTGTCAGAAACCTGCCTGCAGAAAATGAACCTAAAGTATGTAATGCAAGGATGTCATCACTTTAGAGATGGAGAAAGCATAAAGTGACAATTATGAATCACTTAACATGATAAGGAGATTCCGCAGGTCATTAATCAATGTATAAAACTAAAATAAAATGTCTTTTTAGTGACACAGGATACAAACATGGAAGCAAGATGTATAATTAGGATTATTTAAAATAAACATTAATAAATTAGTGCAATTTCTTTAACCATAAAGAATAACTAAATCCTTCAGGACAATGCCACATCAATGCACTGAACTCACTATGTTATCCCTCTAACAGCCTCCACATGTTCTCACTGTAATTTCCCCTCATGAATGAATTTATGCTGCACTAATGTGAATGATTGCAGGGAAATCAAACGCATTTCACTCGCAGTACTCGAGCAGTTGGTCTTCAAGGTTTCTACTCCACTCCAATGCACGCTATTTTCTGCAAGTACCGCTGCTTCGCCTCTGGACGCAATCGGTCTCTATACAGTCCGTTCTCTTTTGAGCTGCTTTTAAGCATCTTGTAGTCGTCGTTCCAACACAGTGTGTTTGTTTTGATTCGTAGACCCCGAAAATGGTGCCGCGCTCCCACAATGCTTTGCGGCATGACGTCAACCCCAAAGCCCTATATGCCTGTATATATTGTACTATTCTTAGTTAGCGTATTGTCTGTCTTGTTAATGTTGGTTTATAATGGAGCACTGTAACAAAAAATAATTTCCCCCAGGGTGTCATGGTCCTGGGTCGTGCGACCCAGTGTTTTGTGTTTAGTCTATTTTGATGTTTATTGATTGTTTAGGTTCATTTAGTTATTCCAGCTCATTTGTAATTATATTACCCTTGTATATAGCCTCCCTTGCCCTTCATGTGTTTATGTCCGTGTGTCTTGTGTTGTCAAGTTCATGCTGTCGCTTCTGTCATCTTCCCCTGTACTGAGTCTCCCTGGTTCGTGCGTCTATCTGTCATGAGTCATGTCTGCATGGTTATGTTTGGTTCATGTCATGTCTAATCTCCATGTTTCCTGTTGTACTTTGAAAGTCTGTATTGAATGTCAGTGTATTCAGTTTCACTCCTCCTGTCCTGTCGTTAAGTTCATGTATATCAGCTGCGTTCCCATGTGTGGCCACTTCCCCTGATCATCCCTCATGTGTATTTAGTCTCTGTGTTTCTTACAGTCTGTGTCGCGTCGTCTGTGTTCCCGCCCTCCGTGTTTCCATGCCCGGTCTGTTGTATTCTAAATCATAGCCTTACCTTAGTTCATTCCCCAGTTTAGGTTTCTGTTTAGTTATTGCTTTCGTGCTGCCCTTATTCTTGTTCGTTTCTCTTATGTTACCAGCCACAATAAAAGGCTCGCTTTTGTTTAAAGTTCACTCCCGAGTCACTTGTGTCTGCACCTGAGTCCTCCACGCACTCTCCACACGGTCTGTCACAGCGGACCGTGACACAGGGATCAATAAAGTATTCTGATTCTGATGAATTATAATAATTAAGGTGGGATAAATGAAAGCATGTGTAATCATTTCCATTTTACTTTGAGAGACAACATGACAGATTGTGGCAGCAAACACAGGCACAATCTTCCCTGGCCAAGTGAGCTCCAGTTAGCGCAATAAAAATAGGGTCTTAGAGCAGGCCTGCTCTGATTGATAGAAAGCCTCAGCAGAAGACACAGAGGGAAACTCAGAAATTACAGACACAGAGAGCTCTGAATTTACTTTCACTCAGGTAGTGAAAACGGGTCCTCTGTCTACACAGAGTTAGCAAAAAGTTCATTTTTACTGTTCATATGGATATAACTAATATAACTAACAGGAATTGACTCATTATGATCTGTGACAGGGACTGAAAACAAGGTCTTGGGGGAGGCAAGCACAGAATTACTAGAACCAGAGTGAGCCCAGGAGATAAACCCCTTTCAGACTGAGCTAATTGAGTTATATTGCTGATTGTTTCAGACTGAGCTGCTTCAGAAACTCTTTCTGACTGAGAAGCATGAAAATTAGTCTTTGACAGAGCACAAAAAGCCATCTTAGGAAACTCCGGCCATTAACCAGTCTTAGGAAGTTCTGGCTCATCGCCACAAATAGATGCAGGTTCATATACGAAATCTACACGCACAGTTTTATTTTCAGCCAGTTCAGGAGAACAAAAAGATATGTTATTTAGATTTACTGACTCAGCGCTGAGTTACGGGTTCAACACATTCAGACAGAGAAAAAGTCCAGAGGAAAAAAAAACAAAATTACTGTCATTGAGGTGTCAGATAGTCCAGGGTCACAATGTTCAAGGGGAGCTGCACAGTCAAGCTTTGGCTGTGCAGAGATCACAGCTTCAGCAGGCTGAGGCTGGGACAGGAAGCTGAACAAGGAGCGAGGAGGCTGGCTACAGGCACCCCTCAGCTGAGCCGGGTTGGATCCCGGTGGGAGAGTAAAAGGAGGAGCAGGATGTCTGCAGAGAGCCCAGAGAGCCAAGCAAGTTCGGAACGCAAGACTGTGAAAACTAGAACAGGAAACACTGAGATGCAGATGATCGTATTTCTGAGACTGTCCATTCAGTTTGGTACTTATATTATTTTTCAGTCACTTTCCATAAAATAGGACATTAGCAGACTGCCCAAAAATATGTTCAGATTATGTGAATTTTATAAGTTTGAGGTTTGTTCATCTTCAGAGTTTTGAATGCAGAGCTAAAACTTTGGCTCCGTCCTAAAACTCTCCACTAACTCTCCAGAGTCACACAAATTCCTGGTCCTCAGTAATGCTTCATCAGATTTCACTGAAAACAAAGCAGAACTGAACTGTCTTCAGTTCTGACTTCAGCTGTCTAACTGACCTGTTCTCACAGCATTTTAAAATAGAACCGAAAGTCCGGTTAAAATCAGCTCACATCTGTGCAGTCATGAGCAGAGCTGCTGCTATTTTCAGAGGTTTGTCACAGTTGCACAATAACTGCTTCTGTAGATGAAAGAAGTTCTCTCTTGATAAAGTTTGACTGGGGATGTATTGGCTGACTCACATTTAAGATCAAGATTTAATCTTGCATATTCCAAACGGGAGCTGATATCCTTCTACATCCAGCCAAGCTTTTTAGCCGCTCAGTTACTTCACATCTGCACCTCTGCAGCTCCTCCTCATGCTGTTTCTGACTGCAGATGAAAGAGTACTGACTATATCAAGCTCAATTTTTTTTTCATATACAGGTAATGTGGCACATTACTACCGGCAATTAAAATCTTAAGCTCAGAGCCCCACAATTTTTCAGCAAAGAAAAATTACACACAATAGATAAGAGATTGAACTGTACAAATAAATCAAAATTAATATTAATTAAAAGAAATTAGAATAAATAAATGCAGATTATTAAAACTACTGCATATACATATACAATGTGATTGCGCAAAATAAACTGTCCTATATTTCAGTATGGAGTAGAAACTGTCCCTGAATCTGCTGGTTTGGGTATAGATCTTGCTGTACCATGGGAAGGGTGTATGGGTGGGGTGGCTGGGATCAGTGAGGGTCTTCTGAGCCTTCCTCTTACAGCGCTGTGAGTGATGTTTTTAATGAACACCTTTTTATTTAGTGTAATGCACAAACACACCAACAGAGGGCAGTAATATCCCTTCAACATACATTGTAAAATTACTATTACAACAGTGAGTAGAGGTCCTAGATGGCTGGCAGTTCAGAGCTGCTGATACTCTGTGCTGATCTGACCACCCTCCATAGAACAGCTGCCATATCAGCTTATGATACAGCCAGACAGAATACTGTCGATGCTGCATTGATAGAATTTGGTGTGTATTTTGGGATGAATGGCAAACCTGATGTTAATCCACAGGAACCTGAAGCATCTGACATCTCTGTCCCCTCAATATAAATGGGGATTTGCCTCTGCTGTGCAGTCTGTTGTTATCCCGATACCATGATGTCAGGGTTCTTACCTCTGCTCTGTAAGCAGACTCACTGATGGTGGCTGATTTAATGATTTATAGTGTTGAAAGCAGACTACAGATAAAAACAGTGAGAAGCTGAAAATGTCTGTGAAAACAGATGCCAGTTAGTGAGCACATGCTTTGACAGTATGACCTGGGATGTTACCTGGTCCAGAAACCTTATATTCAATTCAATCTCATCAAGGCACTTTATAAGGTAGACCCTACAATAATACATACAGAGAAAACGAACAATCATATTACCCTCTATGAGGAACTGCTTTGGCAACAGTGGAACCCACCCATGTTTTAATTCATGTTGTGGTTGACCAGTAAATACATATTTACTGGTCTCTGGAATATGTGTCACTCTGTATATTATCCTCCACTTTGCTCAATGCAGTGAGAAACTGTTACTGCCCGGTGCAAGCGATAGAAAAGAATGAGTTTCAGAGTGCAGCACACACAACATCATTAGTGAACTTATTTCTGTTTAAAATGAGCTCATTAGTCAAGAGATAACACGGATCCACCACTCTGTGTGCCCACTACCCAAGGAGACACTCCTGACCCTGAGTGCTGCAGGAATGTGGAATATCACTCCTCTGGTGGTGAAGGAACTGGAGGTAGAGAAGGAAATGAACCAGTATATCACTGAAGCTATTTGGGAGCTTTCACCAGAGTCACAAGGTCACATTTGAAACTCTTAGAAATATGGTATCTAACAGATACTTACTCTGGATGGCAGGGTCTTGGCCTCCAGTAAGACTTGGAGAGTTCTTCAATGTGGATATTAAATAAATACGTAGGACTGATTTCTTCCTTTGGTGCACTAGTCTGCTGATTATCTCTTGATAATGTCACCCTTTCAAATCCAAATCAGTCCCAATAGTGAATCCTATATTTATTAGCATAGAAAAGAGAAATTACAGAGTAATATTACAATCAAGAAACATGGAACCGATGTTTGATTATGTGCCTCCATAGGTTCCTTACCATGGTCCAGACATTTGCATGTTACCAATTCTAAATTGTCCATAGTCCTGAATGGTTGTATGTCTTTCTGGCAACCTGTCTATGGGGCTAGAACAATGCCGTCTTAAAATGAAACTGAAAAAAAAATTACAGGTTCAAACAGCGATGTCTTTTTCTCAAGTGAAACTGAATTTGTCCAGTCTGGGAAAACACAGGTTACCCGTGGAATGTCCTTTTATCAAAAAACATTTGTTGACTTTTCACCACTATTTGTCCCGCTAGAAGCTAAACATGTACAGACATGTTTGGACATGAGCCCATTCATGCTCCCCTCCAGACCCGTCACGTTTGCTAGTTCCTTGTTAATGAAACTGAATATTTTGTGGTGCTTAAGGTTTGCGACAATAGTGATATATTGAGTTTGATGTAATCTTTAAAACATAGTTGTTTAAGTAAGAGACAATTTATTATTTAATTCTGTTTTATCATGTGTGACAATTATTTTGGTCTTCAGTGTGAGTTTATACAAAGTGGAAATATTTTGTTAAAGATGATCTGGATGGATGATATTTAATGTTGCTTTATCCTGGCACTATAGAAAATAAAGCCTTATGGGAGTATAACTATTTAAGTTAGACAATGTTGCTGTTGTGGAGTGGAAGACCTATGCAGTGGAGTTTTTCTGTTTGTATGGAAAAAAGGAGACGAGGACACTTGGAATGTATCCTTTACCAAAATAAAAATCTTATGGCCACCATTTCTTCTGTGAAAAGCTCGACATGCACGGACATTAATATGTACACTCCCCTCAGAACTGGCATGTTTGCTCGTTCGTGTCCTTGATAACTAAACTCAGAATTTTATGAATCTAAATGTTTAGACACACTAGTGAGGTACTGACCTATGTGTTTCTTTGAAATGTAGACGTTTAATTCTAGGCTACATCTCCTATTGAGTCTGTTTGTCATATGAATAAGAATCAGAATACTTTATTGATCCCTAGGGGAAATTATGTTGGTTACGGTGCTCCAGTATAAACAGTAAAAAAGAAAGTAAGAAAAAGTAAGTAGGGCTGGGCAATATGGCCTAAAATCCATATTGCCGTATAATTTGAAGCATGTGCGGTAACAATATATATCGCGATATATTATTTTCTTCTGTATACCGTATTTTCTGCACTATAAAGCGCACTTAAAATCCTTTAATTTTCTCAAAAATCGTCAGTACGCCTTATAATCCGGCGCACCTTATGTATGAATTCTGGTTGTGCTTACTAACCTCAAACAGATTTTATGTGGTACACGGCGCTCAAAAATCTGTCAAAAATGTTTTAGTATGACTTTGGTAAGCTACCAAGCCGCACTACTTGATGGACTGTCAGAGCGTTATAACTATCGTAGTCAGGAGCCTCGCAGAGTAACCTGGGTACAAAACTCCGTCCCTTCAGGTGCCAAAGTCAAACGAACACTGCGACACACTGAGAGTTAAAAACTGTCTAAATTCTTTCATCTTTAATAACATTGCTGCTTTACCAGGTGTAACAATTAAGTTTGCCATCCAGGCATCAATGAAAACACAATTTATTACATTTAACAGAGTTAAACTTGTACCATATAAGGAGTTGTTTGTGTTGAAACTGTGTGACGTGTGAAGTACCAAAATAACACCATATCAGACACATATTGAGCTTCTAATGTTAAAGTTTCTGCAACTGGCTTTGGGCTGTGCAGGGCTCTCTCTTCCGGAAGATGATTGAATAAAAAATTATAAATGTTTTGACCACTCCTGGATCAGGCAACACTATAGATCAACTTACCTCAGAATATATAAAGCATATAAACAGTTACAGCAATATGATGCAACAAACACAGCAGCTACTGATCCAAAATACTCAAAGCTTCATAGAACTGAAACCAACATTTATTTTTAGCTCCATTCTGCTGCTGATACATACTTTAGGCTTCTGAACATTAAACTTGTTGCTGCCTTTCATAATGTGTAGCTTGAAGGCCCTGAGTACTTTCTCCCACACTGAAAACACTGGGATGATCACATTATTTGAACATTAGCTAATAAGACTGATTCAGGACAGACAGTTATGTTAAACTTTCCTAGCAGTCCTTCACAAACAGGGAACAGTCTGTCTATTCTCTCCATCTGTCAGCTGCCGCTGGCTCTTCCTCCTCCTCTTCCTCACACACTGCTGAGTTTGTCCTGGTGGATCATCAGGGGTGCAAAGCCTCACAGATGATGTGCAGCAGTGGGTCCCTCAGTCTGTCCTCACTCTGGACACTTGCAGTCGTCACACATGGAAATCAAATGTGTGATAAGCTGCAGGATTCAAACACAAGTGTAACTTATAAACACATGTTCATACTTTTATTCCACAATCAGAGAGAAAGAAACAGAGAGAGAGTGCAGGACAGACAGACAGGTGACAGTCTCAGGTGTACACACTGCTACAAACAGGAGGATTTAGTGTTTGCGTTATTACGAGTGTAAACAAGAAGAGTTCCAGATGGTGCAGTGGACACATGTGTGACTGCTGTGATTAAAGCATCTTTCTTTCAGCTTAACGAGTGAACCGTCAGCTCGTTCAAACACACGTTAAAGTCCGTTTGGCTCGACACCACCGAACAGAGGCAGCAATATAACATAGCTAACATTAACAGTGCAGTGGATCCTGCTGGTGCCGTGATATTCAGGACTGCAAACCGAGCAGCATCACTGACTTTCAGCTTGTTGTGTTTGTGGATATATGACTGACTTATCCATAAAATCCATAAAATTATTATCCATAAAATCATCACAATCTCTGTAAGATTAAGGTCGACTACATATATATATTTTGAAGTAGAGGCTTTAAAACCAAGTTAACGCTGAAAGTACAAACATCACTAATGTCACATAACTTTGCCGACATGTGGCCAACAGTAATGATTTAATGTTCTTCGTTATTAAACATTCGCACATAAATAAGTGACATCATATTCAGTACTTACTTTTGACAGTTCACTCTTCGGCCGCTCCCTTCTGCCTTCTGCCGTATTTTGCGGCAAAATTATCCACACCCACCGCCGCGGTATGAATTGTGGGATATATGGGACCACGAAGCGTGCACCGGACCACGCTTGATATTTGGGGAAATCAACGGCGCATTTGGAGTATGCATTTGAAGTACACTTCGAATTGGGACTGCCCTTGTTGCGTGGCGGTGACGTAATCGCACTCAAAATGCGTACTTCAAGCGTGCGGTCTCTTAATTGGGACACAGCCTGAGAGACAGCTTTATCCATCAGGTGTCAGGATGCTGAATTATCTCCCTGCCCTGTCCCTCTCAACTATCACACACACATGAACTCATCTCCCTTTTTTTTTTTCTTTTTTTTAAACTGAGGTCACAACTGTCACGTCACAGTTCATTCATCTCACCCCTCAAACCACCCATTACATGCATATGAACTCTTGCCAACAAACACTGTTGTGTATATCCATCCATCCATTCGCTTCTGCTTATCCTTTCCAGGGCTGTGGGGGGTGCTGGAGAGACTGCTCTCCTAAAGGTTTTAAATGATCTTAGATGTAACTGGAACTCCCAAAAGCTCTCAGTCCTGGTGCTACTGGATCTGAGCGCAGCCTTTGATACAGTAGACCACACTATTCTTTTAAACAGACTGAAACACATGGTGGGCGTCTCTGGTGCTGTACACAACTGGTTCACTTCCTATCTCTCAGACAGAACTTTTATGGTGAATATGGATACATGCTCCTCTAAGATCCATAAAATGACATGTGGTGTGCCTCAAGGGTCGGTTCTAGGCCCTGTACTTTTTAATTTGTATATGCTCCCTCTCGGCGGTGTCATCAGGAGGCATGGAGTGAACTTCCACAGTTACGCTGATGACACGCAGCTGTACATCTCCGTGTCTCCTGATGACACCAGACCAATGGATGCTCTTTTTAACTGTATTCTAGATATTAAATCTTGGATGGCAGAAAATTTTTTACAGCTTAACCAGGACAAGACTGAAGTTTTAATCGTCGGTCCCGAGGCTCAGAGAGAGAAACTCTTGTCTAAATTAGAGGCATTTTCACTATGTCCTTCGCTACAAGTGAAAAACCTGGGTGTTATTTTTGACTCTGAGCTTGGTTTTATCCCACATATTAAACATGTAACCAAAATTGGATTTTATCATCTAAAAAATATAGCCAGAGTCCGCCCTATTCTCTCTCGGGCCAACACGGAGATGCTGATGCATGCTTTTATTACCAGTCGCATTGATTACTGTAATGCCCTGCTCTCTGGTCTCCCCAAAAAGAATATTTCTCCTTTACAACTCTTGCAAAACTCGGCAGCTCGTGTGCTGACGAAGACCAGAGGGCGGGCCCACATTACACCGGTTTTAGAATCGCTGCATTGGCTCCCCGTGTGTTTCAGGATCGATTTTAAAGTTCTTTTATTGGTTTTTAAATGTGTTAATGGTCTTGGGCCTTCTTATCTCTCAGATTTGCTTTTACCATATGAACCCTCGCAGACCCTGAGGTCCTCTGGTACTGACCTTTTGATCGTTCCTAAAGTCAGGACACATACTCACGGAGAGGCAGCTTTTCAGTGGTATGGTCCTCGTCTGTGGAACAGCCTGCCGGAGGAGCTCAGGGCCGCAGAGAACGTACATGTTTTTAAGAACAGGCTCAAGACCCACCTTTTTAACTTAGCTTTTACTTAGCGTTTATTTATTTTATGCTTATTTATTATATCTTGTTATTCTATTTACATTATTAATTTAGGTTTTACCTAATATTTATTGATTTTTTTCTTATTCTTTTTTTTTTTAACTTCTTACGCTATTTATATTTATATTTATATTGCATCCCATTCTTATTTATTTTATCTTTTTATCCTGTATATATTCTTATTGCATCATATGTCCAGTGTTTCCTAGGAGGGGGCTCTCTGCCTCCCTCCTGCTGTGTGCCCAGCCTGGAGGCTGCGGTCTGTGACCGGCTCCCGGTGCAGACAGCTCCCTGTGATAGTGTTTCCTCACCTGGCTCATGTGTGCCCAGTCCAATTTTACTCTTTAAGTGTGTGTACCATGCACTTTGTGCTACATTTTTGTATGAAAAGTGTTTTATGAATAAAGATTGATTGATTGATTGATTGATTGATTGGAGCCTATCCCAGCTGTCTTAGGGCGAGAGGCGGGGTACACCCTGGACAGGTCGCCAATCTGTCGCAGGGCCAACACACAGGGACAGACAACCATTCGCACTCACATTCACTCGCGCATTCACACCTATGGGCAATTTGGATTAACCAATTAACCTATCCCCACAAGCTGTTGTGTATATAAGATTTTTAATTTTAATTTTATTCTTTCTTTCCTGTTTACAATCTGTGCATATGGTTTAGAACAAGGTTTCATGTCTTCACATATCAACATTTGAACTTTACTTCTTCCCGAGCCAGTCTGAGCAGTCAAACTGCATAATTTTAAACCAGCACATGAAGGTGTGGCCCTCTCACACTCTTCAGGTAGAGTCCCTCCTCGTTCCAGGAAGCAGCTCACCTGTGTGTCTGTGATTAGTGTTCTGGTGTGGAGTGGAGCTTGTTGTTGTGTCTCCGTTTAAAGAAACTGTAAGTTTGCTTTGTTTCCTCCTTTAACAGTTTGTCTTTCGCACACAAACTTTACTGTTTGTGTCTGCTCTGTGATGTTTGGACCAGATGTTCATCTCTTATTTCAGGAAATACTATGATCACTCTCGTGTTTGAAGAAAATTCCACATGATTATAGATTATTGATTGTGCAACTCTGCACTGAAATATTTGTTACTCTGATGAACAGTTTTAACTGATCTCCTGAGCCCCAATGCACCCAGTACCGGGGGCAAATGGGGTGAACTGCCATTTAACTCTCCACAACGTCAAGTCTTTTATGCAAATATTGACATGTGTGGTATCCACAGAAACCTCAGAATCTTAGCATAAAGCTCATAAAAACAATTTCTACAAGCGAAAACAAGCAACAATTAAAAGAGGAGTCATGCAATTGCGCAAAAGTTCTCTAAATACAAACGGAGCGACAAACTAACCCGCCCTCATGTAAACAGGTAAACAATGCCCGGTTAGCAAGCAGAGCTGTAATTTTCAACAGACTCAGATCAATATTCACTGAATGTTTAGAACCACTACCATCAAGAATTACCATTTTAAGACCAGTGACAGACATGTGACTGGATTACGCAGCATTGTAAATTTAGGGTCTAGTAAAATTTTCTTTTTGCAACTTCTGATTGGTTGAACTTAGGCTAACGCAGCATTCTTACCATGGTTATATTGGCTCATATGATCAAAAAGAGGTGTCAATCATGTAAATCAGCCAATAGAAGCTGAAGTTACAGCCCTCAAAGTTTAAAGCACCAGGATCTATTTAAACTGGCTAAAATGCAGGGCAAAATAGCTTGGATGTGATTGTGTGTGTAATTCTTTCAAAATATATATATTTTTAAAACCCAACATTTTTAGGAATGTAAATGAATTTAAATAAATTATGTTGTTTAATACCCAAGACATCTCAAGTCCAATTGGTGTCCAAAGTGTGCTAAAAATGGATAAAATAAACGATGCCTGGATATTTATTTAATAAAAGTGCTTTAATTTTTCACAGTTTCACTTCAGAAGCATAGATCTTTGCATATACGATGTTCTTGTGTTGATTACTGCTTTTCTAGACTTAAATGCGAACTAAATCCTATTTTCAAAGTTGGATAGTGTAGTGGTAAGACTAAACATCTTTGGAGAAGGAGTTGCAAGTTTGATTTCCACCCAGTATCCAGTATGGGTCCTGGCTAGACCACACACGATAACCCCCCCCCCCCCCCCCCCCCCCAAAAAAAAATGCCCTAGAGTGGCATGGTGAGCAGCATTTTACGTCTCTATCGTAGCTAAATGAGCCCTCATTCATTTGACCATATTTGATTCATGTCCTGGGATTCATCTACTCCCAGGTTAGATGACAGTGTGCAGGAATTTCCAAACCGGAGTGCATGACTTTGGGTAACTTGCATGAAACACAAAAAATGCTTTGAAGCAGTCATCAACAGACCTTAGACTTCTGCAAAAAGCAGAAACAAATCTACCTTCTAGTACCAGGTAAGATGGACATTTCCTTGGGGTTCCGTTGGTGCTGAATTCTGCTTCCTGATAAAAAGAAGCCTTTTCCTGACATTGCGTAGACACTCCTCCAGAAATTCATTTGCTGGCCTATGAGTTCTGCAAGGGCTGAACCCCACATCCTGTAATTTTTAAACAAATGAAAGAGGTCAGTAAAGTAAGATTTTCAGGGTTTTTATCGGTTTTCAGCGTTATTTTGTTATCGTTTTGATCGTTAACTCTGTTTTCCTGGGTCTTTTCACGTGTGTTATGTGTAGAGGCTAAGCCTACGCTTGAAGCCACTGAGGTGGTCGTTAACGGGGGTGACGCGATGTCACTGGTATGCAGGAATTAAGTTAACAGTCCAATAAATCCAGCAGTATGTATCTTGTCCTTTTTTGGTCTTTATTCTGTATCGACTTAGCATAACAGCGCAACGGTCACAAACTGTTTGCCTTCTTAATGACACACCTGACGCCGATTACGTGCGTCTACCTTAAATACCTTTACATTACATAATCAAAACAGAAAAAGGTGACCTCTAGTGACCACATAAGGTATTAACCCAAGAATGGCTCCTACATTATGAATAAATCTTCTTTTTTTTTGGTACCGGTACTAGTTTTATTTTGTTGTATTTATCCGCGACACATTAAAGGCCGGTCTGTCAAAATATTGTCGGGCATAAACCGGTCCGTGGCGCAAAAAAGGTTGGAGACCGCTGACTTAGATGACTGACATAATGTGTATACATCTTTTAAAATTATGGAAATTGAGGACATACAAACTGTATATTTATTTTTATAATCACAATGACATTCAGTATACTGATTGAAAAACTGACCAGCATTCAGGTTTAATTGAAGTGTAGATATTTACATATCCTGTACCATGGCAGTCCTTTAAACATAGACACTGATCTACTATTGATGATGCCAAAACTTTATTCTTGACTCTTATTGGCTTTATTCCTAAAGTTGGGCTGCAAGCAAAAACAGTTGAATCCAATAAAATTGGACAAACAAAAACTTTACTTTTCTATAGATTTCTTTTAAAATAAACAAATACAAAGACCAGAAGCTTTGAAAAAAAAAATAAACCAAACATTTTTGACTGGCCCCGTTTGTTTACATCACCCCAGTGCACACACTTTAGGAGCTGCCAATGGAGTTATTTTACTTGGGCCAGCACAGCGCAATGTCCCTGACGTTCTGACCAAGAAGCCCAAATGTCTCACACACACACACACACACACCACCACCACCACCACCACTAACAACAACAAAAAAAAAAACCTTATAACCAGTGTTGGGTAAGTTACTTTAAAATAGTAACCTAGTTACATTACTAGTTACTTCTCTCAAAAGTAACTCAGTTACTTCAAGTTACTCGTTACTTTCAAAGTAACTAGTTACTAGGGAAAGTAACTTTGGTTTTACTCAGAATTCTCTTGTTAATGTGTTGCTTCCATAACTTTGCCAGTCTTCTAGCTTGCTTACTTGCCACAAGTGCACTGTGCCACCTACCAATAGAAAGGAAAAGATAAAGTGCATATTTCCACGAGAGAAATCCCACACCTGGACCGTCATTGACTGCTGCCATGATTCTAGCCTACGTCACAGCGTCATGTGCGCCTTTTACATCCAACACAAAAACTGCAGTCGTGGTGCTTTCGATTGTACTCAGAACTCGGAAATTCTGCCTTCTGAATAGGAAGATGTTGGTAACACCAGACTGCAGATGAGCTGCATACAGGGCTGGACTGGGACAGAAAATTGGCCCGGGCATTTTGACTAGAGACTGGCCCACCATTATAGGAAAAATCATAAAGCCTTTGAATGAAAATAAACGCTGTTGTGACAGTGATGTACACTGTTCTGATGGTATATATGTATCAATCTATCAATCGTTTGTTGTAAGATTCAGATAATTATTTTTTAAAAGCGAGACATTTTAAATGAGAATAAGAAAGAAAAGTATTTCTTTGTGCCCCCCTCTCCCTGTTAATGCCCTACCTGCCCCCCTGGCAACACTTTGCTAGATCCGCACCTGCACAGTTACCAGCTGTCAGCTACTTAGAAAAGGATCCTGGTGTTATTTGTCTCTCAGAAGCAGTTCATAACTTCAACTCATTCATGTCACCTAAAAGGTAAACCTGTTTCTCTATCACAGCTCTGATGATTCAGTAAGGACATCTCCTGGTTTCATCTTCATGTTTCCCTCTCACCAGATAACCAAACCGACATCATGACCAGCAGCTTTTTTGCAGCTGTGGCTCCAGCAAACATCAGCTGATACTAGAAATTAATATTAAATAAATTCTAACAACAGCTGATCAAGCTTAAAACGTGCTGCTGTTGTTTAGCGCGACATCCGCTGGTTTCCTCTTTCGGCGCAAAGTGGGCGATAAACAAACAAGAGAGCCGATCAGCTGATCATTGATCAGTTTTCATGATTGAAGTAGAAACGGGAGAGGGAGGGGGGAGAATGAGAGAAGAAGAGGCAGCTGTGCAGCAAAGACACAGAATAACTCCAGCTTTGTGTCTTTTTCATTGTAGCTGAATTACGGGACAAACTGTTCCTTTTCACCTCAATAAGAAACGCGTAATATTTTCTCTGAATACCAGACGGGACGGTTGGCAACTCTAATAACTTATGAACAAAATAAAGTTCAACATCATTAACTTCATAGCACCCACCCAGCTGTATAGAAACTCCGTCATGCTAGCTAGCACGCAGTACAGAAAAAGTCAGAATAACGAAAATAAACTCCACCTAAACTTGGTTTATATCTGACCCAGAGAGACTGCAGGTCATAACTTCTTACCTGAAGTTCAGTTCACACTTGGACCGGCGGCCGCCTCGGGTCTCTTTTCCTTCTGCGTCCCTTTTCCTTCATCCACCTGCTGGCCTCCACCACTTGCTAATGTTACTGAATCTGTGGAAGCTCCGCGATAGCCACCACACGAAGTAACGAGTAACGACCCTATCTAAATCCCAGTAACGATTAACGCGTTCCTGATTTTGGCATAATAACTAGTTACCGTGCTCGTTACCACAATAATAACGTAGTTACTGTAACGCGTTACTTAATAACGTGTTAGTCCCAACACTGCTTATAACTGATTCAGTTTATGTACAAGAAATACTCACTTTTCTCTATAGCGCTCCATTAAGTGTAAAATAAGTATCCAGATCCTCCATCTTTCATTTATGGATAAGTGCTGGTGTTCTTCAAGACTGGCAACCAAAGATATCCCCCTCAGGTGAACCTCACGGATGTTCTAAATTTAAATAATTAAATTGAAAACATTTTTAATGTTAATTTTAGAATAATTGCACCTACTTGTGATGGCTGCAGTTCCAGCCACACAGTGCTAATATCTACGAAACATCAGTGTTACAATAGAGGCTTAACCATAACTCTAAACTTACATTTTCCTTTCTTTAAATATAAATTTAATTTACAGGCTAATAAAAAAACTGGTTTTGGTTTAGTATTAATATACTCATACAATCACATAATACTCTATCCTGAAATAAGTGCACACATTTTAGTTTACACTGTTATGTATGTATGATTTAATCTTTCTTTGTTTTCCGTGTTACTTCAGTGGCAGCTGCTCCCAGTCCCTTGGTCGATTAGCCAAGCGGTAGAAAATGGGTGGAGAAAGCCTATATGGAGACCTGCAAATTGGGTCATACGACAATTCTGGATCATGGGGGGAATGGAATTTGTTATGTTAGTTTTAGTTGGTTTTTGTGTGTTCTACACCTTTCTGTATTTTGTTTTTGTTTTTGTTGGCTGGTCAGCTAAATTTCCCTTTTTTTTTCATTTAGGTAGGTTAGTTTGTTTAAGTTGGTAGTATTGTTTCTTGCCAGCTTTTCTAGCAACAAAGAGGTCTGTCACTTTGAACTCTTTTTATGGGCTCAAGTTTTTGAATTCTCTATACAATTTTACAAAGATAGTTTTGGGGTAAAAAAACAACAACAAACAAACTTTTTTTGCACTGCCTGACATTCCTTCACTGCTCGGTCCATCACAATACTCAAAAGTTAGCAAGGATAGCATTTCTCATTTTTAATCAGTAATTGTTATTTACTAGCTAGTCTTAAATGACTGTTCAGTACAGAAATGAAGCCCAAAAATCATGTTTTACAGTCCTGTGGTCTCAGCCTCAGATGCTTATTAAATCACACAAAGCTCATGTAGAAACAAATGAACAAAATATGTTTTCCTTCATTTCTGTCAAACAAAGCTGTATGAAACATTTCCAGCTGTTAGTATCATGGTTGCTAGGCAACCTGGGCAGCACGATAGAGGCTAGACCGTCCCATTTCACAAGCCTATAAGCCTCGCACTTCCGGCCTTAGCGGTCTTTGAGTACGCGGCCCTTGAGGACCATTGAGGCTGCGTACTTTAAGGCTGCAGAACCTGAATTGGGATACAGCCATAGAGTAGCTAGCACTGCCTCCATCTGTGAAGATGGCCTAAAGTCACCAAGGTCTCAGAGTGAGGATTGAAGATGGTGGCTAAATATTGGGGGTGGCAGTATAAATACTCAACATGCTGTTGCCATCACTTTTTCATTAGTAAGAAGCAAGCTAAGTGCAGGGATGATTTAATCAGTTTGTTCTTAAGCAGCAGACATTCAGGTTTTCCTTGTCTTTATGTTGTGATGAACACTTTGACTCCTGCTGCCAGACTCTTAAGGTTTTATGTTTATTTTGTACTTTGTCTTCTTAATCAGTGGAATTTTCTTCTTTTACTGTTTGATGCTTTTAATCATTTTTAGTTGGTCAGTGTGTGGTTTATTGTGTTTCTTGCATAGCCTTCCATTGACGTCTTTGGATTTTTTATTAAACATTTTGAAATGTTTTCAGTCTCAATGAAGGCCCGCTTAAAATCATTTGAGTTAGTTGTGCTGGATTTGGTTGGACAATGCCAGCAATATTGCGTTAAATATGTTTATATCTGTCCCTCAATAACGAAAGAATGTGTAAAGTGCAGAAACAAACCCTAATACTTGTGTTTAATCTATTTCAAATTAAGTTTTCAAAGAAGAAAAAAGTTGTTAGGAGTTTTCTGCCCCTTTGTTAATTCTATTTCATGGATAAGACCAGATGCCCTCAGACTCTTGCACTCTCTGTCTATGCTAGGTAGGTAGTTCATTACTCTTCCAGTCTAATCTAGACTGTTCACCCTTTCCTTTTAAAATAGACTTCTTCATGAAACATATAAAAACACATATAAAAACAGAACAAATTGATTTGAATGAAGTTTGAATTACTTACATACTGTAACATCTCAGACATGAGGAAATGTTCAGTTAAACATTCCTTTGTTCACAAATGATGATTTAAGGCATCACAGAAAGTGATGGAGCAGAACAGGACGTCAGACTGTTATTTAATATGTTCAAAACAACTATGTGTGATTTGGATTAAGACGTAAATCAAACAAACCACTGATCTGTGTTAATGTTTATACAGTCCTGTTAAATAACATAATGATGCTTTTCAATGCTCAGGTGTGCTTCAAACTAAAACTATGCTGCATGCAGTTACATTTTTTTTTAGTTTGATGATCTATAATCACATCCACATGATTATAGATTATTAAGTGACTGGAATCAAACAATTTGATGAACAAGTGATGTTTTATTAATTTATTTGTAAATCAAACTGTTTTGTCTTTTTATTTCTAAGAAGGAAATCTCTCTATTTGAAGTGATACAAAGCTGTATGCTGCCATTTCCTGTTGGTTGTTTTAAAATAAAATGACTAATGTTGGTTTGGTTTAGCTGCAGGGCAGATGTGACAAATGATGCTGCACAGTCTCAGTGTTCATGTGTCAGCCAGACAGTGTGAGAGAGAAAATGTGTTTTTTTTTCATCAGTGTACAACCAAACTGCTTCAAAATTTACATTCACAGTGAAGCTTGACACAAGCTCCTTGGAGTCAGAGATCTATAGAAGGGTGCTGCTCTTGTGGCGACCTGCAGCAGGTGTTTATTGGCGTTTTCTTTCTCTTTTTCTGTTTGTTTTTAACTTTGTTTTAACTCTGTTCTTAACCGTGGTTTTAACTTTTTGCCGAGATAGAGATCTTTTACACCTTTAGTTTTTATTGTTGTTGGCGATATTCACCTGGAGTCATTCACTCTCACTGACAATCACTTATACACGCGAGGAACTACTTGGATTACGGTGGTCCTGTTTGTCTATGTACGACTCTTCTAATGCTCGGACAGATGTGATTCTTGGTGAGGATTTATTTGCCCGGTCAAAGACTAATTTTGGAAAGCCCCGCCGCTTGAGAAAACGCGGGAAAAAAGGCAGCGTGCGTCAGGGTGTAAGAAAACTTCGGAGGAAGAATCGTGTTCCTCTGCCTTCTATGATTCTGGCCAATGTCCAATCTCTTAGGAACAAAATGGATGAATTGCAAGGAAATGTGCTTCATCTACGGGAAAACAGGGAGGCTTGTCTAATGGCGCTTACCGAGACATGGCTGACCGATATGGACAGTGACACTTCACTGCGAATCAGCGGCTTTGGGACCCCTGTCAGATTGGATCGAAACTGTGGAGTAACACGCAAATCTCACGGAGGAGGGGTTTGTTTGTATATCAACCAGGGCTGGTGTAATAATTTTACTGTGCGGGAGCGGTTGTGTCTTCCTGACATCGAGCTCCTTTCAGTATCTGTCAGGCCTTTTTACTTACCGAGGGAGTTCCCTCAAATCTTTGTCACTGTTGTTTACATTCATCCTAAGGCTGACGTTAAAGTTGCTGCCGATGCCATTTTTAAAGTGGTACACAATCTGCAGACTCTCTCACCGGATGCTCCTAATTTTATTCTTGGTGATTTTAACAATTGTAACCTTAAGAAATCACTGAACAATTTCTTTCAATATGTCACTTGTCCTACAAGGCATAACAAAATGCTGGATTTGTGTTATGGACCAATTAAGGGGGCATAGAAGTCTGTGGCCGGACCTGCGCTAGGTTCTTCGGATCACAATGTTATTCACCTCCTCCCTGCTTACAGATCTGTGATTAGGAGGGAGAAGGCCTGTGTGAAGCGGACTAATGTCTGGACAAAAGACAGTTGTGTTGCCCTTCAGGGGTGTTTTGATTGCACTGACTGGTCCTTGTTTCAAGAGAGCACTTCTGATTTGGATGCACTCACTGATGTGGTGTGTAGCTACATCTCTTTTTGCAAAGATTCTGTGGTTCCAGTCAGAGAATTTAAGATTTTCCCTGATAACAAACCGTGGCTCTCTAAAGATATTAAGGATCTGATTCTTAAAAGGAACATTGCTTTTAACGAGGGAGACGTTCCCACTATGAGAATATTGAGGAAAGAGGTGAGGGCTGCAATAAAGATCGCCAAGATGAGGTACAGAAATAAGATTGAGGCAGAACTCAGCAGTAACAACCTCAAAAGAGCTTGGCTTGGTATGAAAACAATGGCAGGGCTACAGATGAAAGGTAAAAGTAGCATTACCTTAGAGGGGTTTACCTCTGACAAACATCTGGCAGACAGTCTTAACAGTTTTTACCTTCGTTTTGAGAACTTTGACTGTTCTAGGCAGACCAGCACACTGAGGGAAAAGACTATCACTCCCCCATCAATTTGTATTGATGAGAGGGGGGTAGCTAATCTTTTTAGATACACCAAAAGCAGGAGTCCTGGACCTGACAACATCTGTGGACAGGTACTGAGAACTTGTGCTGATCAGCTGAGTGGGATTTTTCACTATATCTTCTCACTTTCTTTAGAGCTACAGACAGTACCTAAGATTTGGAAACATGCGATCATTGTTCCTGTTGCTAAGGGCAGTTCTCCTAAGGCACTGAATGATTTTAGGCCTGTGGCTCTGACTTCTTTAGTGATGAAGACATTTGAGAAGATAATTAAGAAGGAGATTTTAATGCAGGTTGAACACCATCTTGACCCCTTCCAGTTTGCTTATAGAGCAGGGAGAGGTGTGGAGGACGCTGCTGTCACACTCCTGCATCTCTTGTATAAGCTTCTTGAGGCCCCCCACACCCATGCAAGATTATTATTTGCTGACTTTTCATCTGCATTTAATACAATTCAACCCCTCTTACTTGCTGACAGGCTTTACAATCATTTCAAGCTTGACACTAGTCTGGTCGGCTGGGTGACAGATTTTCTGACTAATAGGTCACAATGTGTGAGGGTGAATCGTGTCTTTTCTGATGTGCTCTCCTCCTCTACTGGATCACCCCAGGGTTGCTGCCTCTCCCCCCTTCTGTTCATTCTGTACACAAATGAGTGTCGCAGCAATCTCACAAACAGACACATCCTGAAGTTTGCTGACGACACAGTGATCGTCAGTCTTCTAGTGGGGGACGAGTCAGGCCATGGACAGGTTGTAGATGATTTTGTGAATTGGTGTGATGAGTCCTTCCTCTCACTTAATGTGTCAAAAACTAAAGACATGATTATAGATTTTAGGAAGTCCTCTTATAGCTCATCACCCACTATCATTAAAACTGCCGATGTTGGGATTGTTGAGAGTTATAAATATCTAGGTGTGGTACTTGACCATAAACTGTGTTTTGAATCTCATGTTGATGCCACTACTAAAAAAGTTCAACAAAGAGAGAATGTATGGATGAATAATTTGTGTTTCCTCCGCAGGTGAAGGTAGAAAGTGTGTGTGTGTGTGAGCTGATGTGATTTCAGCAGCATGGATCAGTGTGAGGACAGAGAGGAGGGAGTCCCTCCCTCTAAAAGCACTCTGTGTGGGGAACATGAGAGCCAGACCAAAGCTCAGAGGTGAGATGACCATCTCTAACTGTCCATGACTCTTCTCCATGTCACAGCTCAGCACTCACATCACTGCTCCATCATTATTCACAGGGACCAGCCTGGACCTCCACCCAGCTCTGTGTCCTTACAGAGTGATGGGTCTAAACATTTCATCATTGAATTTAAATCCCAGCATCTGTCTGCTGCAGAGAGGTGAGCTGTTAGTAACATGAACTCTTTTATATAACTGCTTGATGTTGCTGGATATAAACTGCAGTGCAAACACATCATTCCCTCAATCCCATTTAAACTGTATGTTAAAGAGCAACAGGACGTAGGTGCTCTTGCAGTTTTCCCCATTGCTTGTCTTGAATCTGGCTGATGGGGTTCAGACCTATGCAGAATCGCAGTGGGGACAGACCGTCTCTTTCGTAAATTCCCATTTGCTGGTGTTTTGCCCCTCAGGTATTTCTGCCAATTACTTTCTGTATGTATTATTGTAAGGTCTACCTTACAATATAAAGTGCCTTGAGGCGACTGTTGTTGTGATTTGGCACTGTACAACTAAAATTGAAATTGAATTGAAATTTCTTTCTCCCCCTCGTGTATTGAGCCATGTTTCGTTTCATCTTAGCCGCTGCGACACTTGGTTCAAGCCCAACAAGCTTCACCGAAGCTTCCATGGTGTGCTGAGGCAGGTCATTGGTCAATAGTTGTGATTGGTCCCTTCTGGGTATCCTTGGCGATTGGAACTGTCCAGCCTTCATTTAGCCACTCTGCGTGGCTCTCGTTAATTAGCATCAGGTTTGTTTGTGCAGCTCATGGAGTTTAGTCAGCTTCAACCAGTAGGTGTGAATCATGTCAGGACCTGGTGCTGTCCAACTCTTCATACTGGATACTTTTTCATGGATTTCCGCCACTTTAATGGTCAATGGATCTTGTTCAGGAAAGTTGCTGTGTTTTGCTCTTAGATCCACTAGCAGCTGACCTTTTTTGTTATGGGTTGCATCCTTCTCTGATATGCTCATCCAGTATCATTCTGTCTCTAGCCTGAGTGGTGGAGCTATTTGCTAGAATTATATGCGCATTCCAATATTCCGTAATCTCATCCTTTGTTATTCCAGTAGCCCACTTCCCATCAGTATTTCATGGTTCCTCAAGATGTGATGCAGATAGATATCAGAGCAGATGTCCATAGCATGTGATCATCCCAAATTTTATGCAACAAAACATCTTTTTACAAAGCACATCCAAGCAGTTTACAACATAAACGCACAAAGCTAACTCAGTTTTTCACCAAAGTACTAGTCCTGATATCTATCAGCATGTCTGTAGAGGAAACGCTTATTTCTTAAATCCAGCTTCACAGACAGTGTTAGGGCTCCATGGTCTAAATTGGCCTTTATGTATGCAGTGTTTCATGCCCAGTTTAATGCTGACATTTAGAAATATTCAAGTGTTGCAGAAGAATATGAACAAAATGGAAAACTAACGACAGGAAGAGAATGGCTGGATAATTTGGTTTGTTTGGTTTTTTTTTTTTTTTTTTTTTTTACATTTATTTATAGATTTTATTAAACTATTTGGATTTTTAAATCAAGGAAATAAACTTAAAGTATTTTTTTCTTTTTTCCTATCAGGATCAATCTGATATCTGATCCCCATGAACCTGGCACCAGCTGTGTGTCCTTCAAGAGTGACCAATCAAAGCATTATATTGAAACATTTAAATCAGGCCTCTGTCCTCCTGCAGAGAGGTAATGTGTGTCTAAATGTTGTTGTGACTCAGTGTTTATGAATAAATCCTCCACCATGATCAATGTCAACTCAGCTCTTTTTCACACACATTTCTATTTTCATATGTGAAGCAGTGTGTGTTGGAGTGTTTCCACGAACACAGCAGTTAGAGTTTAAAGAATGCATGTGGGAGGAGGCGTTTCTTTAGCGAAGAAAAAAATGTAGTTGTTGTAGTCCTCTATCATCCAGTTTCATTCTCATTGAGACGGGATTGACAGTTCTCTCACAAATGGCATCAAAGCAAAACCTCCTCCATCCAAGCCTCACATAAAGAACAATGTTAAAACGGCTGAAATTTCAAAAGTGGAGGGTATCTTTACACTGTCACCACATAAGTATAACAAATTCTACAAAGATGAAAATGTTATAGTTTGTATTACTTTTGTATTACTCTGGATGTTGGTCCTGAGTTTTATTCCACCACCTAGCCAGGGTCTTTCTATGTGGAGTTTACATGTTCTCCCCATGTTTGGGTGAGTTCAGTTAGTGGTGTTAGGTAAATTGGTCAATCTAAATTGCCCATAGGTCTGAATGTGAATGGTTGTCTGTGAATGGTGTTAGCCCAGCAACAAATTGGCGACCTGTCGAGGGTGCAGCCTGCCTCTATGGTAGCTGGAAAAGGCTACAGTCCCACATGACCCCTAAGCAGAAGAAAATGGATGGATGGATGGATAATCTGGACATTTGTACAGATGGCTCTCTATTTAAAACCCAGCAGTTCTTTGCCCCAACAATATAGATTCTGATATCTTGTGAGAACTGCCCTAGCATTAGCATAGACACACTTTAGAAATTATTGCTTTTTTGTTACTATTATTATTATTATTATTATTTTTTTTTTTTTTTTTTATGTCAAGGACCAGCATCTTGACTAATTGGTTATGTTTATTATTATTCTTGATCTTCATGATGCCTCCACAGAGTGGACCAGGAGAGCTCAGAGCTTCCCAGTGGTCAGGCTGCCCAGCAGCATCAAACACAGCTGGACTCCATATTTATGGTCTGTACATATACAACAACTATTTTTGTTGGATGAGGAGGCAGGGGTATTTGACAGACCTCTGCCTCCTCTAAACTGCATGACATAATTATGTCATGCAAATACATGTCAAATGCTGGCTCTGTTTGTAGGGCCCAGTAAACTATTAGCTAAAAATTAGCTTCTTTCTAGCTAATTAGTAAGAATTATAGAAAAAATATTCCTTGGTGTTTCATGAAATGTCTTCATCAAGTTTTTAAAAGAAGTCAAGGTTTGGATTTCATTAGGACTCTGGATATTACACATAATTGAATTGCTTTCTATGAATTTAGCCTTTACTGTGAACAATTGGTTGTAAAACAGAGGTTGCAAAAATGTTCAACCCAGTGGTTGCATCAGGGTGTAATTAACATGTGGCAGAGGTGAGATGTCACATAACCTTGACATTAGCTGAATATCATATCTTTCATTTAAGAGCTCATATTTCCTTATTATATCAACCAATTCACTCGCAAACTGCAGGTTTACTTTTGGTTCCTAAGGTTTCTAACAGTAGAATGAGATGAATAATTCTGAAGATCCTCTCCTGTTAAATCAGAGACCAGTTTGGTTTCAATAGAAAGACACCTGTCTTTTAAGGCTTCCAACTTTCATTTGTCCTTGTAGTTACGGTCAGTGGTGAGCTTAAGCTGAGAAACTTCTGATGATGCTTCTCTTTTCTAAGCTTCTCTCTGCACTCTCATTTATACAAATACTTCGTGTCTCTGTTCCACCTCTTGTCACTTGCATTTTGCTCTGTTGTCTCTCAGTATCTATGGCCCACCTCCCCACCCTCATTCATGAAGTATTCCATTGCAGGTCTTGGAAGACAAAATGATCACTTTTGTAAAAGAAGAACTTAAAAAGATACAGAAGGTTCTGAATCCAGATTACGCAGAATGCTCACAGAGTCAAACGGAGAATAACCAGGCATTCAAGGGTGAGGAAGAATGCCATAAGGACAGTAGAGAATCATTAGTAAACATCATACTGAACTTCCTGAGGAGAATGAAGCAGGAGGAGTTGGCTGATGAAGTGCAGAGCAGTAAGAGGATTTCTCAAATGATTTAAGCTGCTAGATAAACTGGGGTTCTAGTATTGATTCAATAAATACACATATATATTCAAAATATGTGCATATAATAATTCCTATTGATATTTTTGTCTATTGACTCATTTAGGAACTTTAATTAGGAACGCTGAGTGGACTAAGCATCAACTTAAATCTACTTTGAAGGAGAAGTTCCAGTGTGTGTTTGAGGGGATCGCTAAAGCAGGAAACCCAACCCTTCTGAATCAGATCTACACAGAGCTCTACATCACAGAGGGAGGGACTGCAGAGGTCAATGATGAACATGAGGTCAGACAGATTGAAACAGCATCTAAGAAGCTAGACAATCTGGAGTCTACAATCAGACATGAAGACATATTTAAAGGCTCACATGAAAAAGATGAACCAATCAGAACAGTGCTGACAAAGGGAGTGGCTGGCATTGGGAAAACAGTTTTAACACAGAAATACTCCCTCGACTGGGCTGAAGACAAAGCCAACCAGGACGTCCAGTTCATATTTCCATTCACCTTCAGAGAGCTGAATGTGCTGAAAGAGGAAAAGTTCAGCTTGGTGGGACTTGTTCATTACTTCTTTAAAGAAACCAAAGAAGCAGGAATCTGCAGCTTTGAAGACTTCCAGGTTGTGTTCATCTTTGATGGTCTGGATGAGTGTAGACTTCCTCTGGACTTCCACCAAACTACAATCCTAACTGACCCTAGAAAGTCCACCTCAGTGGATGCGCTGCTGATAAATCTCATCAGGGGGAAACTGCTTCCCTCTGCTCGCCTCTGGATAACCACACGACCTGCAGCGGCCAATCAGATCCCTCCTGGATGTTTTGACATGGTGACAGAGGTCAGAGGATTCACTGACCCACAGAAGGAGCAGTACTTCAGGAAGAGATTTAGGGATAAAAAGCAAGCCCACAGAATCCTCTCCCACATCAAGACATCACGAAGCCTCCACATCATGTGCCACATCCCAGTCTTCTGCTGGATCACTGCTACAGTTCTGGAGGATGTGCTGAAAACCAGAGAGGGAGGACCACTGCCCAAGACCCTGACTGAGATGTACATCCACTTCCTGGTAGTTCAGGCCAAAGTGAAGAAGGTCAAGTATGATGGAGGAGCTGAGACAGATCCACACTGGAGTCCAGAGAGCAGGAAGATGATTGAGTCTCTGGGAAAACTGGCCTTTGATCAGCTGCAGAAAGGAAACCTGGTCTTCTATGAATCAGACCTGACAGAGTGTGGCATCGATATCAGAGCAGCCTCAGTGTACTCAGGAGTGTTCACACAGATCTTTAAAGAGGAGAGAGGACTGTACCAGGACAAGGTGTTCTGCTTCATCCATCTGAGTGTTCAGGAGTTTCTGGCTGCTCTCCATGTCCATCTGACCTTCAGCAGCTCTGGACTCAATCTGCTGGAAGAACAAAAAAGTTCCCAGAAATTTAAAACAATAGATCCTACATTCTTCTACCAGAGTGCTTTGAACAAAACCTTACAGAGTCGAAATGGACACCTGGACTTGTTCCTCCGCTTCCTCCTTGGTCTTTCACTGCAGACCAATCAGGTTCTCCTACAAGGTCTGCTGACACAGACAAGAAGTAGCTCATTGACCAATCCCGAAACAGTTCAGTACATCAAGAAGAAGCTCAGTGAGAATCTGTCTGCAGAGAAAAGCATCAATCTGTTCCACTGTCTCAATGAACTGAATGATCTTTCTCTAGTGGAAGAGATCCAACAGTACACAAGTTCAGGAAGTCTGTCCACAAATGAACTGTCTCCTGCTCAGTGGTCAGCTCTTGCCTTCATCTTACTGTCATCAGAAAAAGATCTGGAAGTGTTTGACCTGAAGAATTACTCAGCTTCAGAGGAGGCTTTTCTGAGGCTGCTGCCAGTGGTCAAAAACTCAAATACAGCACTGTAAGTAAATTTGTGCTCATCCCTTCATTTTCAAAATACTTAACGGAGAATCCATCCATTTTCTCCTACTTATCGGGTCAGGAGGTGTAGAGTGGGTGGAAGTGCTGGAGCCTATCCAATCACCCTTAACGGTGGGAGTCAGGGTATACCTTGGGCTTTTCACCAATCTAATGCAGGATTAACAAAGAGAAACAGACAATTATTCATACTCAACTACTGAATTAATCTTAAAGTAAAGTTGATTCTGTTCATATGGACGTAATAGTCTCACTGGGAGGGACGTTTTGTCATTCAAGTGACATCTTCAGTCTCAGATGACAACAATAGGTTTTAGGTAAACCATTGTGGATTTTTTTGTCAGAAATGTTATTGTGTTTCAGACTTGGTGGCTGTAACCTCTCAGAGAGAAGCTGTGAAGCTCTGACCTCTGTTCTCAGCTCACAGTCCTCTAATCTGAGAGAGCTGGATCTGAGTAACAACAACTTGCACGACTCAGGAGTGAAGATGCTCTCTACAGGACTGCAGAGTCTGTGTTGTACACTGGAAACTCTCAGGTAAGCAAACTTTTCCACTTTAATTCAAAAAGTCAGAATTTCTGGATAATTATTATATACAGCTGAACTTTAGAAAAATGTAAAATTACATTTTGACATGTTACATGCATGATGAGATTCTTATTTGCTATCTAAAAATGTTTGATGTGCAAATTCTGTTTTAGATTTGTTTGTAAAAATTACTTAGGCAATGATCATTCAGAGATTGAGGGCCATTTGTGTTCAAAGCATTTTAGTTTCCTTTTATTGTTATGAACCTTAAAGTCAGGGCTGAGATAGGACTGTAGAAAAATAGGAGAAAGCAACATTTGGCATTTAACTAGATTGCCAAAATAAAAAGTATATTGTATATACATCCACAGAGATGCTGAGACACATTTGTCAGTGATTTTTCCTGAGGTCACTTGGTATTTTGGGCTCTAAAACACAAGTAGAGTCTTGATTAGTGATCCAGCCAAAAGAGTTAACTTGTCAAACAGTAATTCTGCAAATGTACTACTTATAAAGTTAGGGAGACTAAAAAACTTGGATGAGTGACATCGACTGAAAATGCTATGTCCAGATACAAAAATCAACAAGACTGTGTCTACAAATTATGGAACAAATGAAGTTGGGAAGACTTTTTTTTTTTTTTTTTTTTTTTTTAATTCTAGTGAAAAAATTTCCAAGAATCTGCAGAAATCTCAGGTGGCACTGTCCTGATGTGGTTGTGGACCCATGCAATAATTTTCAAGAAGAAATCAAGTCTGTTGTTAATACAGTGCCGACTCAGACCCAAAGATAACAAGCATCCAGTATTAAATTAGTTTAGTCTGTTTACTCTGCGCACAGACAATCTGAAGGAATCATTTGCTGAAAACCTGGACTGGAGTAGAAAGTTTACTAGAAAATGTGAGTGCATCTTAATCGACAATCTCTACTACGGCCAACACTAAAAACCAATCAACAGATCTACACCATATCAACAGTGATCCTTGAAATTTTTGGCTACAAGACAAACATCCACAAGGAGAATTACCCTCCATGAAGGGGTATAGAGGCCAAGATGAACCATAAAGGAAAGTTTGTCAACTATCAGAACTGCAGCAAAGACATCCCTGAAATACAAAGCAATAAGGCCTTACCTGATGATTAGCTAACTGCCTAAAGAAGCATATCAGAGAATATACATACAGAATATATGTGTAGGTGTTCCTAATATTAGGCCAGATTGATCTATGAACTGCACTCATTAGTTAAAGGCATCTGTATTGTTATTGGTATGATTTTTAGAAAAAAACAAGCCCTTTGTTTCCTTGATATCAATTTGATACAGAAATGTACAGTTATGCACGAACTACATATAGTTCCTAGAGTTTTCAAAAGTAGATGTGGATTATTAAAAAAAAAAAAAAAAGAGAGAGAGACAACAAATATTATAGTTGTAGTTGTCTCACTATAAATAAAGAAAAAGACAACTGAAGAAAATGAGAAAAAAAATGAAGTACATAAGAGAGCTGTCTATTGATGAATTGTTGTTTGGTGTATTTTCAGTCTGTCAGGCTGTCTGATCACAGAGGAAGGCTGTACTTCTCTGGCTTTAGCTCTGAGTTCCAATCCCTCTCATCTGAAAGAGCTAGATCTGAGCTACAATCAACCTGGAGACTCAGGAATAAAACTGCTGTCGGCAGGATTGATGGATCCATCCTGGGGACTAGACACTCTCAGGTATGAGGAGAATGTCTAATAGAAGAGGAGGAGCTGGGAACATTTCTTTCCATTTTTCCTATGCTCACAAAAGAAACATTAGTCCATTTTGTCAAGAAAATTGAGAGATACTTACAAATTGGGACACCAAGAACTTGCCCAGGAACAATAATTTTAACTGGCTATAGCTCTATGCTGCCCTCACTAAAGTTTGTTGCAGGCAATGTAATTTCAGCTATACAGCTAGCTTAACATTCTTTATTCCCAGCACTTCATCCTCCAAGAAACAGGCTGCTTGTTGTGTTTGGAAGGATTTAATGATGAAAATAAATTCTCTAATATTGCTCCAATGAAAGATACATGACCACAAATTAAGCATCTGCTGAAAAAAATACAAGCATCTACCTGCCTCCATGTGATTTAACTCAAAATAGTGTCAAAACTTACTAATACACATTAAATGTATAGGAACTTACGGATGAAGCCGATATTGTGGACTTTAACAGCAGGATTGCAGAGATTGCCATCAGATTACAAATGTTTTTACTGTAGCAGCTAAAGAGCACACTACTTCCTGTAGACCACTTCCTCTACAAAAAAGACATTCTGCTTAGTTACCACTAGGTGGTAGTAACACTTCTTAAATAACTATAATATGTCTGTTCCATGACACTCCCTGCCTGGCATATTAACCCTTTAAGGCCGGTCATAAATTGTCCAAAATGTCTTAGCATACTGAAGCATAAAGTGCTAATTTTGGCGATACCAAGAGCTTGAGCCCAATCCTGAAATACAACCTCACACAAATTCCCTAATGCTTCCATCTTTATTTTAAGCTTCTTCTTTTTTTTCCTGGACTTTTTGAACATTCTATAAAGATACCACATTTACAATGATACTAGATTTTTCAACTATTCTAACATGCATGCTTCCCTTAGGTACTTTATTTTAAACACCTGTGGCAATGAATGTTATTGGAACACCTGAATTCGATGATTTAGATGGGTGAATTCCATGGGTTTATACTGAATATAAAGTATGGAGTATTATGTTGAGAAACTGATATTATAAGATAACTCTGTAATGTGATCTACGAAAATATGAATCAGTTGATTTTAAAGGAACCTCTCTCACAGAGCTCTGCAAAAGTTTCCCGGAAGGACCAGTAAGTCCCACATTTATCTAAAAAGTGATGCTCATGCGCAATGTAGATTATTCCTTGCTGACTGAAGGAGTAACTTTCTGTAGGTAATCAGTAAAGTGAGACAAAGGATTATGATGTATGTATGATGTAAAAATGTTGTACTGTTCCTTTTGTTAGTGTGTAATAGTATGTGTATGAGAGCCATGTAATAGCCATGTGTGCATGCTAAGACTGTGCTGGTCTGACACCCCCCCCCCCCCCCCCCCCCTCCTCCTTTCAGGGTGGAGCCTGCTGGAGTCCAATGGCTGACACCAGGTCTGAGGAAGTGTAAGTGTGTTTTTAATGGGATTCATGAAAACAAAGCAGCACACATTCAACCATCTTCATCATTCACATCTCTGATGTCAGGAGTCATCATCAAAGTGTCAATCAATGAACAGATGATGGATCAATAACTGCAGCTGGATTGTGTTTGTTCTCTCATCAGATTCCTGCAAACTCACAATCGACACAGACACAGTTCACACAAAGCTCCAACTGTCTGACAACAACAGGAAGATGACACATGTGGAGGAGGTTCAATCATATCCTGATCATCCAGACAGATTTGATCGACTTACTCAGCTGCTGTGTAGAAATGGTCTGACTGGTCGCTGTTACTGGGAGGTCGAGTGGAAAGGAACGGTTCTCATATCAGTCACTTACAGAAGAGTCAGAAGGAAAGGAAACAGTAAAGCGTGTATCTTTGGATGGAATGATCAGTCCTGGTGTCTGTACTGCACTAATGATGGTCCTGATTCTGTCAGGCACAACAACAAAGGAATATCCATCAACTCCTCCTCCTCTGTCTCTAACAGAGTAGCAGTGTATGTGGACTGTCCTGCTGGCACTCTGTCCTTCTACAGAGTCTCCTCTGACACTCTGATCCATCTGCACACCCTGAAAACCACATTCACTGAAACTCTTTATCCTGGATTTAACCTCTGGTTTCCTGGTGCCTCAGTGAGTCTGTGCTGAATTGAATGTAAAGAGTGTCCTCCTGTTAGATAAACACTCTGACTGTACATGTCTCTCTTTCACTCAGAAACACGTTTTCAGATTCATGGATTCAATCAGTTGATGTTTTAAACTGTTCTTGTAAACTTCTTCCTCTTCAGTCCTTTAAAGATGGAAGCTCCCGTTATTCCAGGCTCCACATGCTGTTTTTTCTGTCTTTTTCCACTCAAAGCTTCACAGTGAGTATCAGTACGTTGTGTTTCTCTGAAGCTCAGTTCACAACCAGCTCCTCTGCATTTTCAACAAGTCTGAGCTCATTAAAATGAATCCAAAGGTTTGATTTCTCTTTCTTAATGGGATTTTTCCAAACTCTTGTTGGGATGGAATTATTTGAAGTGCCGCAATTCCATGATTTGAATTAACTAAAATGCCATATAACTGTATAGTGTAGTATTAAGTAGACACGGCCCTGGGAAATAAAGGCATTAGACTACGTGTCCTTGGGGGTTAGAATGCTGTAGACTCTTGCCCACGCTTGCCTGGGAAAAGCAGATAACAGGGGACCATCTTCTAGTGGAAAGTTACTGAAACACTGTTGTTTAGGCTAGAATGAGAGAGCTGGTAATATAACCGTTAGGGGCACACCACCCTTTTGAGATCCGCGGCAATGTGTCATGGAGGATGCATCTTCCTTCTAGAAGTAATTGTGTAAGAGAATAAAATGTGAAATGGTCTACTGAGTAGTGTTTTGTCTTCCATTGGATGCCTATGAGGAATCAAAAAGTGTTGAAGTGTTGATATTTAACACTCTCCACGTGCTCTTACTGTTTCACTCATCATTGGAAGCTCATTATTTGAAAATGTTTCAGCCAGCTGAAAATATTGGATTGTACTGAGGGATCATAATGCATGTGGCTTATCTAATAAATATTAAAGGCTACATTACCATTTAAAACTGAACACTTGGGAGTGTTTCCTGAAAACCCTCTCTTGTCTGATCATTTCCTGATAACATTTCAATTTACAATAATTGACACAGCAGCGGGGAGTAGACTCCATCACGGTAGATGTTGGGTCTGCGCTTGCAGGTGTTAAATTATAATATTATTTTATGCCATGTTAGACCCCTAATTAAAGATTGTGAATTATTATGTAGTCTTAGTTTGCATTATTCTCCTGAATTAGAAGAAGCTGATAACTATTGCATTAGTTAAACTGATTTGCATTACATTAGACTGCTGATTTATTGTGGATGAATGATATTGTTTTATGATGTTATAAGAAATACTGGTTGCAGAAAGTCATCGCCTTATTTGTCTGATTAGAAGAGAACGGAACATGCTGGAGTTTTCTGCCCCATCTCAGCAGGAGCAGATAAACGGGGAGCCAAGTTCGTAGCTTAGGCGCCATGTGAGAGAAAAGCATGTGAATGTTTAGGCTTTTATGATAAGGTGGAGGCACCAGAGGCTATAAGAGTTTGATCAATGCTCCACCATTTTGAGATCTGAGGCTGTCTGCATACAGAGTCCATCTCCCACGCGTGTGACTATTAAAATCATCGTTTGACTTAACCCGGCCAGACCAGTGTTGTTATTGTGGTTTTTCCTCTTGTCTCCATCCCCAATTTTGAACTCATAACACAGGCCACGCTGGTTCAGAGATTTTTCACCTGTCAACAAAGCAAGACAAACAGCTAAACCGGTTTTTAACTTGTGGCGCAAGGGAAGCCAATCGGAACCAGGCTCTTGGAGCTAAACGCTCCACCTGTTTTCAGCCAACTCCGACCCCGGCCTCCGTTCACAGTCCTTCTTTTGAATGCAGTTACAGTTTACACAAGCACCACCCACTGTAAAACCCATATGGTCATAAAAGGTTAAAGCACTGTGTGTGTGGGTGTGTGTCTCTGTATATGTGACTTCTTGCCACACAATACATGCTTACAACTGTTTAACCACATTTCTTAGTTATCCAAAGGTAATCTCCCCACACCCGTATGTGGCTTAACCTCTTTAATGGCTCACCATACACAAGCATCGGTGAGCCCCTAAATGCCCGGGAGTAGGGATGGGTACCAGTGTCCGGTGCCATGATGGCACCGGTTCTGACATAAACGGTAGTAACCAGACCGAAAAGCAGCGCACATTTCGGTGCTTTATTTCGGTGCTTTTTTTTTTCCTGAGCTGTGATATACTTTAGATTCTAGCCAATCATTTCACGTTTCCAAGGATAGTAGGCGGGTCCAGGTTCCAACTTCTGCAATCTGGTAGAAGGTTCCGCATCTTCCGGGCAAGGACAGAGAGACTCAAGAGGAGCTTCTATCCCCAAGCCATCCGGGCCCTAAACACACACACCCGCCCTCTCACATCATCTATAATTGACTGAGACAGGACTCTCTTCCAGACACTCTAAACCAAGGCACAATGTACATTTCAAATTCCTTTAATTTTAAATATGTTTATATTGTCTATCCTGTAAAATAGTCAGATGTCTATTCATATTAATGTACAGAATTCACCTGCTTGCTGCTACTACTGCACATTCACCCAGTGTATATACTATATATATATATATATAATGTTCTTCCTCTACACCCCCCCCCCCAAAAAATTTTTGCACATGTCGAGGAGCGTGTCAGGCTACATTTCACTGTGTGTTATACTTGTATAACTATGCATGTGACAAATAAAGAACCTTGAACCTGAACCTTGAACCAGGTACGTAGAGCTACAGATTAAAAATGCCCAAGGCGAAGCGGTCAAAAGTCTGGCTGTACTTCACAGCAAAAGATGCAAACTCAGCAGCCTGCAACAAGTGCTTTAAGCTGATACTGTGATACTGTCAAAGGAGGTAACACCTCAAATCCGATGAAACACCTGGCGACGCGTAGCGTCTTTTTTGGGGTTTTTTTAAAGCCGAGAAATGCGCCGTATTTGATAGCTTGCTGCGAGACCTCACACCGAGCACATCTACTGCGGGTGGGTTGCCTGTTATCGGGCCCGGAGCATCCCCCAAAAACCCAAAGAGGAGAGTCCTGGCCCCTAGCCCTGCCAGTGTAGCAGAAATGATGAGGATGATGATGGCAGTAGCAGCCGTTCTTCTCTGCGTGAGTAGCTTAATGTTGTTCGTGTGTAATTTACGTTGAGTAGGCTAACCACGTTATTACATTAATGCATGTAAGGTGAACTAGCAAACACCATCATAGCTACATGCGGCTGTCTTCTTGTTTGATGGCAGATACTCCCTTCACCCTGGCCAAAAAGGCTAAAATGACCAAAGAAAAAGTGGAAAACAGCTGAACATGAGAGGTTTTTGGACAAAGTTTGTGTTTTTTTCCAATGTTTAAGCACTGCTTCCAGCCAAGAGTGATCCCATATATGCCCCATAGCTGCAGAAAAGGCTAACATTGTTATCTTTTTACAAAAAAACAGCTGAACATGGGAGGTTTGTGGACCAATTTTGTGTTCTCCATTCTTTAAGCACCGGTTTGAGCACCATTTAAGCACCAGCACCGTTTCAAAAGTACCGGTTTGGCACCGGTATCAGATAAAACCCAAACGATACCCATCCCTACCCGGGAGTGAAGATCCTTTGCCAGATAAGGAAACCAGAAACTAATTCAATTCAATTCAATTCAATTTTATTTATATAGCGCCAAATCACAACAAAAGTCGCCTCAAGGCGCTTCATAGATACAGAGAAAAACCCAACAATCATATGACCCCCTATGAGCAAGCACTTTGGCGACAGTGGGAAGGAAAAACTCCCTTTTAACAGGAAGAAACCTTCGGCAGAACCAGGCTCAGGGAGGGGCGGGGCCATCTGCTGTGACCGGTTGGGGTGAGAGAAGGAAGACAGGATAAAGACATGCTGTGGAAGAGAGACAGAGGTTAATAACAGATATGATTCAATGCAGAGAGGTCTATTAATACATAGTGAGTGAGAAAGGTGACTGGAAAGGAAAAACTCAATGCATCATGGGAATCCCCCGGCAGCCTACGTCTATTGCAGCATAACTAAGGGAGGATTCAGGGTCACCTGGTCCAGCCCTAACTATATGCTTTAGCAAAAAGGAAAGTTTGAAGCCTAATCTTGAAAGTAGAGATAGTGTCTGTCTCCCGAATCCAAACTGGAAGCTGGTTCCACAGAAGAGGGGCCTGAAAACTGAAGGCTCTCCCTCCCATTCTACTTTTAAATACTCTAGGAACAACAAGTAGGCCTGCAGAGCGAGAGCGAAGTGCTCTAATAGGGTGATATGGTACTACAAGGTCATTAAGATAAGATGGGGCCTGATTATTTAAGACCTTGTATGTGAGGAGCAGGATTTTGAATTCAATTCTGGATTTAACAGGAAGTCAATGAAGGGAAGCCAAAACAGGAGAAATATGCTCTCTCTTTCTAGTCCCTGTCAGGACTCTTGCTGCAGCGTTTTGGATTAGTTGAAGGCTTTTCAGCGAGTTTTTTGGAGATCCTGATTTTATTTTCTCTTTTTAAATCTTTTTGTGACTTGTAATCTTATGTGCAGCACTTTGTGATTCTGTCTTGAAAGGTGCTATATAAATAAAAATTTATTTATTTATTTATTCATTTATTTATTTATTTATTTAAACTCGTTGCCTCAAAAAAGTAAAGCTTACTTAAGATGACCGTTAGGACAACTTATTTAATTCAATTCAATTTTATTTATATAGCGCCAAATCACAACAAAAGTCGCCTCAAGGCGCTTCATAGATACAAAGAAAATCCCAACAATCATATGACCCCCTATGAGCAAGCACTTTGGCAACAGTGGGAAGGAAAAACTCCCTTTTTTTTTTTTTGTCCCGTTTGGATCTATAGCCATCAGAATTGTTGTCTTAAGGCCAAGAAAGATGCCAAGCGGATTTATTTTACCAAGTGGATCATCATGGCCTTGCCATATTGGTCCATTTGATTGACCTTTATTATAATTATGAATTTATTTTATTTTCAGTTGCTACAAACGGGACAGACATGACTGAGGGATAGGACAGGGAGAAAGAATGAAAGGAAGAGAGGGAGAGAAAGAAAACCAAAGGGGAGAAGAGACGGCGAGAAGGGGTGGAAGAGAGAAAAACAAACAAACAAACAAAAAAAAAAAAACACCTGGGTCACCTGTATGGAGAAAAAAAAACAAGAGAAAGCAAACAACAAAGAGCAACATAATAAGAAAAAAAAAGCACCATCACAATAAACTAGCTAGCAGTAAATATCAATAGTTACTAAATAATAAACGATATTGTGCAGCACGCAAGATAGACAGCGCACAATGTTCTTTGAGGCAGCAGCCAAGGAAGCTGTAGTCCGCGTCTGTGAATACCCATGTGTGCATACCTGTGTGGATCAGCATGCTTGCATTCCAAAGGTTTCTCCATGTAATGATCTGCTAGGGAGTGTGGGGGAGCCACAGCCCCGTCCTCCAGGGTATGAAGCAGGTATGGAGGAGATCAAAACTCCAGACATCCAGAGGCCCCCAGAACACAAGAGACCAAGGAAGACCCACAGAGGGGCAGCCGCGCCACTGTCCCAGTAAGAGCTGAGGAGAGTCCCAGATGAGGGCTCACTCAGCAGCCGCGGAGCAGAAGCCAGGGGGGGTTGCAGTGACGCGCCCGTGAGCTCCGCCGGCAGCCAGCTGTGCCTGAGTGACCGAGCCCCAGGCCGAGAGGCCGTGGGCACCCCACCTCCGAAGTGGCCCGAGCGAGCCCCAATAAGCGGCCGCCAAGGAGTGAGCCGGTGTGTACCCGGACGCCCACCCCCAGACACAAAGAACCACCAACGCACCGACACCTGAGGGAGTTCGCCACCGGCAGGGGAAGTGGTCGGTGGGTGGAGATAGGCCTCCAAACCTTGGAGGGCCTGAGATGACCCCAGAGAGGTGGCGTCTGATACCCAACCTGACATATAGACACAGACATACAGGCACACACAGACACAAACATCCATTCCCACCCTCATGCTCTCATATGCACTTACTCCACACTCAACCGACGTGGAGACAGACATAAAAAGACGCTGTATACACGATCACACTCCCCAAGCGTACTCTACGAACCGGGTCTAGGTACCCTTGCCCCTGGAGGGGGGAACTGCACCCAGACCCAGGTGGTGTTACCCTTTTCCCTGCGGTGGGGAGAGGCAGACCGCCCCGACTGTTAAAAACTCCCTTTTAACAGGAAGAAACCTCCAGCAGAACCAGGTTCAGGGAGGGGCGGGGCCATCTGCTGCGACCGGTTGGGGTGAGAGAAGGAAGACAGGATAAAGACATGCTGTGGAAGAGAGACAGAGGTTAATAACAGATATGATTCAATGCAGAGAGGTCTATTAATACATAGTGAGTGAGAAAGGTGACTGGAAAGGAAAAACTCAATGCATCATGGGAATCCCCGGCAGCCTACATCTATTGCAGCATAACTAAGGGAGGATTCAGGGTCACCTGGTCCAGCCCTAACTATATGCTTTAGCAAAAAGGAAAGTTTTAAGCCTAATCTTGAAAGTAGAGATAGTGTCTGTCTCCTGAATACAAACTGGAAGCTGGTTCCACAGAAGAGGGGCCTGAAAACTGAAGGCTCTGCCTCCCATTCTACTTTTAAATACTCTAGGAACAAGAAGTAGGCCTGCAGAGCGAGAGCAAAGTGCTCTAATAGGGTGATATGGTACTACAAGGTCATTAAGATAAGATGGGGCCCAAGGCTGGACTGGGAAAAAAAATCGGCCCGGGCATTTTGACTAGAGACCGGCCCACCAGGATAAAGATTGAAAATGTGACGTCATTCAGGGGTAAAACCACAAAGGATTCTGGGAACTTGTGGCAAGAGGTACTAGCGCACGCAGGCTTTCAATTGAACTCAGTTACACAGCGATAAAAAGAAACCCAAAAAATGGCAAGAAGCTGTTGTATTATTAACTTCAATAGCCGGTCGCATGACAGCCACGGGAAGTATGTGTAATGTGTATATATAGACACTTGTGTGTGTGTGTGTGTGTGTGTGTGTGTGTGTGTGTGTGTGTGTGTGTGTGTGTGTGTGTGTGTGTGTGTGTGTGTGTGTGTGTGTGTGTGAGATTTACATGGCTGTGCTTGAGAGCCACCATCTACCGGAACCAAATTCCCTGTATGTGTCTCCACATATACTTGGCCAATAAACACGATTCTGATTCTGATTCTGATTCTGAAGGACATGTCCTGGTCAAAAATGACTCCAAGGTTCCTCACAGTGTAACTGGAGGCCAAGGTAATGCCATCCAGAGTAAAAGTCTGGTTAGATACCATATTTCTAAGATTTTCAGGGCCGAGTACAATAACCTCAGTTTTATCTGAACTAAGAAGCAGAAAGTTAGCGGCCATCCAGGTCTTTATGTCTTTAAGACATTCCTGCAGTTTAACTAATTGGTGTGTGTTATCTGGCTTCATGGACAGATAGAGCTGGGTGTCATCAGCATAGCAGTGAAAATGTATGCTATGTCTTCTAATGATACTGCCTAAGGGAAGCATGTATAATGTAAACAGAATTGGTCCTAGCACTGAACCCTGTGGAACTCCATAATTAACCTCAGTGTGTGAAGAGGACTCTCCATTTACATGTACACATTGGAGTCTATTAGACAGATATGATACAAACCACTGCAGCACAGTACCTGTAATACCTACAGCATGTTCTAATCGCTCTAATAGGATATTATGGTCAAACAGTATCGAACGCAGCACTGAGGTCTAGCAGGACAAGCACAGAGATGAGTCCACTGTCAGAGGCCATAAGAAGATCATTTGTAACCTTCACTAAAGCTGTTTCTGTGCTGGGCTGAGCTCTGAAACCTGACTGAAACTCTTCAAATAAGCCATTCCTCTACAGGTGATCTGTTAGCTGTTTGACAACTACTCTTTCAAGGATTTTTGATATGAAAGGAAGGTTGGAGATTGGCCTATAATTAGCTAAGACTGCTGGGTCTAGAGATGGCTTTTTGAGTAAAGGTTTAACTACAGCCAGCTTGAAGGCCTGTGGTACATAGCCAATCATTAGAGATAGGTTGATCATATTTAAGATCGAAGAATTAATTAATGGCAGGACTTCTTTGAGCAGTTTTGTAGGAATGGGGTCTAAAAGACACGTTGGTTATAACCAAGATGGCGCCGCGTATGGATGCCCTGGTGCTTCAGTGCGCTACTTTTGTCTTGTTTTTGTGCATTTCTTCTGTGTCTGGGCACTCCTCTGGATATTCTTACACCAGAGAAGAGCTCCTTAACTGCAGGACTACAACGCCTGTGGATTTATTTCCAATATTTGTCGCATCTGCGGCAGATTTACTGCTGACTCTGATCAGGAAAGTGAGACGTCGAAAGAGAGGTAAGCGAGCCGGCGTACTCGTGCGTTTGAGGAAACGCGGACTGAGAACGGCCCTTCCTGGGATCTTCCTTTCTAATGTACGCTCACTCTGGAATAAGATAGACGAACTGGCCCTGATGAGAAGCATGAACAAAGACTTTGCCTCCTCCTGTGTCTTATGTTTTACGGAGTCGTGGCTCAGTGAGGACATCCCGGACTGCGCGCTCAAGCTGGAGGGCTTTCATCTTCTGCGCGCGGACCGGCAGGCCGCTCTCTCCGGTAAAACCAAAGGTGGAGGTGTCTGCTTCTACATCAATAGTGGCTGGTGCACAGATGTAACAGTGATTGCTCAGCACTGCTCTCCCTCTCTGGAATATCTTTTTATTCACTGCAAACCGTTTTATTCTCCGCGGGAGTTTGCTTCATTCATCCTGGCCGCTGTTTACATCCCGCCAGACGCAGATGCGCAGGCAGCTCAGTGCGCACTCGCGGAGCAGATTCTCCACACGGAGCGGACATTCCCGGACTCTCTCATCATTGCTCTTGGGGACTTTAACAAAGCCAATCTGAGCCATGAGCTTCCAAAATATAAGCAGCATATTAAATGCCCGACCAGAGAGGAGAGAACATTAGACCACTGTTACAGTACGATCAGCGGGGCCTATCGCGCGGTGCCCCGCGCTTCACTCGGACTTTCTGACCACGTCATGATCCACCTAATCCCCGCGTACAGACAGAGGCTGAAGCTCTCCAAACCTGTCGTGAGGACTAAAAAACTGTGGAGCAACGAGGCTGTGGAGGAGCTTCGCACGTGTTTGGAGTCTACAGACTGGGACACAATGAAGGCTGCTTCTAACAGCTTGGACGAGTTTACGGACACTGTCACCTCCTATATCCACTTCTGTGAGGACAGCATTGTGCCATCACGCACCAGGGTGAGTTATAACAATGACAAACCCTGGTTTACTCCTAAACTCAAAAAGCTGTGGCTGGAAAAGAGTAAGGCGTTCAGAAGCGGAGACAGGGACTGCTACAGAGAGGCCAAGTACAGGTTCACTAAAGAAGTGGACATTGCCAAACATCAGCACTCTGAGAAGATGCAGCAGCAGATCTCAGAGAATGACTCGGCCTCTGTGTGGAAAGGTTTTAGGAATATAACAAACTACAAGCCTAAAACCCCCCACTCCACTGATGACTTGCTCTTAGCCAACACCCTCAACAACTTCTACTGCCGTTTTGACGAGCCATCAGGCAGCCTTCACACCTCCAACGACCCCAACAATAGAGGCACTTTGGACACTCATTCCCCCACCTCTCCCCCCTCCATAGAGCCATCACCACCTTCAAACTGTTCACCTGCAACACCCCCCTCCTCACCCCACACAAAAGAGGATTTCACACCACCTCCTCCGACCACAACTCTTCATATTCATGAAGCAGATGTGAGGAAGCAGTTTAAGAACCTGAATGCTCGGAAAGCTCCCAGCCCAGACGGTGTGTCTCCTGCCACCCTCAGACACTGTGCAAACGAGCTGGCCCCAGTGTTTTCTGGCATCTTCAACTCCTCACTGCAGGCATGTCATGTGCCTGCCTGCTTCAAGTCCTCTACCATAATCCCTGTCCCCAAGAAACCTAGGATCACTGGACTAAATGACTACAGACCCGTGGCTCTGACATCTGTGGTCATGAAGTCATTTGAGCGCCTAGTTCTCTCCCATCTCAAGACCCTCACGGCCCCCCTCCTGGACCCCCTGCAGTTTGCATATAGAGCCAACAGGTCTGTAGACGACGCCATCAACATGGCCCTACACTTCATCCTGCAGCATCTGGACTCCCCAGGAACCTACGCCAGGATCCTGTTTGTGGACTTCAGCTCTGCCTTCAACACCATCCTTCCAGACCATCTCCGAGGCAAGCTTTCCCAGATGAATGTGCCTGATCCCATCTGCCGGTGGATCACTGACTTCCTGACGGACAGGAAGCAGCACGTGAGGCTGGGAAAGAATGTCTCGGACTCCCGGACCATCAGCACCGGCTCCCCTCAGGGCTGTGTTCTTTCTCCTCTGCTCTTCTCCCTGTACACCAACTGCTGCACCTCCACCCACCAGTCTGTCAAGCTAATCAAGTTCGCAGACGACACCACCGTCATTGGGCTCATCTCGGACGGGGACGAGTCTGCCTACAGGAGGGAGGTTGAACGTCTGGTGTCTTGGTGCAGCCACAACAACCTGGTGCTGAATGCCCAGAAGACAGTGGAGATTATTGTGGACTTCAGGAAGCACACAGCCCCACTCCCCCCCATCATCCTGACTGACACCCCCATCACCTCTGTGGACTCATTCCGCTTCCTGGGTACCACCATCACCCAGGACCTGAAGTGGGAGCCCACCATCACCTCCGTCATCAAGAAAGCCCAGCAGAGGATGTACTTCCTGAGGCAGCTGAAGAAATTCAACCTGCCAACACGGACGATGATGCAATTCTACACTGCAATCATCGAGTCCATCCTCACCTCCTCCATCACCGTGTGGTACGCTGGAGCCACTATCAGGGACAAACAGAGACTGCAGCGTGTTGTGCGCTCTGCTGAGAAGGTGATTGGCTGCAGACTCCCATCTCTGCAGGACCTGTACACCTCCAGGACACTGCGGCGTGCAGCCCGGATCTCAGCTGACCCTTCTCACCCTGGACACAGTCTGTTTGACCTGCTCCCCTCAGGCAGGAGGCTCCGGTCCATTCGCACCAGAACCTCTCGCCATAAGAACAGTTTCTTCCCCTCTGCTGTTGGACACATGAACAATAACCACATGATTGTCCCCGCCACTAACACATGACCCTACGCTGTGTCACTGCATCATTTCATGTTTGGCACTGATCACCACCTGCACTCATGTATATATCTTTCTACGTAGCACTCATAATTCTTATTCTCATGTATATATCTCATGTATATCTCATGCACATATCTTTCTTTCTACATAGCACTTTAATTCTTATTGTCTGCACTGAAGCACCGCAGCAATTTCCTAATGTTGTAAACCTCAACATCTGGCAATAAACCCATTCTGATTCTGATTCTGATTCTGATTCTGATGGTTTGGAAGAAGTAATTACTGAACTTAACGCAGAAAGATCAATTGGAGAAAAAGAGTCTAAATTAATACCAATGGTACTAAAAGTAGCTGTAGATAATATTACATCTGTGGGATTATTATTGGTATTTTTTTCTCTAATGATAAAAATTTTAGTTGTGAAGAAGTTCACGAAGTCATTACTAGTTAACGTTAAAGGGATGGTTGGCTCAAAAGAGCTCTGACTTTTTGTCAGCCTGGCTACAGTGCTGAAGAGAAACCTGGGGTTGTTCTTATTTACTTCAATCAGTGATGAATAGTAAGATGTTCTGGCTTTGCGGAGGGCTTTCTTATAAAGCAGCAAACTATTTCTCCAGGCTAAATGATGATCCTCTAAATTTGTGACAAACCATTTCCTCTCCAGCTTACGAGTCATCTGCTTTAGGCTACGTGTTTGAGAATTATACCACGGAGTCAGGTACTTCTGATTAGAGACCTTAGTTTTCACAGGAGCTACAGTATCCAGAGTCGTACGTAGTGAGGAGGTGAAATTATTAACAAGATAATCGACCTCTGTTGGGGTAGCGTTCAGATAGCTGCTCTGCTCTGTGTTGGTACAGGGCATTGAAGATGATAACAGAGGGTGGATTATATTCTTCAACTTAGTTACAGCACTTTCAGAAAGACATCTACTTTGATAAAGTCTACTCTCCACCGCTGTGTAATCGATTATTGTAAATGTAAATGTTATCAGGAAATGATCAGACAGGAGAGGGTTTTCAGGAAACACTGTTAAATGTTCTGGTTCGATGCCATATGTTAAAACAAGATCTAGAGTGTGATTAAAGTGGTGGGTGGGTTCTTTTACATTTTGAGAGAAGCCAATTGAGTCTAATAACAGACTAAATGCCATGTTGAGGCTGTCATTTTTAGCATCTACATGGATGTTAAAATCACCCACAATAATTATTTTATCTGAGCTCAGAACTAAATTAGATATAAAGTCTGAGAAATCAGACAGAAACTCTGTGTAAGGCCCAGGTGGACGATAGATGATAACAAGTAAGACTGGTTTCTGAGTTTCACAGCTGGGGTGGACAATGTTAAGCATCAGGCTTTCAAATGAATTAAAAGTCTGTCTTGGTCTTTCATTAATTAATAGGCTGGTGTGAAAAATTGCTGCCACACCGCCCCCTCGGCCTGTGCTTCGAGATTTCTGGTAGTTAGAATGACTCGGGGGTGTTGATTCATTTAAACTAACATAATCATCCTGCTGCAACCAGGTTTCTGTAAGGCAGAGTAAATCAATTTGTTGATCAATTATTAAGTCATGTACTAACAGAGACTTGGAGGAGAGAGACCTAATATTTAATAATCCACATTTCACTGTTTTACTCTTTGGTTCAGATGTGGATACTGTATTGTTCTTTCTTTGTGATTTTTATATGTTTAAGTTGTTTGTTGCTGGTTTTTAGTTTGTTTTTTGTCTTTTTGGAAGCTGACACAGTCTCTATGGAGATGGGTTTTTGGGGGGATAGCAGGAGGAGAGAAGCTGCAGAGAGGCGTGTAAGACTGCAACTCTGCTTCCTGGTCCCAACTCTGGATAGTCATATTTTGGGGGGTTTAATAAATTTGTCCATATTTCTAGAAATGAGAGCTGCTCCATCCAAAGTGGGATGGATGCCGTCTCTCCTAACAAGACCAGGTTTCCTCCAGAAGGTTTGCCAATTATCTATGAAGCCCACATCGTTTCTGGGACACCACTCAGACAGCCAGCAATTTAAGGAGAACATGCGGCTAAACATGTCACTCCTGGTCTGATTGGGGAGGGGACCAGAGAAAACTACAGAGTCCGACATTGTTTTGGCAAAGTTGCACACCGATTCAATATTGATTTTAGTGACCTCCGATTGGCGTAACCGGGTGTCATTACTGCCGACGTGAATTATGATTTTACTGAATTTACGTTTACCCTTAGCTAGCATGAAGTTAAATGCATGAAGTTAAAAGATTACAACTAGTAAAACAAGTTTTTAAAAGAGACTTTTCCATTTGATTACGTTTTGTATGATGGATTATGCAGAAAAAGTAGAATTGGGCTGAAGGATCTATTGCTTTATTACCTGTCCAGGTTGTAAATTGTGTTTTTAAACTAAGTAACTAAGTAATTAATTACTTTTAAAAATAAGTAATCAGTAAAGTAACGGGATTACTTTTTTGGAGAAGTAATCAGTAGTTAGTTATTGACTATTTTTTTCAAGTACCTTGACGAACACTGCTCATGACACACCTTAAACATCATGTGATCCATTCTCAGTCTTCTCTTTCATTCATGGCTTCAACATGTTGAAATGAGCTTTGACGAAACATTCAGTGAAATAAAGCTTTCATCACATAATTCATGTGTGCACCAGATGAACTCTACAAAGACTCAATTGATTTATCTTTTGTTTTAGATGAACTTTTATCACTTACAGCTATATTAAGTACGTTTTTATCTAACTTCTCACTCATTAACATCTCACATGATTTCAGATCACTGCTGTTCCCCACCAGCCCTGTAGGTGGCATCAGTGTGCCTCAAACCATTTACAGATGATTATGTGTAGTTCACAGTTCATATTTAAATAGAAGATGTGGGACATTGAAGCAACACGTCCATCCACCCATGAACATGTAAGAAATAAAAATAAAGGTTTGCTTCATGTCTGTAATATGTAGACAATATTCTCAGTATAGCAGTTTGGGTCAAAGTGCAGATGTTCCAGATGTTCTGCAGTCTCTCTGGTTTTCATGTTAACATGTTGATTTTGTACCAAAGTGAAACTTTTTTTTCATTCATAGCTGGTTTCACAGGAGGTCAAGGCGTCAAACAAACAGCTTTAACTGCACAATGACACACTTTAAATCATCTACAGACAAACTTGTGTGTTTAATTTATGAAGAAATAATAATGATGTGTTCTACAGCTGTCCATAAAGTAGCTTCTCACACAAACTTTGACACACCATGACTTTAGTTCATGAAAAGCTGAATAATTAAGAGCTGTGACTACTATGAACTGCTTATGGTGACTCCATTAAGCTCTCAGCTGAAGTTTCATTCATTTATTTTAACATTAATGTCGCCTTTTTAAGTCTGTGTGAGGATTTTTATGACAGACATTAAAGGAGCTTCTTTGATTAGAACCAAATTCCCCCAGGGATCAATAAAGTATTCTGATTCTGATTCTGATGTTGATTTTTAGCCTTATAATCATAAAACTGGAGACTAATGAAAAGTATAATATTTTTTTTAAAAAAAAGCCTTTATTATTTGAGTAATGCCCGAATCTGCTCTGAGAAAGAAATAGCACAGAGTTGTTGATGCCATTTTGAGATTAACTGAATTTTTTCTAAGTGCTCTTATTGTGAAAATCTGCACCCCCCCCCTCCCACCTGTTTCGCTTCCGGTGGAATCCCGCCTCCTGCCAGGAAGCAGCTCACCTGTTTTTTCGTGTTTATTGTCCAGGTGTGGAACTTGTTGTTGGTGTGTGTGAAGAAACTGTAAGTTTGCTTTGTTTCCTCCTTTAAAAGTTTGTCTTTAGGAACTTTACTGTTTGTTCAGCTCATGTTTCATTTCCGTTCTCTCCATCAAAGTCAGTGTGTAATGTTTTCCTGGCTAACATCAGCTGTGTGCAGCTGAGTTCCTGCACAAACAGCACAAATCTGCCGCTCCATAGTTCACGGTAACGGACTCACAGCTGGACCAATGAGGCCGAGTGTGTCCGCCACTCTGAGCTACGTTCTTGTTTGTGTACTTATAGTTTGTACTTTGAGTTCACTCAGAGGCTGAGTCCCAATTAAGAGACTGCACGCTCGAAGTACGCGCACTACGCGTACTACGTACGGTGCCTACTATAAGTGCGGAAGTGAGAGGCTTGTGAAATGGGACGCTATGGCATTACTGAGAGTTGAAAAACTGTCTAAAGTCTTTCATCTTTAATAAAATGATCAGCGTTCTGCTCTACCAGGTGTAACAATTGAGTTTAACATCCAGGCATCCATGAAAACGGAATTTATGACATTTAACAGAGTTAGAAGTTAGCAGGGAGTTAGCTCGCTAGCTTCTATGTAAATACAATATAGCATGTCCTGACTGCGGGGTTTTGGAAACAAATTCAAACGTACAGCTTTGTTATCACTTCCAGCATAAATGAAGACAGGAAACTAAACAGCAGTGACGTTTGTAGGGTTACTGAAGTTGGGCTAGCTGGTATATAATGATGTGCTACGTGACCGCTAGCGACACAGCTATGTTAGCATAATATAAACAAGCTAACTTTTTAACGCAGACTACTTTAGACCCGGAAGTAGGATTCGTCGCGTCATCACTGAACAACCAGCGCTGTTTAGGTTGTCTAGCAACCATGATACTAACCGCGACACACGTTACATACAGCTTTGTTTGACAGAAATGAAGAAGAAAATGTTGTGTTAGTCATTCATTTTTGTCATGACATCACTTTGATTTGATGAGTATCTGAGGCTGAGACCACGGGACTGTAAACATGATTGTTGGGCTTCATTTCTGTGCTGAACAGTTATTTAAGATTAGTTAGTAAATAACAATTAGTTGATGTTGTTCATGAGACCAAAGTCATCTCACTGTGGCAATGTAAATATAATATGGCCAATATTATAGTATTGTCAGGTTATTATGATATATATATATATACACATACATACATACACATATACAAATACATACACATGTATACATATATATATATACACACACGTATACATATATCACTGACTTTCAGCTTGTTGTGTTTGTGGATATATGACTGACTTTAATTATTAAACATTCGCACATAAATAAGTGACGTCATATTCAGTACTTTTGACAGTTCACTCTTTGGCCACTCCGTCTTATTAGGGAAATTCCACATACATAAATGTAAATTTCAAAATTCAACCCCATCATTTAATTTGTTTTTGATTGAAATTGAATATTACTCAAACTCTCTTAAATTAACTTCCAATAAAAAAGGTTTATCATTGATTGAAGTTCATCCAGAAATGTTTAACGAGTGAGCTGTCACAACTTTCAAGTACAAAGTTGTTATGAAGTCTGTCACATTCCCCCCCCCCCCCCTTTTTCTTTTTTTTCTCCTTTATTAATTCATCCTTCTTATTTCATTGCACTGTATATTGTTACTCTTATTTGCCTTGTATGTCTACTGTACAAACTGAACTGGAATGACTGACTGTTCGCGTTATGATTTCAATAAAGTTTGGAAAAAGAAAAAAACAACCACTTCGGCCGCTCCTTTCTGCCGTATTTTGCGGCACAATTCTCCACACCCACCGCCGCGCTATGAATTGTGGGATATATGGGACCACGAAGCGTGCACCGGACCACGCTTGATATTTGGGGAGATCGATGGCGCATTTGGAGTATGCATTTGAAGCACACTTCGAATTGGGACAGCCGTCGTCGTGTGGCGGTGACGTAACCGCACTTGGAATGCGTACTTCAAGCATGCAGTCTCTTAATTGGGACACAGCCAGAGTCCGCAGACTCCGAGATCGCAGCCTACGTGATGACGTCACAGCTCAGCTGCAGTGTTTATTTATGGCCTTTACCTCCTTTACTGTCACTGTGATTAGTATTTACACAGCAGAGACCTGCAGAGCGCTAACGCTAAGCTAATGATAAGAGCTCTTAAAGACACGAGGGAAATAAACATTATTAAAAGGAAACATAGATTTTGAGCAGTTCAACAAAAAAAAAATCTCTTCAGCTCAAACTGAGGAGACAAAATATTCCAAATGTGGATTAAACATTTGATTCATACGTCTCTAGCAATAAAGTCAGAGCTTTAAGTTCATCCTTGTTTCCTCAGACTGTTTGAATTCATTGTGTCAGAGAAACTTTAGACTATTCAGCAGAGCTGATGTGGAGCTGAGATCTGCATCAACATGAATGTTACATGTACAGAGTTAACATGTTAAACTACGACAGTCACAGAAATCATGTGTGAACATCATGTGATCTTAAAGTGTCTGCATGGCCATAAAAGAGCTTTTAATATAGTTTTATACGGAGGTTGGAGTTTGCAGAGAGCTGACTGCATCTGACTCAGAGCTGTTCCTAATGTTCTGCAGGTAAGATCAGGTTTCTGTGATCCCTGATGTGGACCATGTGACCTGGTTTTTAGGTTACATGACAGGTCAGAGGTCAGTGACTTTAATTCAGTTACTTCTGTTAATGTGAACTCACTGAGTGTTTGTGGTTTACCTCTCAGACTGACTGAAGTCCGCAAGAAGATGATGATGGAGGAAGAGGAGAACAGAGCAGAGTCTGCAGGAGCCAGCTGTCCATCTATGAGGAGTGACGGGTCCAAACCTCAACCTCCAGACTTCAGTGCTGAACCTGGACAAACTAGGTCAGAGACCTGTCATGAGCTTCTTTAGATGTTTGTGTTTTCCTGGATAAATATGACCTGAAACATCCTTAGATTTTTACAAAGATTCATTAACCCTTTAAGACCTACCATAGAACCAAGTCCACCAGAGCTTGTATTATATTTTTACATGCTGTGGAGCCATTTTTGGGAGCATTTCAAGTTGCTATACATCAATACAACCATTATAGCCCAAACTTTAATAATATGTCTGCATTAAGTGCATAGTAATTACATAAATTGCAAAAAAGTGCAATAAACTACAAAAAAAATTAAAAATCTTTTTTTTTTTTTTAACATATATTTGTAGTTAGAGAAATTTAAGAGGCTTATCCCTCAAAACTGTAAATACAAAAAAGTTGCACAAACTAGTTTCCCACCACAGGAAATTTATTTTAAGTGTCTTCATAGTTTTATTTTTGAAATACACCAATTTTTATATACTGCAGGAAAAACGAAAATAAATATTATAGTGCAAATTTGCAAAATAACAGCATGTGCATCAAAATAAACTATTTCCAGCAGTGCAATATGAGTCCTCAGCATCCCAGAAACGACACAGAAAGTCATGAAGTCAAACTCTCAATTATGGAGACAGGCAAATGGTTCATTTATGTTTGACGTGTGTTTATTCCTCCCTAAATATCGTCGGTGAAGTTTGCCATGCACGTCAGATTTTCCTGCGCATTTTTATACCTCTGCCAACAGAGAGAGAAAAAAAATCACATTCTAACATACAGCTGGTGCTTAGAATACAGTTGAATAACTATTAAAAAACAGATGCTATAATATTTCTGTCCGGGTTGCAGACTTCATGATGAACATGCTGTTGCAAAGCAGTCTCGGCTGACTGTTCTGTCTACCAGTAGCTGGTGTTTTGCGCCTCTGGTATTCTTGCCAATTCCCTTTCTGTGTCCCGCTCATGTATTGACCAATGTGCCTGTTCATCTTAGCCGATACGATGCCTGACAGGAGCTTCCATGTAGTACTGAGGCAGGTTATTGGTCGGTAGTTGGAGGGGACCGGTCCCTTCTTGGGGTCCTTGGGGATCAGGACCGTCCGACCTTCGGTTAGCCATTCCGGGTGTCTCTGGTTAACTAGCAGCTGGTTCATTTGTGCTGCCAGACGCTCGTGGAGTACAGTCAGCTTCTTTAGCCAGTAGGCGTGAACCATGTCGGGCCCTGGTGCTGTCCAACTCTTCATACTGGAGACCCTTTCTTGGATATCTGCCACTGTGATGGATACTGGACCCTGTTCAGGGAGGTCGCTGTGGTCTGCCCTCAGATCCACTAGCCACTGAGCATTGCCGTTATGGGTTGCGTCCTTCTCCCATATGCTCTTCCAGTATTGCTCCGTCTCCAGCCTTAGTGGTGCTGTTCTCTTATTGTTCCCTTGCCACTGAGAGCACACCTTTGCTGGTTCTGTGGAGAACAGCTGGTTTATTCTCCTGCCTTCTATCTCTCTGGTGTACCTCCTCAAGCGGCTGGCCAAGGCTGTGAGTCTTTGCTTGGCAGTTTCCAAGGCCTCAGGTATGGACAGCTTGCTGTATTTCTTATGCACCTTATTTGTCGCACCTTTCTGCAACTCCGTTAGTTGGCTAACCTCCCTCCGTGCTACTTTGATCTTGCCCTCTAGCCTCCTTCTCTATGGAGGGTACTGCCCCTCGTGGCTGTTCAACTTGTAGCCAAGCATCTCACTGATCACTGCTGCCGTATTGTAGATCAGCTTGTTAGTGTCGGTAATCGTGGTTGTAGGTATTGTCCGTAGTGCTGCATTAACATCTTCCAAAGGCGTGTAGCCTAACCACTACGCTATCCAGCTGCTACACACACACATATATATATATATATATATATATATATATATATAAAATAGACAGAGTGGGACTAAGTGTAGACAGGTTGCCCTGGCACCAGACCTTAGAAAGGGGAAGTTCTTGCAAGCTGCACAGGAAGTTTTAGTGCACAGGCATATTAATAAATAAGACACAGAAAAGAGGAACTGAGTAGAAGGAGTTTGTTTGTAATGAAACTGTGTGTGTCACGTGTGAAATGTTTGTCTCAAGTAAAATAGTTTCAGGGCAATTCTATGAAATACTGAGGAAGTGTATGTATACTTCTGACTTTGATGAAAGTAATAAAAAAACATAACTTGATGTTTCTCTCTCTTTATTCGGACATTTCACAAATGCAAAAAGATATGTTAATATTTACTGATCTAAAACAAAAACATTTATTCAGATTTGATGTTATTGTGTTATTTTCTAAAGTGTATGTAAATATATGGTTTCAACTGTAATTCTGTGCTCTCTACCTTTACCTCTTCATTTAAGACTCATTTGTGAATTCCATTCTACAATGTGGGGTCATCAAAGTCTAATCGCCAAATACATTACCTTCTCTATCTCAATAAATCATGTTCAATTCTTGAAAGTGATCTCTCCTTATGGAAATGTAATCAGCCCAGTTCATCATTGGTCTACTGTAAAAGTACTCAAAGTAACCCTGTTTTTCAGGAGAAGAATTTAGAAAACCTTGCAGCCAGAAAAATGAAAAACAAAAAAGACAATCTGCACAACCACCCACATCTTTTTAATCTCTATTTAATCAAAAAGTGAAAATACAAGGTCTTTTGAGAGTACCCAGGGCAACATAACCACCTACTCAACTGTCAGCAGTTTAATCCCACACATGTCAAAATTAACTAAGTGATTTTAGGTCAGGGAATAAGAGATGATATCATTCATTTTTATTACACTGAAAAAATGAATAAGACTCCTTCATAGTTCACACCAACACACTGACATTTTTTTTTTATTTTTATAAATTCACAAAATGTAATCTATTGGTTCTAGATGTATTAGGAATTTACCGCTTTTCATTTACCTGACCTTTTAATCACTTGAATCAAAAATGCACTCAATTATCTTTATGAACAGAATCTTTGCATGAGGCATCATTCAAGAAATGAAACTTTGCATTCAGTTTCAGCATTCATACGGCTCCAAAACACATTTACACAACCTGACAGGTTTATTGTTTCACAGTCAAACTGTCTTATAAATCACATAATCAATAATCCTAACATTGACCAGTAAGACAGACACTTGTTGTATACTCTACAAAATGTCAGAAATCAGCCTGTAAGTAAAGACATTAGAGCAAAATCCCCCAAACAAAAATATGATAAAATAACAGAAAACTGTTATTATTTTCCTGTATCTTCTTCTGTTAATGTGACTAAACTTCACTTTAAAGATTATGAAGCCTGGCTTTCACGGTTTTGTTTCATTTGTCTTACTAACAGAGTGACACCTCCTACTGCAGCTCCAACTGCAGCTCCCACTGCAGCTCCCACCGGTCCCCCCACAGCTCCAACAGCACCTCCAACTCCAGCTTCAATGCCAATTCCGATACCAATTCCAGCAGCAGCTCCAACAAAAGCAGCACCTCCAACAATACCTCCTTCAATAAACTTGTTTTTTCTCTCCGCTTGTCTTCTTGCCTCTCTGTGTGTCATCTCTGGATTTTCTGTCCGAAGTCGTTCCATCTCCTCTTTAATGGCTCTCTCTGCCTGCATGAACTTTTCATTGGTGTAGTATCTTCCTCCGTTTAGCTGAAGCATTTTGTCGATCTTCTCCAACAGCTCTTTGACCTGCGAGCGATCCTTGCTTTTGTTGTTGAAGTAGTAATATCCTCCTTTAAAGTGATGGATGAAGTCACTGAGAACTTGATTTTGACCAATAAATGTTTCTATGGTCATTTCATCAGCCCTCAGACTGTCTCCATAGGTGAATAAGGCCAAAATGTAACGTGTTGCTTCTTCTCCAAACAATTTTTGAATATTTTTTATTGTTTTTTTATCTTCTTTACTGAATCTATCAATTCTGATCACAACCAGGATCACATGAGGACCAGGAGCAGCTAATGAGACACATGCAGAAATTTCTCTCTTTAGTCCCTTAATATCTCCAGTCTCAAGCAGACCTGGTGTATCAACTACAGCCAGGGTTTTACCTTCAAACTCTCCTATAGCTTTTTGACACTCTGATGTTACTGTGGAAGGAGATACTACAGATGTAAAAGCTCTTGTCCCTAAGATGGTGTTTCCTGTTGCACTTTTTCCAACTCCAGTTTTCCCAACAAGCACTATCCTGAGGTCTTGTAGGTCTGTTCCTTCTGGTGTTCCTCCTTCCTGTGATTCTTCTGGTGCCTGTAGTTCCTCATCTATATTTAGAGATTTGGCAAACATTTAACTTCTGTTGGTATATATTTCACACATTACCATTTCCTTCATATAATATAAATATTTTCACACACTGACAATAGACCAGTGTGACGTTTCTCTAGTTCTTTGCAGTTCAAACAGAGAGCAGATGGACAGGGAAGCAGTAACAGGTAGCTAGGATGAATCAGGATGTGAGAAAAAGCCATAAATTAAGATGTATTTCATTAAAACAAAAAAAACCCTGTAAACAAAAAACAACAACTTTATCATCATCATCCTTTATTTATATAGCACTTTTAAAACACACCTGGTAGACCAAAGTGCTATACAATACAAATATAAATATATTAATAGTAAACATGTCAGTTACCCACAGAGTTAAAAGCCAGGGAATAAAAATAGGTTTTTAATCTGGACTTAAAAACTGGCTCTAATGTAGCTTGTCTAATATGGAGAGGAAGGTTATTCCAAAGCATCAGAGCCGCAACAGAGAACCCTCGGTCTCCTCTAAGTTTCAGCCGTGACCTAGAAACTAAAAGCAACAGCTGCTCAGCTGACCAAAGTGAATGAATGGAGACATGGGGCTTCAACAAATCAGACAAATTAACAGGTGCCAGACCATTTAGATTTAAACACCAGTAAAAGAACTTTAAAGTCATTTAAAGGATCCTAAATTTAATAGGAAGCCAATATAGAGAGGCCAAAACCGGAGTGATGTGGTTGAATTTCCTTCTGCCATTGGAAAATTGTGCCAAAGCATTTTGCGCTAGTTGCAAGCATGACAAAGTGCCCTGCCCAACCCTTATTAAAAGGGAATTGCAATAATCCAAACGTGAAGTAATAAAGGCATGAATAACAGTTTCCAAGTCACGCTTGGAAAGAAAGGGTTTAGTACTTGATCTTTGACCCGTTGTCAGGAATGTAGATTTGGTTGGTTGAGCATAACTTCTCCAACTTTGAGAGATGGTTTTAATCCTACACATAAAAGTAATCACAGAAATGTGTTGATGTTGATTAATGTAGAAATAAATCAATTTCAAACATTAATCAGCAATAACGGTTACCACGCATTCTAATTATTTCTTCACAGCTCTCCTACAAGTCACTTTTGGGTTTGATGTTTATGTTGAAAAATCATAGATCAGCTCTGCAATTTGTAGGCTCGATGGACCTCTTTTAGATCAGATGTTAGAAAGACTTTAAAATAAAAACAAAACAGAAAGACATCAAATACAAATAAAAAGTAGAAAAATATGTAAAAGAGACAAAGACTAGATCAGGAAATGACTCTAAATAATGTCCAGCAGGTAGAGCTTGAGCTTTATTACTCTGTTTGCTTTAATTTAACTTACCAATCAGGGGCTCTGTCTCTATACCATCTGTGTTTATGGCTGCCATGTCTGTGGTTCTGTGTCACAGATGTCCTGCTGTGGAATAATTCAGCTCTTTGTTCCCCCTCACTATAAGTTTCTGCTCGGAGTCTCCTCCCTTTGAACATGTGATATTCTTACAGAGCCAAAGTCTGTTACTGACAGAGATCACAGGAAACACCCAATAGATGAATGGTGCAATAGTTTGTGTATCCTGAGTCTTGGACTTGGGCTTTGAGTTTCTTGGCATTTCGGATTCTTATTCTCTGTTTTGTTGGTTCTGTGGTGTTCACGTTTTTTTTAGTGTGATTCATGTGTGAGTTTTCTACCTGTTCCATATGAAATGCTGCTTTTCTTTCTGTAATGTTTAGGCTGTCACTTTTGTTTTGGATTTTTTTTTTCTTGGCAACAGACATGTGTGACTTTCTGTGAATGAAAGCTCTTCCAAGAAACCATCTGACAGTTAGAGAACACGAAGATCCAGTTTTGTCTTAATGCTGTTTGTCTAAACTAAGGAGGACTCTTCAAATGTTAGTATGGCTTGATAAATGATTGTCAGTTGTCATTGCAGGTTAGAAGCATCAAACATTTTCTTGAAGGATGTTCTGAGAGAAGGGTAGAAAGATTTAGAATAATACCTCTTTATGTTTTTATTTCTATCATTACTAGCAGGTTTAATCAGTTACTGTTTTAATGCAGTGAACAGATAAATGACATCTTCCCTCCAAGAGGTCAGTGACATCATCATCAAGAACAGATATGAGTTATGTTAAAAAAAATATAAGGTAGGTGAAAAATCCAAAAACAACTCCAATAGTCCAATGGTGGTTTTGTCACAATGTTTGGGACGGATTCACGCACAGACCAGGTATCCTTGGTAAAGAGAAAGTGCGTTTATTTACAGTGAGACACCAGGTGAAGATATATATACAGCGTGGCGGGGGAAAGGGTCCGGGGGTCCAGGGGGAAGCAGGGATTAAGCCAATAAATGCTCTCAGTGGGTTCCTCGCTTGCTCGGGTCCAGGGCAGATGCTGATGGCTCAACAATCCAGCGAAGGATGACACAGGTCCACCGTCATAAATAGTGCTCCAAATCGGCTGGGATCAGTTGCAGGTGTGACGGTGAGCACAGGTGCGTTGGCCAGGGGCGGGAGCCCGTAATGAGCACTGCCCCGGCAGAGGAGAGAGCGCAAAGGAAAACACAAACAAAACATGTTGCCAAACACAGAGTCAGCCAGCGAGGCACGGAAATCATGACAGGTTTGGACTTTGTTATCATTTTTTTTCTCCCACCCACCAACATAATGGTGACAAATAAATGGAAATCCTAATCTCTGATCCTATGAGTGCCAGGCAGTGCAGAGTATAGATGGAACTGGGGTGGCTGTAGCTCAGGTGGCAGAGCAGGTCAGCCACTAACCAGAAGGGTGGTGGTTTGATCCCAAGCTGCTGGGATCGCAGTCTGCATGACAAATATTCATGGGCAAGATACTAACCCCATGTTGCTCTCCCATGCATACGAATGTTAGATACTTAAGAGCGAAGAAGTGACTGGGTAAATGAATTACTTTTATAAAGCACTTTGAGTGCTCAGACAGAGTAGAAAAGTGCTATATAAGAACCAGTCCATTTACCATAGCTGATAACAGTGGGTATTCACCTAGTTTTCACTGCCTCAAAGCCCTCCAAATGTTTACCCTGTTTCCGCTGACAAAAGCCGTGGTAGCCTTTCAGGCCCGACCTCCATCAGCTAAACTCTTTAACAGCACCTCCGCTCTAGATCAGCGCTCTTCAGATAACTGGGTTTAATTTAGTGGCTTGAATAACCAAGCCCCAAGGATCTGTTACTTTCAGGAGGCTAGAGTAACCTGTAAGTGCTATTTATGCTGAATGTAGATTAAAACCGTTTTTTACGTTTACTATTTACAAAGGATTAAACATGGGACAAGCACAATTTTGTACATTTTTAATGTAGGATATTTTATTTAACCAAAATAAAAGAAGCAAAGCAAAAGTAGAATCAAATAATAACAAGAACAGACTCAAATCACTTGAATTATACTTATCCGATCAGATAGGAAAAAGGTTGGAGAGAGGATGTGCAAACCCAGGCCTGGACTTATCTCTTGGTTCTGTGCTGAGTGGAAATCCAAATCTTCTCAAAGCTGCAACGTCTGCACCTCTTCTTCTTTTTTTGCATACTATCCTTTCTGCTGTGCTTTAGTCTTCACCTAGATTTCACCTTCATGTCCCCTTTTTACATTGGCTAAGGCTTTCTTTAGGTGTTGATCCTGTTGTCAGAAGAGCATCACCATAAGCTCCTTTACTTAGTGATAAACAAACCATCGGTGCACGTGAAAACCCTTTGGAAATCCATCTTTTTAGCTTTGTTGAGCTCTCTTTCTCAGGTGGCTATCATCTTTTCCTGATATTCAAAGAGTTCTCCATGTCCCACTGTGATGAATTAGCTGTGTGCAGGCAGGAAAAGCACCCAGAACCGAACAAAAAACATAAGGAGGATGAGTTAAAAAAAACAGGTAACCACGAGAAGGTGATGGCCGGGTTCACCAGAACCCCCAGCAGAGACAAGGCATAGCTGAAGGGGTTCTCCAGAACCTCCAGTGGAGACAGACAAAGAGCCAGCAGGTTGGAGACCTCTGGCTGAGGCAACACTAACTGTAGCTGCACAGGGCACACAGCCCACTCAGGATGCAGTGGCTCGGGCTGTGCAGTGCAGTCGGTCTGTCTGGGCAGTGCCAGCAAGATGCAGTCCCCAGCTGGCTGAATGAGCTCACCAGAGCTTCCCACAACAGATGGAGGTGGCTGGGTTAACTCAACCAAGCTCTCAGCAGGGATAGGAAACTAAGACAGCCCAGCAGATGCCCCTGGTGAAGCAGCTGAAGGCTGAGAGAGTTCAGCTGAGCTCTCAGCCAATGATGGTGGTGACTGAAAAGGTGGTTGAGCTAATGATGGTGTCACGGTCCTGGGTCTATGACCCAGTGTTTTGTGTTATTTGTGATCATTCCCAGTGTTTAGTGTTCTCTGTGCCTCCCTTATGTTTGGTCTCTGTGTTTCTTAGTTGCTGTCTCCCCTGTCAGTTGTCTCCCCTAGTCAAGTCTGCGTCTCAGTCTTACGTTTGCTGTTTTACTTTGAAGGTCTGTGTCTTAGGTGAATGTACTGAGTTTTGCTTCCCTTTGGTCTCATCATGTCTGATTCCTCCCAGCTGTGCTCTGCTGCTGTGTCTCATTCCCCTCGTTATTCCCGGGTGTATTTAAGCCCTGTGTTTGTCTGTGTCAGTGTTGTGTTCTCTCTCATGCTGTGTATTTCCTTCTGTGCCTCTTGGTGAAGTTTAGTTTATATTTTCCAGGTTACTTTAGTCCTGTATCATTTCTGTGTGTCAGCAATAAAGCTGCATCTCGAGTTATCCTTGTGTGTTGCGAGTTCTACATTTTGGGTCCTCTTCCTGTCTGCACACAGCCGAATCATGACTTATGGAGTAGGTGGGTGACTGAAGTGGTGACAAAACAGATGGTGAAGCAGGTACCACAACAGAAAGCAAAGTTAGAGACTGAACCAGTGATCGAAGTAAGGATTGTAGTAATGGTGGTTGTAATGGTTGCTGAGCTAACTTTCTTGAGCTGTCAGAACACAAGGGAAACGGCTGGACAGGCTAACCTGAGTCTCCCGTGGCAAACTCACAGAGACAAAGAATAAACTCAGAATGCAGCTACATTGCTGAACGAAGAAACAATACAAAACTAAACTGGGAAAACTAATTAGCTGAACACATGGGGAAACGCATAAAGAATTACACACAACCATGAGGGATGACTGTCATGGTCCCCGTGCTTCTCTGACTGGCTCGTGATGGATACAGGTTTTCTTTTGTTTTTTGATCTCTCTCCCTCTCTTCTGCTTGGCTGGGTGGAGCTCATTAATTCTTTTTTTTTTTCAGTTTTATTTATACAGCACCAAATCACAACAACAGTCGGTTGAAGGTGGTTTATATTGTAAGGTAGACCCTACAATGATAGATACAGAGAAAAACTATTGGGATTAGAGAAATATTTTGCTGCTATTGTTAAAAATCATTATCATTACCATTGCATTAATAATTAATATTGATATTGCATTCAGATGTTTAAACATATTGGCACCCAATTAGCCTTTAGTACAGGAGCAGTTATAACTACTTTAAACTGTGGAGTTGAATCTATAATCCTAAATGCTTTTGAATGCTTTTATAATTTTAAATGTTCATATGCAGATCACAGGTCTGCAGGCCTGAGTGTATTCAGCAACCTGCTGTGTTTGAGTTTGCTTGGTAACAGATGACTGAGAATAAGTCAGGAAGTATACTTCTAAAATGCCTTTGTTTCCTCTGTAAAGTGTGCATTTTGAGGAGCAGTTTGGATGATGCTATGTGAATAACCAGGTTATTCATTATTATCTTTTATACTTTTATATTCTTTTATTAAGGTTTTAGTAGTAATTCTTGTTTAAGAGATTTATTCAACATATTACATATAGTTTCAGTTAGGTTATTAGACATAAGGATGAGCCTCTGTTCTGGTAGAAGGTCAGAAGTGCAACAGGGGAGATGAGAGAGCATTTAAGGTCGACACCTACACACATACGCACACCTACACCGCAGTTAGACTCAGGGGTAGGTGAAGGTTCAAATAATATCTTGTAAAAGCTTGTGACTGCAAAATTGTGCCTGCATGAGTGACAGTTTGTTGCAGAACTGCTGCTGATGTTCCAGGAGATAAGCGCGGGCAGGACGGGTGACAGGATGCACCTGCAGTGGAGAGGAGAAAATGTTCTTTTCAAACTGTGTTAAAAGTCATTGTGGTTTTGATTTGACGTATGCATGTATTGTGTCTGCTTAACGCATGAGGGGGCGTTAAGAAATATACCCTGATGATATAAAACCATTCTTGTGTAGTTTTTAGGGCAAGATCTGATGCTGTCTGCGTACAGTGATGATCTCCCACGTGTGTTCATTAAAAATCATCGTTTGACTGCACCCGGCCGGATCAGTGTTGTTATTTGGATTTCCTCCTATATCCCTCCTTTTTTTTTTTTTTTTTTTTTTTTTTTTTTGTGCCTCTCCCGTTTGGCTCTTTTGCCATCAGAATTATTGTCTAAAGGCAAAGAAAGATGCCCAACGGATTTACTTTACCAAATTGATCATCCCAGCCTTGCCATAATGGTCCATTTGATTCACCTTTTATTGTTTATTTTATTTTCACTTGCTGAATACGGGACAGACTTGACTGGAGGAAAGAAGGGGAGAAAGAAAGAGAGGGAAAGAGAAACAGCTGAGAAGAGGGACGGGGGAGAAGGGCAAAAAACTAAAACCAACAGAATGGGCAGAAAAAAAAGAAAAAAAAATCCATATATCGATCACCTGTTGAGAAAGAAAAAAGAAAACAAGCAGAAGAGAACAAGAGTAATAGAATAAACAACATCACAATGATATATGGGAATATGACAGTAAATACTAAATAATAAACATTATTGTGCAGCACATAAGATCAACAGAACACAGTGTGCTTTGAGGTAGGAGCCAAAAGGGTGTAGTTTGTGTGTGTGATCACCCGTGTGTACACCTGTGAGCATGGACGCGCTTGTTTTTTTAAAAGGTTCCTTCATGTAATGATCTGCTAGAGGGTGTGGGGGGGCCACAGCCCCGTCCTCCAGGGCATGAAGCAGGTATGGAGGAGATCAAAACTCAGGACATCCAGAGACCCCCAGATCACAAGAGACCAAGGAAGACTAACAGAGGGGCAGCCGCGCCACTGTCCCAGAAAGAGCTGAGGAGAGTCCCGGATGAGGGGTCACTCAGCAGCCGCGGAGCAGAAGCCAGGGGGAGTTGCAGTGACGCGCCCGTGAGCTCCGCCGGCAGCCAGCTGTGCCTGAGTGACCAGTGTTGGGAAGGTTACTTTTAAAATGTATTCCAATACAGAATACATGCCCCAAAATGTATTCTGTAACGTATTCCGTTACGTTACTCAATGACAGTAACGTATTCTGAATACTTTGGATTACTTAATATATTATCATGCTTTTTACAACAACGTGAATGTACTATTGCTGTGTGATTTATTACTATTACTGAAGGTCCGCGACTCCGAACTGTAGTAAAGGGACCTCTGACTAATACGGCGGGGTCCGTGTCGGCTCGTAGCCGAAAAATAGCTTTACTTTGTTGTGTGGGTCAACTTTTATTGCGAGAGACAGAGAGAGGCGTTGAAAGGCTGCTCCAACGGAACTTATTGTTTTCGGAGGAAAACACGAACACGGTGTACAGTCGAGTCTTAATAGCTTACTTACAACTGGGCTCGTCAGGCACTCTTCTTGGCTGAAGTGGTTATTATTATATTTACATGCTTCCAGCTCCCGTTTTTCCTCGATGACAACTCGTACCTTTCCACTCCCCTTTTTCTCCCTCCTCGCGCTCACAGACACATAACGTGTATGGCAGTCCATTCTCCCTGCAACACGGACTACACTGCCCATGATGCTACATTCTTTAGAGCTATGCTTGTAGCATTCTGCCTGTTAGCTTAGCACAACAACAACAACAACAACGAAAAGGCGCTCTCTCACCCAGGAAACACACAGTCGCAGAGAGAGAGAGCGTCGCCCTGTAACCATGGCAACCGTAACGCTGCCGCCTGGAACAACAGAACACAGTTGTCAAACAAAACCCAAACAGTCCTGACCCGCGACAATATGAAACAGGAAAGTACCGCCGTGTAATCCATTTATTTCAACAAAGTAACTGTATTCTGAATACCACCTTTTTAAACGGTAACTGTAACGGAATACAGTTACTCATATTTTGTATTTTAAATACGTAACAGCGGTACATGTATTCCGTTACTCCCCAACACTGTGATTGACCGAGCCCCAGGCCGAGAGGCCGGGGGCACCCCACCTCCGAAGTGGCCCGAGCGAGCCCCAGGCTCCAGACCCCGATAAGCGGCCGCCAAGGAGTGAGCCGGTGTGTACCTGGACGCCCACCCCCAGACACAAAGAACCACCAACGCACCGACACCTGAGGGAGTCCGCCACTGGCAGGGGAAGTGGTGGTGAGAGATAGGCCTCCAAACCTTGGAGGGCCTGAGATGTCCCCAGAGAGGTGGCGTCTGATACCCAACCTGACATATAGACACAGACATACAGGCACACACAGATACAAACATCCATTCCCCCCCTCATGCTCTCATATGCACTCACTCCACACTCAACCAACGTGGAGACAGACATAAAGAGACGCTGTACACACGATCACACTCCCCAAGCGTACTCTACGAACCGGGTCCAGGTACCCTTGCCCCTGGAGGGGGAAACTGCACCCAGACCCAGGTGGTGTCACCCTTTTCCCTGCGGTGGGGAGAGGCAGACCGCCCCGACTCCGCAGCAGCAGGGAGGCCCCACACTCCAGACCGCAGTCGGACGGCCAACTCCTCCTCCTAGCCCCCCCGCTCCAGCAGGCCGCAGCGAACGGGGGTGAGAGAAGACTCCAAACCTCCCTCCACCCGCTCATTGTAGTGTTGATGCATGTGTGTTCTAAGGTGCATTTAAAACCCAGGAGGGCATGGAGCTACCTGCCAAGGAGCAGCAGGTAAGCGCATAGTCCCTCCTGCTAGCCCTCAATGTCTACGTGTATTTAAAATTGAGAGGTGGGCAACGACGCCAGGGGTGAGGTGTACACCCTTATGGTCTTTTGGAATCCGTGTAGCGTGCTCACCCCCAAGATCCTATATGTATGTGTAATGAGAGTGTGAGTAATGTGAATGTCTAAGTTGTGGGATAAAATTGAGGCAGAGGCAGCCAGAAGGGGACGGGGGGTAGCCTCCTCTGCACCCTGGTGACATACCCCTACTCCAAGGCCCTGCATGTGTGGGTGGTTGTGGTGGAGCGGGAAGAGGGAGGCAGCTGGAGATTGGGAGGGAAGGAAGGGAGGGGCAGGTGACCCCTCCCTGGGGCCAGCTCCCCCGCTGACCCCAGTAGGCACCCCCATACTCCGCGACCCGCCAGGGAAAGGGGGCCCAGGCCCATCCAGACCGGGGCCCAGTGCAGCAGCGCCTCCCGGCCCCACAGAGCCCGGGACAGTCCACCCAACCCCACCACAGAGAAAACTGCACCCACCCCACCATCCACTCATCTTCCAGACTACATAAGACAATAGACGCCCAGGCTGAGATCTTCCTCCACCTCTCCTGTATCTCCCCCTCCTGCAGAGAGAGTTCCTGAAGAGAGGAGAGCTCCTGCAAGATGTGACAACCTCCCCCACCAGTTGAAGAGCCCCCCAGGTGGCTCGACGCACCGGCGGCACCCTGCGCCAGGGCAGACACTTTCATAAGTCTTCACATATCTCGCGCCAAAACTTCTGAACTGGTGGACAGAACCAAAGAGCGTGGATATAATTGTCCGGTGAATTGGTTTGGCAGTGTGAGCAGTTGTTGGTAGACGTAAAGCCCATCTTGAACATCGGATGACCTGTATAGTGCACTCTATGTAATATTTTGCATTGAATTAATTGAAGACTGGGATTTCTGATTAGATGAAAGGTTTTTAAGCAAGTCTGAGACCAGAAGTTTTGGTCTAAGTTAACTGATAAATCCGCTTCCCATTTTGCAATAGGAAGTGATATTGATTCATCTGTTTTAGAAAGCATTCTATATATTTTGGACAGTAATTTGGGGGTTTTAAGAGTAAGAAATTGAACCACACTTGGTGGTGTTTGTAGTTCAACTTGACCCGGTTTAAATTTCTTTTTTACTATGGATTTAATTTGTTGATATTCTAAAAATCTTTTCTTGTTGATCCCATATTGTGTAACTAGTCTGTCAAATGAAATAAATTCTGTTCCTTCTAGTATATGTTCTACATATTTGAATCCTTTATCACTCCAATCTGAAAAGTTTATCATATTATTGTTTTGTAATATGTCGGGTTGTTCCAGATAGGTGTACGTTTTCATGGGATTGATGAAGACGCCGTCAATTTTAGAAACTCCCACCATGCTGTCAGAGAAGAGCTGATGTTGATGCTTTTAAAGCATTCATGTCGTTGGATGTTTGAGCTGATAAATGGTAGATCTGAAATCTCTAGATTATTGCAAAGTGCCTGTTCTACATCTATCCAAGGTTCATCTAAGAGGGTATGTTTTAGCCATCCTGAGATAAACTGAAGCCTGTTGGCTAAGAAGTAGTGCTGAAAGTTAGGTAGTTCTAATCCTCCTTTATCCTTGGTCTTTTGTAGTGTTTTTAAGCTTATACGTGAGGGTTTATTTTTCCAAAGGAATTTGGACATACATGAATCTAGAGATCTGAACCAGTCTTGTGGCGGTTTAGTTGGGATCATTGAGAATAAATAATTTATTTTTGGTAAGACCATCATTTTTATAGCGGCAACTATTCCCATGAGTGATATGGGTAGACATTTCCACCTAGACAGATCACCTTCTACCTTCTTTAAAAGTGGGATATGGTTTAATTTAGTTAGATCTGCAAGCTCGGGAGAAACATTAAGACCTAAATATTTTATATTTCCTGATTGCAGTGGTGTAGAAGAGGAATTATGGAGGGAGCAATTAATCGGTAGGACTGTAGATTTTGACCAGTTAATTGAGTAATCTGATATTCTTGCAAAAGAGTTTATCAATTCAATCACCCCAGAGATATTGGTTTGTGATCCCTCCCTAATAACAACAATCATATGACCCCCTATGAACAAGCACTTTGGCGACAGTGGGAAGGAAAAACTCCCTTTTAACAGGAAGAAACCTTGTTGGGCATCTTTCTTCGCCTTTAGACAATAATTCTGATGGCAAATAGAATTGATGGCAATATATACATATACATAAAAACACCCAGCACGCCCCTGCGGGCGGTTTATCCTTCAAGCTCGGGTCCTCTACCAGAGGCCTGGGAGCTTGAGGGTCCTGCGCAGTATCTTAGCTGTTCCCAGGACTGCGCTCTTCTGGACAGAGATTTCCGATGTTGTTCCCGGGATCTGCTGGAGCCACTCGCCTAGCTTGGGAGTCACCGCACCTAGTGCTCCGATTACCACGGGGACCACCGTTACCTTCACCCTCCACATCCTCTCGAGCTCTTCTCTGAGCCCTTGGTATTTCTCCAGCTTCTCGTGTTCCTTCTTCCTGATATTGCTGTCATTCGGAACCGCTACATCGATCACTACGGCCGCCTTCTTCTGTTTGTCTACCACCACTATGTCCGGTTGGTTAGCCACCACCATTTTGTCCGTCTGTATCTGGAAGTCCCACAGGATCTTAGCTCGGTCATTCTCCACCACCCTTGGGGGCATCTCCCATTTTGACCTCGGGACTTCCAGGTTGTACTCAGCACAGATGTTCCTGTACACTATGCCGGCCACTTGGTTATGGCGTTCCATGTATGCCTTGCCTGATAGCATCTTGCACCCTGCTGTTATGTGCTGGATTGTCTCTGGGGCATCTTTACACAGCCTGCACCTGGGGTCTTGCCTGGTGTGATAGACCCCAGCCTCTATGGATCTTGTGCTCAGAGCTTGTTCTTGTGCTGCCATGATTAGTGCCTCTGTGCTGTCTTTCAGTCCAGCTTTGTCCAGCCACTGGTAGGATTTCTGGATATCAGCCACCTCCTCTATCTGCCGGTGGTACATACCGTGCAGGGGCCTGTCCTTCCATGATGGTTCCTCGTCTCCCTCCTCTTTCTTGGGTTTCTGCTGCCTGAGGTATTCACTGAGCACTCGGTCAGTTGGGGCCATCTTCCCAATGTATTCTTGGATGTTCCTTGTCTCATCCTGGACTGTGGTGCTGACACTCACCAGTCCCCGGCCCCCTTCCTTCCGCTTATCGTACAGCCTCAGGGTGCTGGACTTGGGGTGAAACCCTCCATGCATGGTAAGGAGCTTTCTTGTCTTTATGTCAGTGGTTTCTATCTCCTCCTTTGGCCAGCTTATTACCCCAGCAGGGTATCTGATCACGGGCAGGGCGTATGTGTTGATGGCCCGGATCTTGTTCTTACCATTCAGCTGACTCCTCAGGACTTGCCTGACCCTCTGCAGGTACTTGGTGGTTGCAGCTTTTCTAGCGGCCTCTTCATGGTTCCCATTTGCCTGCGGGATCCCCAGGTACTTGTAACTGTCCTCTATGTCTGCAATGTTGCCTTCTGGTAGTTCAATCCCCTCAGTTCTGACTACCTTCCCTCTCTTTGTTACCATCCGACTACACTTCTCCAGTCCGAACGACATTCCAATGTCATTGCTGTATAGCCTGGTAGTGTGGATCAGTGAATCGATGTCTCGTTCACTCTTGGCATACAGCTTGATGTCATCCATGTACAGGAGGTGGCTGACAACTGCTCCGTTCCGTAGTCGGTATCCGTAGCCAGTCTTGTTAATGATCTCACTGAGGGGGTTCAGGCCTATGCAGAACAGCAGTGGGGACAGAGCATCTCCTTGGTAGATCCCGCACTTGATGGTAACTTGTGCTATGGGCTTGGAGTTGGCCTCTAGTGTTGTACGCCACATCCCCATTGAGTTCCTGATGAAGGCTCTTAGGGTCCCATTGATCTTGTACAATTCTAGGCATTCCAGTATCCAGCTGTGGGGCATTGAGTCATAGGCCTTCTTGTAATCAATCCAGGCAGTGCACAGGTTGGTCAGTCTGGTCTTGCAGTCTCGGCTGATTGTTCTGTCTACCAGTAGCTGGTGTTTTGCACCTCTGGTATTCTTGCCAATTCCTTTCTGTGTCCCGCTCATGTATTGACCCATGTGCCTGTTCATCTTAGCCGATATGATACCTGACAGGAGCTTCCATGTAGTACTGAGGCAGGTTATTGGTCGGTAGTTGGAGGGGACCGGTCCCTTCTTGGGGTCCTTGGAGATCAGGACCGTCCGGCCTTCAGTTAGCCATTCCGGGTGTCTTTCGTTAACTAGCAGCTGGTTCATTTGTGCTGCCAGACGCTCGTGGAGTGCAGTCAGCTTCTTCAGCCAGTAGGTGTGAACCATGTCGGGCCCTGGTGCTGTCCAACTCTTCATACTGGAGACCCTTTCTTGGATATCTGCCACTGTGATGGTTACTGGACCCTGTTCAGGGAGGTCGCTGTGGTCTGCCCTTAGATCCTCTAGCCACTGAGCATTGCCGTTATGGGTTGCATCCTTCTCCCATATGCTCTTCCAGTATTGTTCTGTCTCCAGCCTTGGTGGTGCTGTTCTCTTATTGTTCCCTTGCCACTGAGAGTACACCTTTGCTGGTTCTGTGGAGAACAGCTGGTTTATTCTCCTGCCTTCTATCTCTCTGGTGTACCTCCTCAAGCGGCTGGCCAAGGCTGTGAGTCTTTGCTTGGCAGTTTCCAAGGCCTCAGGTATGGACAGCTTGCTGTATTTCTTAGGCACCTTATTTGTCGCACCTTTCTGCAACTCCGTTAGTTGGCTAACCTCCCTCCGTGCTACTTTGATCTTGCCCTCTAGCCTCCTTCTCCGACATATATATATATATATATATATATATATATGTATGTGTATATATATATATATATATATATATATATATATATATATGTGTGTATATGTATATGTATATGTATATGTATATATGTATATGTGTATATGTATATGTGTATATGTATATATATATATGTATATATATACATATACAGTGGGGCAAAAAATTATTTAGTCAGCCACGGATTGTGCAAGTTCCCCCACCTAAAATGATGACAGAGGTCAGTAATATGCACCAGAGGTACACGTCAGCTGTGAGAGACAGAATGTGAAAAAAAATCCATGAATTCACATGGTAGGATTTGTAAAGAATTTATTCGTAAATTAGGGTGGAAAATAAGTATTTGGTCACCTCAAACAAGGAAAATCTCTGGCTCTCACAGACCTGTAACGTCTTCTGTAAGAAGCTTTTCTGTCCCCCACTCGTTACCTGTATGAATGGCACCTGTTTGAACCCATCATCTGTATAAAAGACACCTGTCCACAGCCTCAAACAGTCAGACTCCAAACTCCACCATGGCCAAGACCAAAGAGCTTTCGAAGGACACCAGGAAAAGTATTGTAGACCTGCACCAGACTGGGAAGAGTGAATCTACAATAGGCAAGCAGCTTGGTGTGAAAAAATCAACTGTGGGAGCAATCATCAGAAAATGGAAGACATACAAGACCACTGATAATCTCCCTCGATCTGGGGCTCCACGCAAGATCTCATCCCGTGGGGTCACAATGATCATGAGAATGGTGAGCAAAGATCCCAGAACCACACGGGGGGACCTGGTGAATGACCTGCAGAGAGCTGGGACCAAAGTAACAAAGGTCACCATCAGTAACACACTACAACGGCAGGGAATCAAATCCCGCAGTGCCAGACATGTTCCGCTGCTGAAGCCAGTGCATGTCCAGGCCCATCTGAAGTTTGCCAGAGAGCACATGGATGACACAGCAGAGGATTGGGAGAATGTCATGTGGTCAGATGAAACCAAAGTAGAACTTTTTGGTATAAACTCAACTCGTCGTGTTTGGAGGAAGGAGAATACTGAGTTGCATCCCAAGAACACCATACCTACTGTGAAGCATGGGGGTGGAAACATCATGCTATGGGGCTGTTTTTCTGCCAAGGGGACAGGACGACTGATCTGTGTTAAGGACAGAATGAATGGGGCCATGTATCGTGAGATTTTGAGCCAAAACCTCCTTCCATCAGTGAGAACTTTGAAGATGAAACGAGGCTGGGTCTTCCAACATGACAATGATCCAAAACACACCGCCCGGGCAACAAAGGAGTGGCTCCGTAAGAAGCATTTGAAAGTCCTGGAGTGGCCTAGCCAGTCTCCAGACCTCAACCCCATAGAAAATCTGTGGCGGGAGTTGAAAGTCCGTGTTGCTCGGCGACAGCCCCAAAACATCACTGCTCTCGAGAAGATCTGCATGGAGGAATGGGCCAAAATACCAGCTACTGTGTGTGCAAACCTGGTAAAGACCTATAGTAAACGTTTGACCTCTGTTATTGCCAACAAAGGTTATGTTACAGAGTATTGAGTTGTATTTTTGTTATTGACCAAATACTTATTATCCACCCTGATTTACGAATAAATTCTTTACAAATCCTACCATGTGGATTCATGGATTTTTTTTTCACATTCTGTCTCTCACAGTTGACGTGTACCTCTGGTGCAAATTACTGACCTCTCTCATCATTTTAGGTGGGGGAACTTGCACAATCGGTGGCTGACTAAATACTTTTTTGCCCCACTGTATATACATATATATACATACATATATATATATATGTATATATATGTATATGTATATATGTATATATTAGGGGTGCAACGATATTCGTATCGATATTGAACCGTTCGATACAGTGCTTTCGGTTCGGTACGCATATGTATCGAACAATACAACATTTGTAATTTATTTTATCAACTTTCCTTCTGACGATGCTGTCTGTGTGGAGCGCTCAGTGAATCTGCGTTCGACTACTCCGCCTAGGCTGCACTGTTGAGTGCAGATCCACTGAGCGCTCCACACAGACAGCATCATCAGAAGGAAGAGCGCAGGGCAAGCTAGCGAGACAGAAGTTAAGCTCTCCTTGCAACATGGCAAATTGAACATCCCCCACCCTCATTCAGATCTGGCGTTTGGAATTATTTTGGTTTTCATGTGACGTATGACCCTGAAGGTAAGCGCGTCATGGACTAAAGTAAAACAGTATGTTGGATGTGCCACGCAATGCTCAATTACATGGGTGGGAGCTAGTGTGTTAGCGCAGTTAGCTCGTTAACGTGTTGGCCAACACGTTCTCACTCCCAACTCGTCAAACGTGTGACGCATGCTCAGGCTCCCTCTGCTGTACTTATGGACGCGCAGGGTACCCCCCTCGCGTCGGGAATTGATGTGAAGGGTCCTCCGATTGAAGAGATTGCCGTGGAAGAGCCTGTTGTCCGTATATTTATATATTTCCGAAATCACATTGTAGTGACGTATACAGAACACAATAAATTATATAATGTAAACAACTACCTGAAAAACAGGTAGAACAATACTTTTGTATGGTTTATTGCATTTATGAAAGGAGTGATGTATACTGGGTAATGGCACAGCTAGCTACTGGGTGACTTTATTCACCCGCTTCGGCTGTTATCAGTCCATACAATGGGCGTTATTAGCACAAATCAGTCCCATAGATATGGGCCATCTCCTGCTAGATTGTTCAGAAGGTTGTTCTCATCCATCCAAATGGAGGATCACTAACAGGAGCGTGGAAGACTCCAGAATCCACTCTGGCTGGAATTCGGTGGATATGCAGTGTGTACAGGTAAGACCATTTAAACGGACAGCATTTATAGAATGACTATTAAAAGTCAGCGAGTGTCAGTAATGTTAATGTGGTTATGTTAGTAATACACAGAGTGCTAATATAACAGCTTTAAGATGCATTTGTAGATATTATTACGTGTTTTACCGTCTTTATGGTGCTAGCTTAAAGTTACGGTGTAAACGTTAGCTTATATTGGAGTAAAGCTGTTACTGGTTAAACGATGTTAGCACAGAAATATTAGCTTCTGTCATGGCTGATGAAGTTGCTAGTTAATAAAGTTTTCAGTAAAGTGTTTAATCGCAGCCACAGATTGACAGCAAATATCTCGATTAGCTTCAGTGCATCTGTAATAAATATGTGCAAGTTTCAGTGCTTCGTTTAAACTGTATGATACTTATACTGACCCAGGGTCAGTGTAAAATACAATCCTAGCTGTGTGAACAAAGCCTGGCTCCTTTAATGCTGCATGACAAACCTCAGGATGCAGGTTATTATTACTCTTTCCTGCTGGCACACCTGTCACACCTGAGAGTCAGCTAGAAACTTACAGTGACGTGGACATCATGCAAAGACTGCCAGACTCTGTAATACTGTAAATGATCAGTGACTCAGGTTAACACTAAACTTTAAACGGCACCTCTGTGTCTCTGTGTGCTGAACATGTAGGATTGAGTCAGGCTGCATTGACTGTGGGACTTTAATGTGTTAAAAGCAGGTTGAAGACGGCTCAGAAACATTTGAAGATTAAAATTCAGCATTATGGCTGCTGGTGGTTTGTAAAGCCTCTACTCAGCTGTATTTTTGTTACTAACTTATGTTTGTTTCATTTCATTCATTCTCCACATGATGTTCATTTACAGAAATGTTTCACAGGAACTGATTTCTCCCAAAGGTTGAACTAGTGTGTTTCCATAGATTACCTCTGTATGAATGTACTTCTTAAATGAAGGCAAGTGTTTGTCCTTTTTTGTTCCTCAGGTACAGTACGTGATATCAAGGGCAGGCGGTCAACACTGGGGAAGACAAGAAGCAGACGTACTTCCAAGAGGGAGCTGCAGTGAGGTCAGAGGTCAGAATCTGAAACGGCTCAGGTTTATATTTTAGAGGTTATAAAAAATCAAAATGTATTTATAAAGAAACCTTTAAATAATAGTCATAATTATGATTGTTATAAGAAATATCAAACATTTAAGTGGATTTTCTGTTACACATATCGTGTTAGCCCTGCGATAAACTGGCAGCCTGTCTTTGTCCTGTATCAGCTGGGATAGGCTTCATCCTCCCGCAACCCTGAATTGGATACATTGTATTCCAATTATGTAATCTGATCATTTACAAACTCAAGGTATCTAATCAAAATTTAATAAATGTAAATGTGTGAGCTGACATAGAGGACAGCTACATGTAGTCTGAAAAACCTTTGTTGTCAAGTTTGCAGGTCTATCAGCACGAGACATTCTTACATAGAAGAGACATTAAAGTCTCTAACTCAGTGAAGCATTATTGGTCCCGTCTGTTTGGATAAATATAGTAAGTTGATGTATCTGCATTTATTGACACATTTTCTTAAGTGCTTATCCAGCTCAGGATCACAGTGGAGCTGCAGCTGGATATGTTCACTAAATAAACCTTACAAAAGTTAACAATAAACCTGCATCCCTGTACGTTGTTGTCCACAGGATGAGAAAATCAAGCTGGAAGACTGTGGAACATGTTAATAAATGTTTGTGTGTTTATGCCTGTGTCTTTCACAGGAGGCGCTGGAAGGTTTCCCTAATAGTTCCTGGTGAATCAAAGCAGAACCATAAAGGTTGCTGGACTGCATGATGGCCTTACCCCTGAGCAGTCATCCTGTTAAAGGAGGAACAGTTAGAAGCTGTTTTCAAAGTAGCTGAGCAGATTTCATCTCAAGTAAGCGATTAACTGTTTGTTCATCTGTTCTGCCACTTAAAGAGCATTTAAGGACGTCTTTTGAGTGTCCAGTTGAATTAATTCTACTGGCTCTCATGGTCATTTGTGATTATAGACATATTTTTCATGTTCATCCAGCTATTTAGTAAATTCTATCTATTTAGTAATATCCATCAGCTATAAAATGTAATATAAATATAAAAATATCTAAATATCTCCTGTCCTTTATGTTTTAATGATGTAAGTCTGTTTACATTAGCATTCCTCACATATCAGTGAGATGCTGTACAGTACAATCCTACTGACACAGCAGAGGGATAACGACGGCTATTCAACATCGTTACACGACACATTCGAGCTGCATGACGCAGACAAAGTGACTAAATCATCTTTTTTGTGGTTTATTGTCTTCAAACCAGCAGACAAAGCCGATTGCAGAAGATGTCAGAGAAGAACTTCAGGCCGTGGACTGAAAAGGTATTTTTTTCTTGTTATCAAAGAAGTTAGTGCGCATGCGCCAACCAGCGTGCAGCCTGTTACAGTCGCTCCTGCTTTTCTCTTAGTTTAGCTTTTTTTTTATTACGTATTCTTTTTTTTCCTGACTTGTATTTTCCTCCGTTTTCTATCTCTTACTCAATCATGTGGATTGAGAGAGTTTTTGTTCTTCTGGTGGCCGTGGAACTGTTACTTTTATCAAGGAACGGGACCGCGGCACATCTCCTACACGCACGGACTGTTTACTCCAGAGATCAGCTGATCGCCCTGATGCCGGCCGGTTCGCTGGCCAGGCCCGCAGAAGTACCAGCTGAAATTTGGAGGAAAACACATCGGGGATGCAGAGGTCAAGGACAGAAGAGAAGAAAAAAGGTGACGGTGAGACAGCGGAGGCTCGAAGCGAGGAGGAGGTTTAAACCGTGTCTGCCGTCTATCGTGATGGGTAATGTGCGATCGTTGGCAATTAAAATCGACGAGCTCTCAGCACTGGTACGGAGTCAGAGGGAATACCGAGAGTGTAGCCTGATGTGTTTCACCGAATCATGGATGCACCAGGACATTCCCGATGAGAATGCTTCCGTGGAAGGCTTCCACACTGTTCGGGCGGACAGGGACAGCATCGCTAGCGGTAAGCGTAAAGGAGGTGGGCTTGCTGTTTTAGTTAACAACCGGTGGTGTAACCCTGCCAACATAACAATCAAAGAAAGGATTTGTTGCCCGGACACTGAACTGTGTGCTGTTGGACTCAGGCCGTATTATTTACCCAGGGAATTCTCTCACGTCATCTTGGTGGCTGTTTATGTACCCCCCTCTGCTAACCCCACAGCTGCATGTGACACTATCCACTCTGCCATAGCTCGGCTACAGACTCAGCACCCGAGTGCCTTTATTGTGATCTCGGGTGACTTCAACCATGTATCACTGGACAATACACTACCAACATTCAAACAATATGTGGACTGTCCCACCAGGGGAGAGAAAACTTTAGACTTACTGTATGCTAACGTCAAGGATGCATACAGCTCCTCCTCCCTCCCCCCACTTGGTAGGTCAGATCATAACCTGATTCACCTCACCCCCCGCTATGTGCCAATTGTGAGGAGGGAACCTGTGACCACCAGGACTGTCAGGAGGTGGTCAGAGGAGGCCTTAGCAGAACTACAGGGCTGTTTCGAGGTGACCGACTGGGAAACACTCTGTGAGCCTCACGCCGAGGACATCAATGGGCTTACTGAGTGTATCACAGACTACATAACTTTCTGCACCGACTCCATTGTTCCAGCTCAGACTGTTCATTGTTACCCAAATAACAAGCCGTGGGTGACTAAGGACATCAAAGCCCTCCTCAACAACAAGAAGAGGGCTTTCAGAGGGGGCAACAAAGAGGAGGTGAGGAAGGTCCAGGTGTTACTAAAGGACAAGATCAGAGAGGCTAAGGACAATTACAGGAGGAAGCTGGAGTGGAAACTCCAGCAGAACAGCATGAGAGAGGTGTGGAGGGGCATGAAGACCATCACTGGATTCAGGCCAACCAACAGCAGGGGAACTGAGGGAGGTGAGAATAGAGCCGACGAGTTGAATCTGTTTTTCAATAGATTCGACACCACAGTGTCTGCTCCCACCCCCACAACCTCACCTGCAGTCAGCCTGGAATCCAGAGCCACACCACTGTGCCAGCCTCTCTCTTCACATGTTGCCTCCTGTGAGATTCCTGACACCCCTCCCCCACCCATCACCTTCACTCAATACCAGGTTGAGATGCAAATGAGGAGACTTCACTCAGGCAAGTCTGCTGGACCAGACGGAGTGAGTCCCCTTGTCCTCAAGACCTGTGCCCCCCAGCTGTGTGGAGTCTTTCATAAACTGTTTATGCTGAGTCTGAGTCTGCAGAGGGTCCCGGTGATGTGGAAGACATCATGCCTCGTCCCTGTACCAAAGACGCCTCGTCCCAGTGGCCCCCAGGATTACAGGCCCGTGGCACTGACCTCCCACATCATGAAGACCCTGGAAAGGCTCATCCTGGACCAGCTGCGACCCATAGTAAGACCACACCTGGATCCCCTTCAGTTCGCTTATCAGCCTCGTCTCGGAACTGAGGACGCCATCATCTACCTGCTCAATCGTGTCTACACCCATCTGGACCAGCCGGCGAGCACTGTGAGGGTCATGTTTTTTGACTTTTCCAGTGCTTTCAACACCATCAGGCCGACCCTCCTGGGTGATAAGTTAGCAGCGATGCAGGTGGATGCTTCTCTGGTGTCCTGGATTGTTGATTACCTGACAGGAAGACCACAATATGTACGTCTCCCACAGTGTGTGTCTGACAAGGTGATCAGCAACACAGGGGCACCACAGGGGACTGTCCTCTCCCCCTTCCTCTTCACCCTCTACACCACAGACTTCAGCCACTGCACAGAGACCTGCCATCTTCAGAAGTTTTCTGATGACTCTGCGGTGGTTGGATGCATCAGCAGGGATGATGAGACAGAGTACCGGGCTGTGGTCGACTCCTTTGTCACGTGGTGTGAGCAGAATCATCTGCAGCTCAACGTGGCAAAGACCAAGGAACTGATCGTGGACTTCAGGAAGACCAGGAAACACTTGACCCCTGTTTCAATCCAGGGGGTAAGTGTTGACATTGTGGAGGACTATAAATACCTTGGAGTACACATTGACAATAAACTGGACTGGGCTAAAAACACCACAGCACTTTACAGGAAGGGCCAGAGTCGTCTCTATTTTTTGAGGCGACTGAGGTCCTTCAACATCTGCCAGAAAATGCTGAGGATTTTCTATGAGTCTGTTGTGGCCAGTGCGATCCTCTATGCTGTTGCATGCTGGGGGAGCAGGCTGAGGGTCGCAGATGCCAACAGACTTAATAAACTAATCCGTAAGGCCAGCAATGTTGTGGGGATGGAGCTGGACTCCCTCAAGGTGGTGTCGGAGAGGCGGATGCTGTCCAAGATAAAGACAATGTTGGATAACACCTCCCACCCACTCCATGACATGCTGGTCAGTCACAGGAGCTCGTTCAGTGAGAGACTGAGATTACCGAAAAGCACCACTGAACGACACAGGAAATCATTCCTGCCTGTGGCCATCTCCCTGTACAACGCATCCACTTAACACACTGTTTGCTGCTACAACTACACATGTTTCTTTTCCAAATATTTATTTATAAGTGACTTATGTATGTATGTATGTATATATATGTATATATTGTACTATTCTTAGTTAGTGTATTGTCTGTCTTGTCTTAATGTTGGTTTAAAATGGAGCACTGTAACAAAAAATAATTTCCCCCAGGGATCAATAAAGTATTCTGATTCTGATTCTGATTTGGAGTGGCAGCTTCTACAAGTGGTTGTGCTAAAGTAAAGCTTACAGTCTAAGAAATCACAGTGTTGATATTCAGCACAAAGAGAAAAGCTCACTTGTTTGAATTTATTTACAATCATAGTTTTATAAATTCTGACTGTAAACAGCTTTTACAGCTTTGATATTGTTTGACACTCGATATCAGGTGATAGGGTTTAATTTAAAGGTTTCTGTGTCCCAATGAGCCATTTACACTGACCAGTGTCAGTTTAACTGTAACACATTCATTATTTAGATTCAACAAAGAAATAACTGAATGTAAAAATGGCAGCCCTCAGGCAGGTTTATAGAGATACATGCATGCATTATGAAATTTATGTATCCCAGATAATTGTTATTCATCTAGTCATGGCATACCCACCTCTTCCTCCCCAGTTAACTGCAACCCAAAAGAACTAGTGGGGCTATTTACACACTCACAACCAGTGTGGGGTAAAAAGAGCCACCAAAAAGCTGTCAGCCACAGATGTGCTAGAAGAGTTAGAAACTCTACTTATGGAGAAACTTTCTAAGTCTAACAGGGGACAGGTACTCCTGCCCAAATAACATGATATAACCCCACATACAGCCCAGCCATAAAGTGAACCAAGTCATTTAATTAAAGACAGCATGGGACCAAATGCATGTAACCAGCCTGCACCCACCTGACATTTCTTCCTCCTGAATTAAATGAATGAATGGATGAAAGTTAAATGACTACAAACCTAAAGCCACTAGTTCCCACACTGGAGCTCCCTGACACTGTGTGTTAACTGTACTGAGCTTGTATCAACAGTTGTAACAGGCTAAGCCACCTGAGACACTGCATTGAATGATTGTTTCTATCTTAATGATTTCAGCTGACTCGTTTCAGCTCAGATGTTCTGCTTTTTCCTTTCAGTAGATCAAAGCAGCTCGTGCTCCTTCTGCTTCCAATTTAGAAGAAGAAGAAGAAGAAGGCGAAGGCTTCAGCGAAGTGGCGTTCATGGTCTCAGTGAACAGTCACGGTCACACACTGCATGTGGTTTTAAAAGCAACATGTCTGTTCACCACAACGATCGAGATGTGTAATATTAGTGCAGCTACGGTTTGTTCTTGAACATCAGTTCTGTTTTCTACTTTGATCACTTAGACCAAAAAAGTGTTGTTTTCAGATTCTTCCTTTTACATCTATAAAGCACCTGCTCATTTTTTATTACAATTAGTTTCACATGAATGTTAGTGTTTCCTTTATGATCTTTTAATGCTTACACTACACTGTACACGTCTACATTAGAGACATTTCTGTTGACTCAGAGTTGTGAAATGTTCTTTTATTTGATGCACAATATGAAGTTCATAATTTTCTTACAAATAAAACTCTGATGACAAACATGAACAGCTGTGCTTATTTCTGAGACATGAGTTTTTGAATGTGTTCATATTTAGACAGTGTGCATCTGTATGCTGAAACTGTGATGGTGAACCTGAGGTGATGGTCAACAGAAGGCAAATATATATCAATATAAAACAATATTGAAGTAATGTCTTTACCCCCTGCAGAGTGTGGACGCTGTGCACTCAATCACCTTATTCACTGTAGTAAACGTGCACCGCTAGCTCACGTGACTGACTCTCTCCATGGTTACATCGTATATTATTAGCTATGTAAACAGCTTCCAAAGATAGCGCCATAGCTCTCTGCAGCTGTAACACTTTCACACTTTGCAAATCATTTCACGTTTTTCATAGTTATGAAGACAGAATATGTTTTTAAGGTCATGCTATGCGGTTGCTATGGTGGTTGCTGTGGACTTGGGTGGACCGCGTCCGATTCCTGTTATTAGCTGTCCGCCGCAGGAAGGCTGCGTTCCATTTATAAGTAGTGACAGTCTGCCGCAACTCGAACTCAAACCCCGCTTTGTTCTTTAATTATAGGCCTTTTATAGCCGTTCATGACACGCACACACACACATAAAGCACTTTGCCTCACCATGAGAATGCAAGTTTACCTAACCTAACCTTAAAGTATCTGATATAGGATAGAAAAATGAAGCAACCAGAGATTTAATGATGAAGACTCTGGGTTCTGTAGTTCACGTTTTACAGTCCTGAATGACTCTTTGCATATGATTTATTGAAGAGCAGTTTAGAATGCACTTTACATTTAGACTGTTGCTGTTTCATTTTTTACATTGTTGCCGTGTTATGTCATGAATAAGGTTCACCTGCTGGGGGTTTGATGGATCAGCTGGACAATACAGTCAAAGACAGACTTCATTCATCATATGCAAGAATCCTAGTTGGATTTTTGTTGTCACTCATGTTTTTGAACCAAATATTGAAAACAATTCTGACAGACTGGATACCTGGTCAGGGTGTACATTACCTTGTACTCAAGCATCCCAGGACAGAGCCCTGCCCCACCATGAGCCTGGGTGGATACGTGGTTATAATATAAAAGGACCGATACTGAATATGAATATTTCATGAAAACTGAATTATAATACAAATTAGTAATAAGGGTTTCTCTGCGCCCTTATCTACCCCATACTCAAAGAGCTGCGGGCAGAGAGGGTGACAGGAGAGGATGGCACTGAAGAGAAGATGCTCGGTTTCTGGAGTCTCCTGGTCCTGTCAGTATTAGTAGGATGCATCTGCTGTGTCTTCTCGTGGATGCTCACCTACCTTGACTTGTTCCAGCCTGGTATGGATTCCCAACACTGCGGACAGTGGCCCACGTCAGAGACGTTTAATATTGATTACATATGTCTGAATTGCTAACCCTAACCCTAGCTCAACAGACCACAATGCCCTGGACTGTCAGTATTATTACATGCTGTGAACATAAGTAGCTTTGATCACAGTTTATGTTGTAAAAGAGAAGGAATATTGGAAAAAAGATCAACATTGTGATATTATTTCTTCCAAACTGACCAGAAACATGCTTGTCAGACTCTCACAGCAAAGGATCAGACCCACTGTGCATGACAGCTCAGGCCAATGATGTCTGTTAGATTGTCAGTTGTTTAGTGCTTCTGTACAGTTAGGGTCACAGTCTCTATTTCAGAATAATTAATATGCGGAAAACACTAAAAGTTGATTATCTTCCAATATTCTAGCATAATTAAAAAACTTTGACTTTGTAAGTACATATTATTAGTCCTAATGCCAGCATGATTCTTCATAACTCCTGCTTTGAAATACTGAACTTTAAAATTGACCTGATGAACGATCATTTACAGTGGCAGTCTGTCAGGATCATTCTGACTGTAAGATCACTCTATTAATCTGAATCCTTCTGCAATGTGCTGTGAATGAATGCTGATACTACTCACTGTGGGAAAACTGTTAATAAAATGAATCTGTGACACATGCAGCACATTCAGTGAGGAAGAGGACACAAAGGGAGGACACGCAGAGGCTGTGTTGAAGTCAGAAATCCAAATCTTTATTAAAAAACAGGCGGCGGTTACAAACAGGAAGACAAGCAGTCCATCAAACAGACTACAGGGTCAAACATACAGAGAATTCAAACAGCAGTAAAAAATAACTGGACACTGAAAAACATAAAGCAATGTGTGACGCAATAAAAGGAAGCAGCGCAGTATATTCACTGAATTATCATCAATTACAAAAGAGAAAAACGACGATTTCTAAGGATTATTTTCTTAAATACAGTTAGTGTGGCTGGTAAAGATGGAAACATACAGAAAGTAAACTATGTGAGTTTGTGAACTTTGTTAGTAACAAATGAGGTAAAAAAACAACCCCAAAACAGACAAAACACAGAAAGAGGCTCTCAGTATTCATTCATAATTAGAAAGAAACATTCTGGTCGTGGATTTTTACAGTCTTAGTTCCGCTCGCTGTCATCATTATAATCATCATGATCAATGGCGAGGTCCTGAGGTGGGCGGGGCTGTCTCTGGTGATGTCACCATGAAGGAACAGCATCTGGCACGTGTTGCTGAAACATCCCAGTACGCTGGTGTAGTTTCCTCTCCAGCTGTTTGACATGTGACACTTGAACATTAAGGGGAAGAAGAAGAAACAGTGTTAGGTCAGGTGACCACATGGTTTCTAAAGTAACTGACAGGAAGTAACCAGGCCATTAGAAATGGATGGCATGTGTTTAGAGTTACTGTAGTTGGGTAACTCTACTTACCAAAAGCAGAAGCACACAGATGAAGGATCAGATGCTGAATGTTGCAGGAACATGCTCATGTGTGGTGGTCATTCAGTGCTGCTCCGGCAGGTTACACAGTCCAAGACTGATATGCTGCCCATCTGAGAGTTTGAAAACACACATGCAAAGATTTATTTTGTATTACAGTCAAAGTTGGATGTTCATTTTTGTCCTTTAAAAATGTTTGTGTATTTGAAAGCACTAACATTTAAGGATGACTTGGATCGTCTCCTTTAAAGGGGAGACAAGTGTATCCACTGATCCACGTCACTTTACCTGGATGATGACTCCTCCCCCCTCACTCAGAAACACTCCTAATATAACCAAGCAAATAAATAATATTTATTTACTTACATCATTACAAAAACAGCAAAAACATCTCCCTTTGATTCTATTTCTCCATTCCTGCTGAACATCAGGCAACAAATATCTCAATAAATCACAGTAAAATGTAAAGCACATGTTTTCTTTGTCTATCCTCTGCAGAGCCTCTGTCAAGAAAAACATATCTGTAAGCATAAAACAAATATACATTTCATAACACGTCACTGGACAAACCTCGGTCAGCTGATTTCCTCTGTGCAGTGCAGATGAGCATCAGTCAGCAAGTCAAGGTGGTGAGATGGACTGGTGTCCTTTGTGACTCTGCTGGTTCTTCTGAGGAAACACCACCGTCTCTCCACACCGTCATCTGTGAGCACAAACTGCTGCTCTGCCAGCATGTAGGAATCACATATCACACACACAGGGGTGAAGAAACATCAGAGCTCAACTTTGGATACTTTAGATCTAAACAGATCAAAGCAGCTCTTAGTTTCAACAATCAGTGAGCAGACAAACAATGATACCAAACTGATTCTGTATGAATACAATATGGTATTTTCAATACAGGTGTCAAATTAATTTATTAAAACTAATACAGATATATGTATATTTTTGATAAATTAGTTTGCTAAATTATAAGAATATATATATATTTTTTTTTTTTCATTTAACAATTGCAACTGAAAGAAATTAAATACTGAACAAAAATATATTGTCACATTCTGAGCATGCTCAGCACGCTGACGGACTTGAAGTTGCTACAGATTTTAAGAAGTGATAATTATAGGGAAGAAACTTCTCTTTTTCATCCGTTTAATCAAACATTTGATGCCTTAGATGTCTCAGTCTATAGCGTTCTGCAACTACAACTAACCTGAGGCTTGGATTTGGCTGCAGGTGCCCCTCTACATCCTTCTCAGCAGCACACATGTGGGTACCATTTAATCCCACTTCTTCCTGAGCTTTGCTTCATCACAAGACCAAAGGTGGCGTCCCGTGTCACAGTCTTATCATCATCCAGAAGAAACATTTGAAGAAACATCATGGAAAAGAAACATTTACGCGCCTCCTGGTTTTGTTTTCTGATCCTGCAAAAAGACTGAGGACAACAAAGCCCAGAGAACACGAGATACACAACATCCAACATTCAGACTCAACAGCCTCCATAAATGAAGAGCACCAGGTTGGTTCAGTTATAGTAGATATGAGCATACTTCACATTACTGGGTATGAATAATAATGAGGAGGCAAACTTTGAAGATGCAGAGCATGATGTCCCATCATCAGACTGTAAACAAACATCCACCAGGCTCTTTGTTGGCAAAATTGATGATTCTCCCATCAGGGATCAGTAGCGTGTATTAACCTGTGGTATAAGCAGCAGTCACTGAAATATTACTGTTTCAGATAAGAAAGCCAGGGTGGGAGGGATCTCTGCAAACTGACTTACCTCTGCAAGTGTGAAGCTCAACAAAAATCTGACTCTCCAGTCACAGACAAACAAAAACTCCAGCTGGGAGATAGAAAACGCTGTCTGGGTCCTGCTGGATGTTGCTGGGCAGAGTCCCACATTAGCAGAGTGCTTCTTGGTCCCACTGACCCATGTGGACAGTGACTGTGGAGAACTGTTCTGGAAAACAGAGAAGAGAATTAAAATAACAAAAAGTAGCAGCAGTTCAGATCTGATTTAATTTAATTTCCTTCACACAGCACATTCGTCCAGGCTGACAGGTAAACATAGAATTAATCTCAGGTAACATGCAGGATCTATATTGCTATCATACCCCAGTTTCAACATCCATTTGATTTGTTACTTGAAATCTGTCAGACATCTGACTTTATTATATATCTTATCCACACACCATCACCTTTAACAATACTTTGTCTAAGCCAGGGGTGTCGAACTCCAGGCCTTGGGGGCCGGTGTCCTGCGGGTTTTATATATCACTCTGGGTCAACACACCTGAATCAAGTGATCAGTTCATTACCAGGCCTCTGGAGAACTTCAAGACATGTTGAGGAGGTAATTTAGCCATTTAAATCAGCTGTGTTGCATCAAGGACACATCTAAAACCTGCAGGACACCGGCCCTCGAGGCCTGGAGTTCGACACCTGTGGTCTAAGCCAAGTACCAACCAATTTGACAATTCATTGAAAGTACCATGCAGGGAAGGTGGACGCACCTGCATGGCATCTGCGCCCGCTGATAACAAGAAGGGGAATTAGGGTTTGTGTGGATGTGTTGTGGAGTGATGTATGTGTGGCTGGCAGCTTGGGAGCTGCAGCTGTAATAAAATGGCTCCAAAACTTGACCCGTGGACCAGCCGTGCCTTATTCACACCACATTGGCTTTGATTATTTGAGATGTTTTTCACCGTGAATCTCACATTACATGAAAATTGCACCGGTGTAATTCAGCAGACAATAGCAAAGCTCGTGATGAAGGCAGGCACACAGGAGTTAGTTCAGACTTGTCTAATCACAGGACTAGAACAAAACACACCGACTGTAAGAGAGATTCTGTCTGTAGCCAATTTCAGCTACATAAAGAATACTTCAGCACCAGTGACTGTTTACACGCGTTGGCTGTTTCCTCTTAGTTGATGTAGAAAGTTTTTCAGCTGCCCAAACGACCTGCTATTTGTTACAAGAGGACAGAGTCTCCTCTACAAACAGATAATTTTGCTATTGTTACTACAGTAACTATGGTAGGCCGGGATCTTTCTGTGTGGAGTTTGCATGTTCTCCCCATGTTTCATGGGTTCTCCCCGGGTACTCTGGCTTCCTCCCACAGTCCAAAGACATGCAGTTAGTGGGTTAGGTTAACTGGAGACACTAAATTGCCGATAGCTGTGAATGCGGGAGTGAATGTGAGTGCAATTGGTTGTCTCCTGCCTATGTGTGTTTGCTCTGTGACAGACTGGTGACCTGTCAAGGGTGTACCCTGCCTCTTGCCCTAAGACAGCTGGGATAGGCTCCAGCAGCACCCCCTGTGACCCTGAGAAGGATAAGAGGAAGTGAATCAATGGATGGATAAATGGATACTAACCAGAATCAGAAAAAATAGAATCTAAATAATCTGTATTGTGACTTTATACACAGGCAAGATTCAATATTGTGTAGCTTCAACCACTTAGAAAAAAGCCACAACTGTTTCTTTTGATAACATGTTGAATGATGATTAGTAGTTTAAAAAACAGAAGCAGTGCTAACAGCCACACAATGCTTAAATGTGATATTGTACAAACGATGCCCACGAATCAGCATTTCTCACCACTTCTCAAAATTGCAGCAGGAAATAGTTTTCACTTCTCTGTCCATTTCAAAGATGGCATAACCTAGTCCAAGCTTTCAGAAAGTAAAAGAAGAACTGATTTTGAGTTAGTTTCATAAAGTTTTGGCTTGACTTGGATCACAGGAGTGACTCATTTAGGTTAAGATACTGAGATTAAGAAGGTATCTCCTTCCTCTTATGAGACAAATTGTCATGGTCCAGGTGAGTGCTGGGTTTTCCTGCGTGCCAGTAAATCCATCACTGGGGAGTGTCAGGAAATCAATATCCTTAGTATTCTTATTTTCCTATTATATTGTTTTATGTACTTTAATAATGAAGGCTTGTAGAGCAAGGCCACCTTTGACTCACAAACTAAGTGCTCAGCCAGACTGAAAAACCGGAAGTTGTAGTGCACAGGCCTATTAACAGATAAGACACAGAAAAGAGGAACTTTCCATATAAGCAATGTTTGAGACTGTGTGACGTGTAAAGCACCAAAATAACACCCATATGAGACACAGCTTATGATTCTAATGTTAGAGCTCTTGCAACTGCCGTTTGAGCGGTGCAGGGGTCTCTCTCTTCCGGAAGATGATTGAATAAAAAGAAATATAAATGTTTTAACACACTATGAGTCGGTTTTCTCTGTTCTGTCATGGGGACAAAAGAATCGGGGTTCAATAGCAGAGTCACCACACCCCTCGTTTGTGGCACCTGTGTGTAATTTGCTGAGAGGCTCTTAAGACCAGCGTTCTCAAACATTCCTTGCTGGAATGGCAGCTGACCCACGTTAGTGAGAGTCATAGCTTGGTAAACCCTGTTTTTGTCTCGCTAACCCTGTCTACTTGCCTCTGCAACTTCACAGTGGATTGGATCTTGCTGCCTGTAACCACTCAACTCCACGTCGCTGGCCTCCTTTCTATTCACGGCGCTATTCATCTGCCTGCCTCCCTGCCCAACACTTCACAGTGAGTGTACACGAACTGGTTTAGCCACACTCGGACCACTAACCCCCTCCTAGCCTCGCCGTCAACCCAGACAAGTAAGACTATGTATTTTGTTGCCACCACTTCTTGGACTGCTGTGTGGGGCACGCATTGACTCTACACTCCTTTCATTACAGTGACTCAGAGAAACCCAGTGACCCTGTACCCTGTATGCCTGCTCCGGAAAATCCCAAATAACATGCCCAGCCCAATAAAGTGACTGTTTCTTTTGGACCTTGCTGCTGCACATGCAGTGTGATTCCTGTTTACTGGTTTAACAATTATTTTGGAGATGGTCTAGCCAAGACTTGTTTACTTTCTCAGCATTCCTAGTAACAGCTTTATCTGCTAGCCCTTGGTAATCACAGTGTGTTTGTAGCTACAGATTCTAGTACCGTAATCAGAGACTTTATGTTAGTAGGTAGCCAATGTTCAGAGGTCTGTTTTCCCTCCCGCCCTTAGTTCACGTAAAGCATTTTGTTTCTTTTACCTCCTTCAAGGTGTGCCATTTTTTTGAGTGCCAAATAAATTGTTCATTTGCACTATACCTCCGAGCCCCCGTGTGGTGTCTGCATTTGAGTCCACTTAATCAAGTTTGAAGATTGAGTTTTATTGTTATTTCCATGTTTGCTCTTATTTCACACAAATTACTTTTCAATTTTTCAAAAAAGCTGCCAGTCGCAATTAGCACAACTCTGAAAGGCTGGTGAAAAGTATTCTCCATCGTGTTTTTCAGAACAATCCGATTAAATCCCTCAGTACCTTTATCCCCTAGTACAGAGCTGGGGAAGAGCAGTACCAACAACTAAATTGAAGATTACCATAACAGATAACTCGCTGATGAAAAAACACACACCCAGACTTTACAAAGAAATTTAAAATATTGATATACAAAACAGCGCTACATGAAGTTTTCACCAGCTCTGAGCCCTGAACAAATCAGATTTAAAACTTGTACTTTAATCTGTAAACATGGGATAATGTAAAATATAAAAATATAACTTGTATAGTAAAGATGTACCTTTATTATATATTGCAATATTTTTAAAAAGTACATGTGAATTCTAACCATTCCGCCCTCTTCTGTGTCTCTATAATTGTTTTTACATCAGTACTGCCTTTCCCTTCTTACTGAGTAAACTCACATTTTCACTGTTCCAGTATTAAAATGTAATTTCTACAGTTTAGTGCCACTAAGCATTCCAAACTGTACTATTTCTGCTGTACTAATTTACTACCTGAAAGTTATATTTTATTATTCAGTTAAGCTTCTCAATCTTGGCTCTAAGTTCCCTGTTTTCCCCACGCACACTAAGTTAAATGAGTACAACAAATATTTTGTATTTTTCTTTTTTTTTTGTGTGTGTGTGTGTGTGTTAAAATTAAACTGAAATCACTTGCTGGGGTTAGGTTAATTGATAATTCTAAATTGCCTGAATGTATGAATGTGATTGTGAATGGTTGTCTCAGTCAGACAGACTTTCAACCACAGTGTGTCTTGTCTAGTTTTTGTTCTGCTGTTTTTCCCTGTGGTGGTTTCTGTGACACAGACACGCAGACCCCACACCACACACACGTGTGATTTCTACCACAGGGAAAAGCATAGCAGAAGAGAAATTAGATGAGCCAACATAATTTCGTGTGTGTGTGGTGTCTACGTGTCTGTGTGATGTGTCACAGAAACCACCACAGGGAAAAACAGCAGAACAAAAACTAGACAAGACACACTGTGTTTGGAAGTCTGTCTGACTGAGACATGTAATAAGTGCAATTGTTATACTAAAGAGAGAGTTTCAAGCAATTGCAAAAACTACAAATTAACAAGTACAGCAAATGTTTACCTTATTATTGAAGTAAAATTATTAAAATGCAATCCACATATCTCTCTCTCTCTCTCTCTCTCTCTCTCTCTCTCTGTGCATGCACATACACACAGACATATGCAGACACACACACAAATAGCTTTTCACCTGTTCAGGTGAGCCTCCCTTCTTTAAATTACTGTCATCTTGTATCTTGTGGATGCTGTTGCCTGTGGTCTATGGAAGCAGGCTAACTATGACCATCCATCTGTTGTTGTTTTTTATGTTCATATATGTTTTAGATATTATCAGAGCTGAAGATGTTCAGATGTTCACTGGGAGTGAACAGGATGGAAAAGATTAGAAAGGATTCTATCAGAGGGACAGCTCAGAGTTGAAGAGGGTGAGATGGTCTGCACATGTGCAGAGGACGGAGGGTGAATATACTGGACAAAGGATGATGAAGATGGACTTGCCAAGCAGCAGGAAGACTTCAGATAACATTCATGGATGTAGTGAAGAAAGACATGCAGAGGGTAGGCATGAAAGAGAACGATGATGGGATAGCAGGAAAAGGGGAACAGACGCCAATATCATGTTCAAAAAGTTCATGTTTCTGTTCCCATCCTAGTTCTTTTTTTAAAGATTTGTCAACAACTATCACACTGTTGCTTTCACTCATATAGCATAAAACCTCGCAATGGTCTCTTCACCCATTCCTGCTGGTTTTCAGTGTCCAGTCCAAAACCTCACCACACATACAAGAAACAATGTTTTAATAGTTTGTGTCAATTTCAGTCATCTATAGTTTTTTTTATTTAGTTTGTGTTTAGATCAGGGGTGGGCAACTCCAGGCTCCGAGGGCCGGTGTCTTGCAGGTTTTAGATATTACCCTGGCTCAGCAAACTAGTGATGGGTCGTTCGCGAATGAAATGGCTCTTAGAGCTGACTCTTTGACGTGAACGACGCGAGCCGGCTCCTTGTCGCGAGCCGTCACGTGGGTTTTTTTTTTTCTCTCACCCTCTCTCTCTCTCGCACTTTTTTTCCGCTTCACTCTGCACGTGAGCCTTGTGCTTTAGATGGGCAGAGGGGGAGGGGCGGTAGTTATACTCAGTACACTGTAATCCCTAACAGTTGTTCTAGCTCATAACTAATAAGCTCATAACACTCAAATGTCGTTTTGTAGTTGAGCAAACTATAAAGTATTGAGCTCTGTTGGCTTTTATGCAACTTTAATTGAATAGGGCTCAATATTTTTTAGCTAATTTGTTCGGAACGCTCAAAAAGTTTAAGAAGCATATATTAGTGACGTTCTGGTGGGTGGAGTCTTGTCGCTCCCTCAGGAAAGCTGAGTCAGCCATCTTGAATTTACCTTGATGCAGGGAAGATTTGGCCAGCCCATGTGGATTAAGAGTCCCCAACTTCAACCTACCACGACCACCACCTTATTTTTTTTCATCAACTGCCCTAAATTTGGTAAGTCTAACGTGTTTTTGTTTTGTTTAAATTTAATTTCGATAAACATTCTTTTTTATTTTTTTACTGGAAATACATTCGTACTTTGCGCACAGTGAATGTTTGTTATAAATGAATTCGAATCCAAGTAATTGTAATTTTAGAAGTTTTCGAATGTGACAAATACGTAATGTTATTTCAAATTAGAACGGTGTAACGTTTTGGCGGTTTTCCGTGGGGGACAACATTTCCCATAATGCATTGTATTCTTGCCCGGGAAGTTGACGGTGGCAGTTCTAGCTCTATGCCTTTGAACTTTCTACTAAAATTTTCTACTGTCCGTTTCTACCGGTTATCGTATTCGCCGGTAATGCACGTGCGTATTGTGAGTATACTTATTTCAATAAGTGTCCGTGTTACACAGTCAGTAGTTTACGCTGTTGAGCTATGTGTGTGTGCTAGCATGAAGCGAACAATAATAAACAACATGAGTGTGTTATCATGATGGTAATTAGACACATGTTTGTATTTTTTCGTAGTCTCAAATGTGTGGTTGTGAGATAATCTCGAAGTTCTTTTAACAGTTTAGAGGGGTATTCCACTAAGCGAGCTCTACAAGTCAAGCCTTGCGGAAAAATGCATCGCCTGATTCAGCCTAACATTACACACTGGTCAAACTCGGTGCTACGAACGAAGTTCACCTAAATTGTTCGCGCTAATTCGACAAGGCTCAACCAGCCAGACTGAGGCGCCTCCTTGACACCTTTAAGCCAGACCCTATCGATCTTTGCTAGATAAATTGAAATGAAATGAAAATAAAGAGCCGCGTTCTGCTCCCAGGCTAAGAAAGAATCATTGATGCAGACTGTGCGGATCACAAATACTCCCTAACCTGTAAGGCAGGGGTGTCCAAACTTTTTTCACTGAGGGCCACATACATAAAAATATAGGAGGGGCTGGGCCACTTACTAGAAATTAGGTAAAAAACCTTAACTTTAGTGTATTAAAGTGTATTAAAGATCACAAAATCACTTAAAAGTGGTCGAATATGTTATATTGTTGAATATAATTAAAGACAAAACCGCCTTCATCACAGCTTTCCATAAATTGATCTTTATTGATTCATTCAGAAAAAGTTTTGGTAGCTCATTTTCAGAACAGCAGCTTCAGATTTCTTCTTAGACAGAAGATTTACAGCACAGAGAAAAAACAATAAAGGGGAAAATAGGACGGGTAAATTTCAAGTTTGTTATTTAAGTTATTAAGCTTAGCAACACACCTATTAACATTAGTTTGAAACGGTTAACATTAACAGACTGAACTGGACTTAATAACAGGAGTGCATATAATCTTAGTAAATTATTGTGGTGAGTATCAGCTGCGCTGGGTATGTAAATCGGGCCATCCAGCTGCGGTGCTGATTCGACGTGACTCGTGCCAAAAATCCGGACAAATGTCACTTGATCAAGGAGCAGATCTGCATCAGATGAGATCAGCTGACTACGTGTGTGTGTGCTGTGCAAAAAATGTTTTTGAACATTAACAAGTCGTCTTTGTGCACATATTGTTTACAGATATCAGACTGCAAAGAGCGCTACAGAGAGTCAGCATTTCACCAGTTGTCAGTGGGTGAGTTTTATAATTTGTGTCCTAATTTAAATAAAAAATAAATACAAAGAAACTAGAGAATTTTGCCCTGAATTATTCAAAATTTTTAGATTTTTTTTTTGCAACAGAACAGACAAAATTAAATTACTGTGTGAACTTGTTGGCATAATTATGTTCCACCTAATTTAAAAATTGACATGCATTTTAAATACAATGCGTGTAAACAGTGCATTTTGAAAAGCCAAAAGTGCAAACAGGGCTGAAATGGTTTTGACTGCAAATGTTTTAATTGCAGGGGTGAAGTTGGCCCAATGGAGTGGAAATGCAAGTTGTGTTCTGCAACTTCAAATACTCGGGGACAATTATTTTGGCACTACACTGTATTGCATACCCAATATTCACGAGTGTCCCCCCTGCCATGTCTCTATGACAGTTGCATTTGTACTTTTCCATCATTCGAGGCAATGAAAGCTCATCTGTCAAGATCACATAATGATTCACATAGAGTTGATGCAACTGAAGGAGCACGTAGTTGTTTTATATGTCCTTTGTGTAACTTCACACAGCCCTTTTCTGAGGGAATTCTGTTTGGTCACTTGAGAAATCATTTACGAAGTCATGAGATGGTACCATGCCCATTCAAAAACTGTAATTACAGAACAAATAGTTACTCAGCATTTAATGCACACAAAAGTAGAAAGCATAGTGGTGATTCAGGCTTTGGTGAATGTGTTGTATTGGCATACAACGATAGCGCCCCAGAGCTAGTTGCAGCAGAAAGTCTTCGGGAACCTGCTGAAACTCACAGTCCAGGGTCTGCAGACACATTTGATCTCGATGAGATAAACAGTCAGTGTGACCCAGACATGTTAAAGGCCCAGCTGAACCATAACTTGGCATCGTTATTTCTAAAGATGCAATCTATTCTTCATGTGTCAGAAATGGCATCTCAGGAAATAGTGGAACATTTGACTCAGATATTTTTCTTGTCCCAACCGATACTCAAACATGACATCAGAGAGGTCTTAGAGAGTCATGATATCACTGTCAGTGAAGCAATTCTAAATGAGGTTGTCAGTACTGTTATGGACTGCAATGTTATTGTCAGTGCCACAGCTAAGGGGAAGCCGTTATCCTCAGCCAAGAGAAGGAAAACCTTCATCGAAAATAATTACCCTGTGGTAAAGCCTGTACAGTATCTGCTACAGCCAGGACACACAGCAGTACATGTTCCCATTCTCAAAATGATACAAAAAATCTTCAGTCATACAGATATTCTTGATAAAATTAAAGAAACAAAGGTGGCACAAAACGGTGTCTATGTAAGCCACCAAGATGGTTTGTACTTCAAAGAGAACACATTCTTGTCTTCAGATGAGTTCAAAATAACACTAATTTTGTACATTGATGATTTGGAGATAGCCAATCCACTTGGCACATCGCGCAAAATACACAAAATCTGTTCAGTATACTGGATGCTTGCTGATCTTCCCAGTAAATACCGGTCAGCCTTGCATGTGATTCAGCTTGCTGCTTTATGTAAAGTGGCTGACATCCAGACATTTGGGTATGAAAAAGCACTTGGTCCTTTGTTGAGAGACCTCCGTACCCTTGAACAAGATGGGATATTTATTGAGTCTATTGGTAAGGTAGTCCAAGGAACAGTCATGTGTGTGGTGTGTGACAATCTTGCAGCCCATGAGTTGGCAGGCTTTTCAAAGTCTTTTAGAGCAGAACACTTTTGCAGGTTCTGCACAGCAACACAAGTTAAACTTCAGACTCATGAAGTTGCAAGCGGCGAGTTCAGTCTTAGGACAAAAGACAGCCATAATAGTGATGTGCATGCCGTAATGCATGGGGTCAGTCGGAGTCAAAATGGTGTTCAGGCAGATTGTGTCCTGAGACAGCAACTAGAGCATTTTCATACTGTCACTGGCTTTCCACCTGATGCCCTCCATGATCTTTTGGAGGGCATTGTGCCTACAGAGCTCGCCCTGTGTATTGGAGAGATGATCCGTCGCAAATACTTCACCCTTGAATATTTGAATGACAGAATTCTGTCATTTCCCTACCAAGGAACAGACAAGCTTGAGAAACCTCATAAAATACCACAGAGCTTTGCTTTAAAGAAAAGCATTGGTGGTAATGGCCATGAAAATGCCACATTGCTTAGACTGCTCCCTTTGATTATTGGAAATGCTGTTCCTGAAGAGGATGGGATATGGACTGTGCTAATGCACTTAAAAGAGGTAGTAGAGTTATCACTGTCTTCAGAATTCACAGAGGAGTCCATCCAGTATTTACAGTCGAAGATCCAAGATCATAGACAGATGCTGAAAGAAGCCTTTCCAGATTTCAAACTCCGTCCTAAGCATCACTACATTGAACACTATCCTGACCTTATACGTCTTTTTGGGCCCCTTGTACACTTGTGGACAATGAGGTTTGAGGGAAAACACAGTTTTTTCAAGAGAGTTGTACACGATACACAAAACTTTAAAAATGTGTTAAAAACACTCGCCGACAGGCATCAGTACATGGTAGCATTTCATCTCAGTGCCTCAGGATTCTTCAGACCTCACCAGCAAGCATCAAATGTCTCCTCTGTACTGGTATCAATGCTTCCAGATGTTGCAAAGACATATGTTAAACAAATAACAGCAAGCAATGTTATTTACAGCACATCAAAGATCTGCATTGATGGAACTGATTATAATGTAGGAATGTTTTTGTCTGTTGGACAAGAGGGAGGACTGCCTAAGTTCTGTAGAATTGAACAGGTTCTCCTGGTTAATAGTAGTGTTGTCTTTCTTTGCCAAAGGCACATATCGCACTACATTGAACACCTGAGATCTTACGAACTTTTCCCAAATAATCTGGCTGTTCACACCCCATCAGAGCTAAATGACAAAACACCTCTCTGTGCTTACAACGTAGATGGAAGATTGCTCTTGACACCAAAACGTTTCATATTATTACATTGAAGATTTATTGAAGCAGGTTAACAGCTGACTTCAACATTCTCTTGGAGCTGTGCTGGGCAGTGGGTCCATGAATAAACTGCCTCACTCCAGCAGGTGTCCTTCCATACTTCCCATCGTTCAAGTGAGGCTATGGACTTGTGTACATTGTTTGTATCACGTTTACTCTCCATAAAAATTAATGTTTGTTCTTTTTTTTCCCTTTTTCTTTTTTTTTCTTCCCCTAGGAACCAAAAGATGGCTGCTGCCCAGAAGCATGTGCTGCGTGTGTATGTTGAACGAGACACCGCCCTGAAACTTACTCTACTTGAGCGACCAAAGTCAGTGGAGGAGCTGAAAGAAATAATTCAAGAGAGGTTCAAACCAAGACTGGATGGGGACTTTAGCCTTCACTATGAGGATCCGGACTTTGATGGTGATCTTTGTCTCCTTGTGGACATCCAGGAGTTACCAGAGAAGGGCACATTAAGAGTTGTCAGACCTGAAAGCGACACCTTCTCTACTGCATCTTCTGACACAGACATACTCCCACATGTACCTGCGATACAGCGCCAGAAGAGTTGGCCTGATGAATTTGTTGTTCCTAGTTTTGGTTATGAAATGGATCATATACTAGAAGAAGGAAATCGAGTTTATGAAGAATCAGGAAAATTGCTGAAGTTAAAGAGATCACAGAAGAGTGAAATCCTTAGAAAAATGGCAGAAACAATCTACAGTTTTAAAGCATACGCACATGACAAGGAATTGGCAATGGCTGCTCAAGCTTTGATTAGAGCTCATCCATGTCTCAGAATGACAGCTGGTGAAGACGGGGCGTTGGGATGGAAACGCCACATGGGGTACAAGCTTGCATCTTACCGTAACAATCTGGCCAAAGCTGGGGTTGCAGAAGTAGCCATCAACACAGGGAGGCGGAGCCGAAACAACCCCAACAATGATCACCCCCATCAAAACATAAAGAAAGCTCGAAAAGCTGAGGTCAACTACATCACTAACCTACCGAAGGATCAAACCCCAGCCTCTCTGGAAAAAATGAGAGAACAGATCATGCATGAAGTCGAAAAGACTGAGAGAAACTACTTGGTCATAGGCAAGCTCATGGACACAACCTATGCCCTACGTCGCCAAGAAATTGTTGGAGCTGTTGTAGCTCCACGAGTGAGAGACGTCGTGGACAGATGGCCAGCCCTACTTATAGAGTCACAGGTAAAAATAAAATAAAATTAAAAGTGTGTGTGTGTGTGTGTGTGTGTGTGTGTGTGTGTGTCTGTCTGTCTCTTTACTGTTCTCCCAGTTTTTAAAAGTCTAGATTTTCAAACAATTTACCAAAAAGCAAATGGCAGATGTAAAATGACAACACATCACTGTGATGTTTTTTTTTCTTTTTTTCCCCATTCATAGTAAACAAAGTCTCTAGAAGTTTATTTATTTAAATTTCCTTTAGATAACATTACAAAGAATGACGAATAACTTTCTATTTTGGCCTTGGTTCTGATTAGAATTTCTCTGGTTTTGCTAACCTGAGAACTTTTTAAAATACATTCACAATTCTGTTCCTAATTCATCTTTGTTCATTTCTGTGTATTTCTGTTCATGTACAGGTGGTGGCAGAGTTCCACCGAATCAACAATGTTAACCTGCGCACTCAATTCTACAAGGAGCTGGACAGACACACCCCTAGACTCATCACTTTGTTCCGAGACAAGGCCATCAAGACTGGCAAGACTGCAGAGGAGCTAGCAAAGCTCATGAGAATTTATGACATTCGGGTAAATTTTTCATTTCACATGATTCAGGATTACATTAACCGATGGTTTGTACACAGCTGTAAGAAGCCATAGTGTCAATTGCTTCAACTGTGCTCCGAGATTAAGTGATTATGCCATGGATACAAGGTTGTCATTTTAGGAGAAGGACATCTTGACAAAATCTATCCTATCAAAATATCCAAAAAAAATCCAAAATACAGAATTTACCATCTATGGCTAGGGTAGGGTAGGGTAGGGTAGGGTTACCCTTCTAGATTGACAAGTTTAGCCCGTTACACAAAAAGTTTGGACACCCCTGATCTATAACAATGACAATCAGAACATGGCTATCCAACACTTTGTTTTTACTCTGCATTTGTGTAAATACTATTCTAATAGATATTGTATGTTCATCTAGGAACAGCATGATGTAAATTCAATTCAATTTCAATTCAATTTTATTTATATAGCGCCAAATCACAACAAAAGTCGCCTCAAGGCGCTTCATAGATACAGAGAAAAACCCAACAATCATATGACCCCCTATGAGCAAGCACTTTGGCGACAGTGGGAAGGAAAAACTCCCTTTTAACAGGAAGAAACCTCCGGCAGAACCAGGCTCAGGGAGGGGCGGCCATCTGCTGCGACCGGTTGGGGTGAGAGAAGGAAGACAGGATAAAGACATGCTGTGGAAGAGAGACAGAGGTTAATAACAGATATGATTCAATGCAGAGAGGTCTATTAATACATAGTGAGTGAGAAAGGTGACTGGAAAGGAAAAACTCAATGCATCATGGGAATCCCCCGGCAGCCTACATCTATTGCAGCATAACAAAGGGAGGATTCAGGGTCACCTGGTCCAGCCCTAACTATATGCTTTAGAAAAAAGGAAAGTTTTAAGCCTAATCTTAAAAGTAGAGATAGTGTCTGTCTCCCGAATCCAAACTGGAAGCTGGTTCCACAGAAGAGGGGCCTGAAAACTGAAGGCTCTCCCTCCCATTCTACTTTTAAATACTCTAGGAACAACAAGTAGGCCTGCAGAGCGAGAGCGAAGTGCTCTAATAGGGTGATATGGTACTACAAGGTCATTAAGATAAGATGAGCCTGATTATTTAAGACCTTGTATGTGAGGAGCAGGATTTTGAATTCAATTCTGGATTTAACAGGAAGCCAATGAAGGGAAGCCAAAACAGGAGAAATATGCTCTCTCTTTCTAGTCCCTGTCAGGACTCTTGCTGCAGCATTTTGGATTAGCTGAAGGCTTTTCAGTGAGTTTTTTGGACATCCTGATAATAATGAATTACAGTCGTCCAGCCTGGAAGTAATAAATGCATGAACTAGTTTTTCAGCGTCACTCTGAGACAGGATATTTCTAATTTTAGAGATGTTGCGCAAATGGAAGAAAGCAGTCTTACATATTTGTTTAATATGTGCGTTGAAGGACATGTCCTGGTCAAAAATGACTCCAAGGTTCCTCACCGCGTTACTGGAGGCCAAGGTAATGCCATCCAGAGTAAGAATCTGATTAGACACCATATTTCTAAGATTTTCAGGGCCGAGTACAATAACCTCAGTTTTATCTGAATTAAGAAGCAGAAAGTTAGCGGCCATCCAGGTCTTTATGTCTTTAAGACATTCCTGCAGTTTAACTAATTGGTGTGTGTTATCTGGCTTCATGGACAGATAGAGCTGGGTGTCATCTGCATAGCAGTGAAAATGTATGCTATGTCTTCTAATGATACTGCCTAAGGGAAGCATGTATAATGTAAACAGAATTGGTCCTAGCACTGAACCCTGTGGAACTCCATAATTAACCTCAGTGTGTGAAGAGGACTCTCCATTTACATGCACGAATTGGAGTCTATTAGATAGATATGATACAAACCACTGCAGCGCAGTACTTGTAATACCTACAGCATGTTCTAATCGCTCTAATAGGATATTATGGTCGACAGTATCGAACGCTGCACTGAGGTCTAGCAGGACAAGCACAGAGATGAGTCCACTGTCAGAGGCCATAAGAAGATCATTTGTAACCTTCACTAAAGCTGTTTCTGTGCTGGGCTGAGCTCTGAAACCTGACTGAAACTCTTCAAATAAACCATTCCTCTGCAGATGATCTGTTAGCTGTTTGACAACTACTCTTTCAAGGATTTTTGATATGAAAGGAAGGTTGGAGATTGGCCTATAATTAGCTAAGACTGCTGGGTCTAGAGATGGCTTTTTGAGTAAAGGTTTAACTACAGCCAGCTTGAAGGCCTGTGGTACATAGCCGATTATTAGAGATAGGTTGATCATATTTAAGATCGAAGAATTAATTAATGGCAGGACTTCTTTGAGCAGTTTTGTAGGAATGGGGTCTAAAAGACACGTTGATGGTTTGGAGGAAGTAATTATTGAAGTTAACTCAGAAAGATCAATTGGAGAAAAAGAGTCTAACTTAATATCAATGGTACTAAGAGTAGCTGTAGATAATATTACATCTGTGGGATGATTATTGGTAATTTTTTCTCTAATGATAAAAATTTTATTTGTGAAGAAGTTCATGAAGTCATTACTAGTTAACGTTAAAGGGATGGTTGGCTCAAAAGAGCTCTGACTTTTTGTCAGCCTGGCTACAGTGCTGAAGAGAAACCTAGGGTTGTTCTTATTTTCTTCAATCAGTGATGAATAGTAAGATGTTCTGGCTTTGCGGAGGGCTTTCTTATAAAGCAGCAAACTATTTCTCCAGGCTAAATGATGATCCTCTAGATTTGTGACACGCCATTTCCTCTCCAGATTACGAGTCATCTGCTTTAGGGTACGTGTTTCAGAATTATACCACGGAGTCAGGTACTTCTGATTTGAGGCCTTAGTTTTCACAGGAGCTACAGTATCCAGAGTCGTACGTAGTGAGGAGGTGAAATTATTAACAAGATAATCGACCTCTGTTGGGGTAGCGTTCAGATAGCTGCTTTGCTCTGTGTTGGTACAGGGCATTGGAGATGATAATAGTGGGTGGATTATATTCTTAAACTTAGTTACAGTGCTTTCAGAAAGACATCTACTTTGATAAAGTCTACTCTTCACCGCTGTGTAATCAATTATTGTAAAAGTAAATGTTATCAGGAAATGATCAGACAGGAGAGGGTTTTCAGGAAACACTGTTAAATGTTCAGGTTCGATGCCATATGTTAAAACAAGATCTAGAGTGTGATTAAAGTGGTGGGTGGGTTCTTTTACATTTTGAGAGAAACCAATTGAGTCTAATAACAGATTAAATGCCATGTTGAGGCTGTCATTTTTAGCATCTACATGGATGTTAAAATCACCCACAATAATTATTTTATCTGAGCTCAGAACTAAATTAGATATAAAGTCTGAGAAATCAGACAGAAACTCTGTGTAAGGCCCAGGTGGACGATAGATGATAACAAGTAAGACTGGTTTCTGAGTTTCACAGCTGGGGTGGACAATGTTAAGCATCAGGCTTTCAAATGAATTAAAAGTCTGTCTTGGTCTTTCATTAATTAATAGGCTGGTGTGAAAAATTGCTGCCACACCGCCCCCTCGGCCTGTGCTTCGAGGTTTCTGGTAGTTAGAATGACTCGGGGGTGTTGATTCATTTAAACTAACATAATCATCCTGCTGCAACCAGGTTTCTGTAAGGCAGAGTAAATCAATTTGTTGATCAATTATTAAGTCATGTACTAACAGAGACTTGGAGGAGAGAGACCTAATATTTAATAATCCACATTTCACTGTTTTACTCTTTGGTTCAGATGTGGATACTGTATTGTTCTTTCTTTGTGATTTTTATATGTTTAAGTTGTTTGTTGCTGGTTTTTAGTTTGTTTTTTGTCTTTTTGGAAGCTGACACAGTCTCTATGGAGATGGGTTTTTGGGGGGATAGCAGGAGGAGAGAAGCTGCAGAGAGGCGTGTAAGACTGCAACTCTGCTTCCTGGTCCCAACTCTGGATAGTCATATTTTGGGGGGTTTAATAAATTTGTCCATATTTCTAGAAATGAGAGCTGCTCCATCCAAAGTGGGATGGATGCCGTCTCTCCTAACAAGACCAGGTTTCCTCCAGAAGGTTTGCCAATTATCTATGAAGCCCACATCGTTTCTGGGACACCACTCAGACAGCCAGCAATTTAAGGAGAACATGCGGCTAAACATGTCACTCCTGGTCTGATTGGGGAGGGGACCAGAGAAAACTACAGAGTCCGACATTGTTTTGGCAAAGTTGCACACCGATTAAATATTGATTTTAGTGAGCTCCGATTGGCGTAACCGGGTGTCATTACTGCCGACGTGAATTATGATTTTACTGAATTTACGTTTACCCTTAGCTAGCATGAAGTTAAATGCATGAAGTTAAAAGATTACAACTAGTAAAACAAGTTTTTAAAAGAGACTTTTCCATTTGATTACGTTTTGTATGATGGATTATGCAGAAAAAGTAGAATTGGGCTGAAGGATCTATTGCTTTATTACCTGTCCAGGTTGTAAATTGTGTTTTTAAACTAAGTAACTAAGTAATTAATTACTTTTAAAAATAAGTAATCAGTAAAGTAACGGGATTACTTTTTTGGAGAAGTAATCAGTCGTTAGTTATTGACTATTTTTTTCAAGTACCTTGACGAACACTGCTCATGACACACCTTAAACATCATGTGATCCATTCTCAGTCTTCTCTTTCATTCATGGCTTCAACATGTTGAAATGAGCTTTGACGAAACATTCAGTGAAATAAAGCTTTCATCACATAATTCATGTGTGCACCAGATGAACTCTACAAAGACTCAATTGATTTATCTTTTGTTTTAGATGAACTTTTATCACTTACAGCTATATTAAGTACGTTTTTATCTAACTTCTCACTCATTAACATCTCACATGATTTCAGATCACTGCTGTTCCCCACCAGCCCTGTAGGTGGCATCAGTGTGCCTCAAACCATTTACAGATGATTATGTGTAGTTCACAGTTCATATTTAAATAGAAGATGTGGGACATTGAAGCAACACGTCCATCCACCCATGAACATGTAAGAAATAAAAATAAAGGTTTGCTTCATGTCTGTAATATGTAGACAATATTCTCAGTATAGCAGTTTGGGTCAAAGTGCAGATGTTCCAGATGTTCTGCAGTCTCTCTGGTTTTCATGTTAACATGTTGATTTTGTACCAAAGTGAAACTTTTTTTTCATTCATAGCTGGTTTCACAGGAGGTCAAGGCGTCAAACAAACAGCTTTAACTGCACAATGACACACTTTAAATCATCTACAGACAAACTTGTGTGTTTAATTTATGAAGAAATAATAATGATGTGTTCTACAGCTGTCCATAAAGTAGCTTCTCACACAAACTTTGACACACCATGACTTTAGTTCATGAAAAGCTGAATAATTAAGAGCTGTGACTACTATGAACTGCTTATGGTGACTCCATTAAGCTCTCAGCTGAAGTTTCATTCATTTATTTTAACATTAATGTCGCCTTTTTAAGTCTGTGTGAGGATTTTTATGACAGACATTAAAGGAGCTTCTTTGATTAGAACCAAATTCATGTTGATTTTTAGCCTTATAATCATAAAACTGGAGACTAATGAAAAGTATAATATTTTTTTTTAAAAAAAAGCCTTTATTATTTGAGTAATGCCCGAATCTGCTCTGAGAAAGAAATAGCACAGAGTTGTTGATGCCATTTTGAGATTAACTGAATTTTTTCTAAGTGCTCTTATTGTGAAAATCTGCACCCCCCCCCCTCCCACCTGTTTCGCTTCCGGTGGAATCCCGCCTCCTGCCAGGAAGCAGCTCACCTGTTTTTTCGTGTTTATTGTCCAGGTGTGGAACTTGTTGTTGGTGTGTGTGAAGAAACTGTAAGTTTGCTTTGTTTCCTCCTTTAAAAGTTTGTCTTTAGGAACTTTACTGTTTGTTCAGCTCATGTTTCATTTCCGTTCTCTCCATCAAAGTCAGTGTGTAATGTTTTCCTGGCTAACATCAGCTGTGTGCAGCTGAGTTCCTGCACAAACAGCACAAATCTGCCGCTCCATAGTTCACGGTAACGGACTCACAGCTGGACCAATGAGGCCGAGTGTGTCCGCCACTCTGAGCTACGTTCTTGTTTGTGTACTTATAGTTTGTACTTTGAGTTCACTCAGAGGCTGAGTCCCAATTAAGAGACTGCACGCTCGAAGTACGCGCACTACGCGTACTACGTACGGTGCCTACTATAAGTGCGGAAGTGAGAGGCTTGTGAAATGGGACGCTATGGCATTACTGAGAGTTGAAAAACTGTCTAAAGTCTTTCATCTTTAATAAAATGATCAGCGTTCTGCTCTACCAGGTGTAACAATTGAGTTTAACATCCAGGCATCCATGAAAACGGAATTTATGACATTTAACAGAGTTAGAAGTTAGCAGGGAGTTAGCTCGCTAGCTTCTATGTAAATACAATATAGCATGTCCTGACTGCGGGGTTTTGGAAACAAATTCAAACGTACAGCTTTGTTATCACTTCCAGCATAAATGAAGACAGGAAACTAAACAGCAGTGACGTTTGTAGGGTTACTGAAGTTGGGCTAGCTGGTATATAATGATGTGCTACGTGACCGCTAGCGACACAGCTATGTTAGCATGATATAAACAAGCTAACCTTTTTTCCACGCGATAAAAGTTAACGTGAGTGTTTTCGGTTGTCAGGAACAAATGTAATCACATGGCAGGATGCTGTAAAAGGACCAAACTTCAGCCAGGAGAACAACTGAGATAATCCATCCACAATACGAGGTTAGTCATTCATATACTGCTGCATGGGCTGGGCTGTAGTTACATCCTAAGGTTTTAAAAACTGAGCTTAAATAAATGATTAGCAGTAATAAAAGCCGAGGGAGGTCAACAGTGATCACTGACTGTTTTAGGAGCTTTTTGAGATCAAATAGAAGAAAATACATAACATTAAACATGTTAACAACACAAAAGCCATATTAAACGCAGACTACTTTAGACCCGGAAGTAGGATTCGTCGCGTCATCACTGAACAACCGGCGCTGTTTAGGTTGCCTAGCAACCATGATACTAACCGCGAGACACCTTACATACAGCTTTGTGTGACAGAAATGAAGGAGAAAAATGTTTTGTTAGTCATTCATTTTTGTCATGACATCACTTTGATTAGTTGAGTATCTGAGGCTGAGACCACGGGACTGTAAACATGATTGTTGGGCTTCATTTCTGTGCTGAACAGTTATTTAAGATTAGTTAGTAAATAACAATTAGTTGATGTTGTTCATGAGACCAAAGTCATCTCACTGTGGCAATGTAAATATAATATGGCCAATATTATAGTATTGTCAGATTATTATGATATATATGTATATATATGTATATATACAGTGGGGCAAAAAAGTATTTAGTCAGCCACCGATTGTGCAAGTTCCCCCACCTAAAATGATGACAGAGGTCAGTAATTTGCACCAGAGGTACACTTCAACTGTGAGAGACAGAATGTGAAAAAAAAATCCATGAATTCACATGGTAGGATTTGTAAAGAATTTATTCGTAAATCAGGGTGGAAAATAAGTATTTGGTCAATAACAAAAATGCAACTCAATACTTTGTAACATAACCTTTGTTGGCAATAACAGAGGTCAAACGTTTACTATAGGTCTTTACCAGGGGCCTGTTCTTCGTACCGCGCTAAGTGAGTTAGCTGGATGAGATTGTTGACGATTTCGCGTGATCCTGGATCGTTCGGTTCCCCGAAGCCCATCCGGGACTTGCTGTCATAGCAACAGAGCCGTAAGCGTAAACCTGCTTGGGAGCAGGTTTACTTTATGTAAACAGGATTAGATCGTGGCCACGCAGGTATGTCCGCGTCATTCATACGAAAGCAACAGCGATATTCCACCACTGTTTCACCATAAATAAATAACATCAATGTAACTGAAGATAATGCAGCACTTGATCCTTTTATTGATTTCACACAGATACATACAGGTCATTCCCTAAAAAAGGGAAATGTACTATTAACATTCTATTACATGTATGTGATTATTACAGATGTAATTCATATTTCAGAGTAGTAATTGTAAATTACTTCGTGTAATCAAGATGAGAGACCACGGCTATAAAAGCGAAGGTGGATTTGGGAAGTCTGTCGCAGCCATGTCCTGTCCGTATACGCGAGCCACCCATTGCGGAAGGTGCAAGATTGATAAGGAGAGTCCTCAGAATTCAGCGTATATTGCGGGACAGACAGGATCCTTTAGCTCAGCGCGACAGTGTGCTTATAGAGAGATATCGATTTTCCCGTGAGGATATTATTTACTTAACCAACTTGTTGACGAGGGGGTGCAGGACCACCACCTGTCTTTTTTTTTCCTCTGCCCTTTTCTTGGTTGCTGTTATGAACAAACAAACAGAGTATTCCAGGGTCTCTTTTCAAGAGACGACAAGCAATATAAGTGATAAATATTACCATTCTGTAGAATATTCTTATATTTCACTTTTACTTGTTCCCATGTTCTAGTGGGTCCTGTTGTGGCTCTAATGTGAAAGGGGATATAATATAACATATTATAATATAATATAATGTAATATAATATTGGATAATATGGTGTGATATGATAAATCTACCCTACCGCCTACTGGTGTTGGCCAGAGGGGCCGATGGCGCAATATGGCAGCCTGGCTTCTGTCAGTCTGCCCTAGGGCAGCTGTGGCTACAACCGTAGCTTGCCTCCACCAGTGTGTGAATGTGGGAGTGAATGAATAGTGGCATTGTAAAGCGCTTTGGGTGCCTTGAAAAGCGCTATATAAATCCACTCCATTATTATTGTTATTATTGGATTACTTACGAGTTTGATTTGTCAGCAACTTTCTGCCAGCCCTCTCTCCTTGCTTTTGCAGCCTTTGCAGTGTTCCCTTGCGTTTTAATTAAACTCTGAAACTCCTGAAATCCCTCACTCAAGAGTTCTTGCTCTGCTGCCGAAAAATACCGAGCGCGCCCCTTCGCCATTTTCGCCAACCAATCAGCGGGTTGCCGATCACTGTTTCTGCTATCGATGCGTATCCCCTTTTACTGCTATCGATGCGTATCCCCTTTTACGGCACCCAGTGATCGCACATTACTTCATCCAGCTATACTAATCGTCAACAACAGGTGTGTTCGGGGAACCGGAATAGCGAGCTCAGAGTTAGCGCGATGATTTGGTCTTGGATGTTTCATTTGATCTTGGATGTAGTAAGCGACGTACGAAGCACAGGGCCCAGGTTTGCACACACAGTAGCTGGTATTTTGGCCCATTCCTCCATGCAGATCTTCTCGAGAGCAGTGATGTTTTGGGGCTGTCGCCGAGCAACACGGACTTTCAACTCCCGCCACAGATTTTCTATGGGGTTGAGGTCTGGAGACTGGCTAGGCCACTCCAGGACTTTCAAATGCTTCTTACGGAGCCACTCCTTTGTTGCCCGGGCGGTGTGTTTTGGATCATTGTCATGTTGGAAGACCCAGCCTCGTTTCATCTTCAAAGTTCTCACTGATGGAAGGAGGTTTTGGCTCAAAATCTCACGATACATGGCCCCATTCATTCTGTCCTTAACACGGATCAGTCGTCCTGTCCCCTTGGCAGAAAAACAGCCCCATAGCATGATGTTTCCACCCCCATGCTTCACAGTAGGTATGGTGTTCTTGGGATGCAACTCAGTATTCTTCGTCCTCCAAACACAACGAGTTGAGTTTATACCAAAAAGTTCTACTTTGGTTTCATCTGACCACATGACATTCTCCCAATCCTCTGCTGTATCATCCATGTGCTCTCTGGCAAACTTCAGACGGGCCTGGACATGCACTGGCTTCAGCAACGGAACACGTCTGGCACTGCGGGATTTGATTCCCTGCCGTTGTAGTGTGTTACTGATGGTGACCTTTGTTACTTTGGTCCCAGCTCTCTGCAGGTCATTCACCAGGTCCCCCCGTGTGGTTCTGGGATCTTTGCTCACCGTTCTCATGATCATTTTGACCCCACGGGATGAGATCTTGCGTGGAGCCCCAGATGGTGGGAGATTATCAGTGGTCTTGTATGTCTTCCATTTTCTGATGATTGCTCCCACAGTTGATTTTTTCACACCAAGCTGCTTGCCTATTGTAGATTCACTCTTCCCAGTCTGGTGCAGGTCTACAATACTTTTCCTGGTGTCCTTCGAAAGCTCTTTGGTCTTGGCCATGGCGGAGTTTGGAGTCTGACTGTTTGAGGCTGTGGACAGGTGTCTTTTATACAGATGATGAGTTCAAACAGGTGCCATTCATACAGGTAACGAGTGGGGGACAGAAAAGCGTCTTACAGAAGACGTTACAGGTCTGTGAGAGCCAGAGATTTTCCATGTTTGAGGTGACCAAATACTTATTTTCCACCCTGATTTACGAATAAATTCTTTACAAATCCTACCATGTGAATTCATGGATTTTTTTTTCACATTCTGTCTCTCACAGTTGAAGTGTACCTCTGGTGCAAATTACTGACCTCTGTCATCATTTTAAGTGGGGGAACTTGCACAATCGGTGGCTGACTAAATACTTTTTTGCCCCACTGTATCACTGACTTTCAGCTTGTTGTGTTTGTGGATATATGACTGACTTTAATTATTAAACATTCGCACATAAATAAGTGACGTCATATTCAGTACTTTTGACAGTTCACTCTTTGGCCACTCCGTCTTATTAGGGAAGTTCCACATACATAAATGTAAATTTCAAAACTCAACCCCATCATTTAATTTGTTTTTGATTGAAATTGAATATTACTTAAACTCTCTTAAATTAACTTCCAATAAAAAAGGTTTATCATTGATTGAAATTCATTCAGAAATGTTTAGCGAATGAGCTGTCACAACTTTCAAGTACAAAGTTGTTATGAAGTCTGTCACATTCCCCCTTTTTTCTTTTTTTTTTTCTCCTTTATTTATTTATCCTTCTTATTTCATTGTGCTGTATATTGTCACTCTTATTTGCCTTGTATGTCTACTGTACAAACTGAACTGGAATGACTGACTGTTCGCGTTATGATTTCAATAAAGTTTGGAAAAAGAAAAAAACAACCACTTCGGCCGCTCCCTTCTGCCGTATTTTGCGGCACAATTCTCCACACCCACCGCCGCGCTATGAATTGTGGGACCACGAAGCGTGCACCGGACCACGCTTGATATTTGGGGAGATCGACGGCGCATTTGGAGTATGCATTTGAAGCACACTTCGAATTGGGACAGCCGTCGTCGCGTGGCGGTGACGTAACCGCACTTGGAATGCGTACTTCAAGCGTGCAGTCTCTTAATTGGGACACAGCCAGAGTCCGCAGACTCCGAGATCGCAGCCTACGTGATGACGTCACAGCTCAGCTGCAGTGTTTATTTATGGCCTTTACCTCCTTTACTGTCACTGTGATTAGTATTTACACAGCAGAGACCTGCAGAGCGCTAACGCTAAGTTAATGATAAGAGCTCTTAAAGACACGAGGGAAATAAACATTATTAAAAGGAAACATAGATTTTGAGCAGTTCAACAAAAAAAAATCTCTTCAGCTCAAACTGAGGAGACAAAATATTCCAAATGTGGATTAAACATTTGATTCATACGTCTCTAGCAATAAAGTCAGAGCTTTAAGTTCATCCTTGTTTCCTCAGACTGTTTGAATTCATTGTGTCAGAGAAACTTTAGACTATTCAGCAGAGCTGATGTGGAGCTGAGATCTGCATCAACATGAATGTTACATGTACGGAGTTAACATGTTAAACTACGACAGTCACAGAAATCATGTGTGAACATCATGTGATCTTAAAGTGTCTGCATGGCCATAAAAGAGCTTTTAATATAGTTTTATACGGAGGTTGGAGTTTGCAGAGAGCTGACTGCATCTGACTCAGAGCTGTTCCTAATGTTCTGCAGGTAAGATCAGGTTTCTGTGATCCCTGATGTGGACCATGTGACCTGGTTTTTAGGTTACATGACAGGTCAGAGGTCAGCGACTTTAATTCAGTTACTTCTGTTAATGTGAACTCACTGAGTGTTTGTGGTTTACCTCTCAGACTGACTGAAGTCCGCAAGAAGATGATGATGGAGGACGAGGAGAACAGAGCAGAGTCTGCAGGAGCCAGCTGTCCATCTATGAGGAGTGACAGGTCCAAACCTCAACCTCCAGACTTCAGTGCTGAACCTGGACAAACTAGGTCAGAGACCTGTCATGAGCTTCTTTAGATGTTTGTGTTTTCCTGGATAAATATGACCTGAAACATCCTTAGATTTTTACAAAGATTCATTAAAAAGAAAACAATGAAACAACAAAGGTAAAAATATTAGACTCAGTCGTTTGCTGTTTGAGGACAGTGATGCTCATATCTCTGGGGAAAGTGTGTACTGAGTGGGTTCATGTTTGTCTTTAAAGAACAGAGCTGCTCTGTCTCTGATTCTCTTTGTGTCTGATCTGTTAAACAGTCTGAGAGGTCACACAGGGACCCAGCAGCTAAAGCCTGGATCATACTGGCTGCTGTTAATGACACCTCCATCAGGACAACACTGTACTGATGCTCAGATTTAATCACAGGGAACAAAACCATATTTTACCTTCAGATGTAAAACTTTCAAATATTCATTAAATATGCAAAGTGTTTCCAAACAATCAGAGAGGGCAGATGTGAAGCACTCTGTGAATTTTGATAAAATTACACATCTGTTATTCATCTGTACTACACTAATCCACCAAGGGTTAGGGTTTCTATTTGTTTTGCATATTTCTCATAATTGTATGTTATAGATCATCAAACAAATTTTAATATTAGAGAAAGAGATGCTGATTAAATACAAAAAGAGGTTTGTAAGTGATGATTTCCTTTTTTTAAGGTGGGGAAAAAGCTAACCAAACCTACCCTGCGCCTTTACATAATTGGCTCTGTCACACATGGCAACAAGAACTACATTTGCAATAAATTTCAATGAGTCTTTCACATCAGCGTGAGGACTTTTGCCCCTATATGAAAAGTTAATTGCCCTGAACCGCAGTTTTGGAAAGCTTGAGTCAGTATTACTAGCAACACACAAACAAAAAACAACATGTAACAAATGATCAAAAAGAAATTAGGATGGGGCAAATTCTGTTTCACAGCACTTCTGATGTTTTAGTCGTGACTTGGTTTGAAACTAATCTTGAGTCCAGTGCCTCTTTTATTTGTTATGGCTGCCATAATTGTATCCAATTCAAAGGTAAAGCTTGGACTTCATATCTTATGATACACTCAATCTTAGTGCATTATTTCAGTTACAACCTCTTTTCTCAGTTTGTGTAAACAGACTAAGTTTCCGAGTTAAACTGTACCAGCGTCATCATCACTGCTACTGTTGTGATCAGAGTTTTTGTTTAAGATAAGATAAAACTCTATTAATCCCTCGGGTGGGTTCATCTGGGAAATTCGGTTTCCAAAAGGACAGCACCGACAGAAGTTACAGTTACAGAATATTATATACACACACACACACACACACACACACACACACACACACACACACACACATATAAATACAGAGACAAATATAAATAAAATATACGAAGGGGATAAATAGAATAAATAGGAATAAAAATAAAAAATACAAGTGAATTGCACATTTCAAGTATGGAGTCTATTGCACCGTTGAAGAGGCACTACAGCTTAGTTGTTCCCCCCTCCTTTGTCCTCCTGTCTCCCCTCCCTCTCCCCTCCAGGGAGGAGTTAAACAGTCTGATGGCGTGTGGGACAAAGGAGTTTTTAAGTCTGTTGGTTCTTGTCTTGGGGAGAAGCAACCTGTCACTGAACAGACTCCTCTGGTTGTTAATGGCCGTGTGCAGAGGATGCCCAGCATTGTTCATAATGTCCAGCAGTTTCTTTAGTGTCCTTTTCTCTGTCACTGTCACCGGAGTGTCCAGCTTCATGCCGACCACAGAGCCAGCCTTCCTGATCAGTTTCTCCAGCCTGGATGAGTCCTTCTCTGCTGTGCTGCTCCCCCAGCACACCACAGCATAGAAAAGTACTCCAGCAACCACTGACTGGTAAAACATCCTCAGGAGCTTCCTGCAGATGTTAAAAGACCTCAGCCTCCTGAGGAAGTACAGTCGGCTTTGGGCTTTTTTATACAGGTGCTCTGTGTTGCATGACCAGTCCAGTTTATTGTCCACCCACAGCCCGAGGTACTTGTACTTGTTGACCACCTCCACCTCCTCCCCCTCTATCTGAACCGGCAGTGGACCTTCTCTGGACCTCCCGAAGTCCACAACCAGTTCCTTAGTCTTTGAGGTGTTGAGTTGCAGGTGGTTTGTGTGACTCCATTCGACAAAGTTCCTCACCAGACTTCTGTACTCCTCTTCCTGATCATCCCAGATACACCCCATGATGGCCGTGTCATCTGCAAACTTCTGAATGTGGCATAATTCAGAGTTGTAGCAGAAGTCAGAGGTGTACAGGGTGAAGAGAAGAGGGGACAGCACAGTTCCCTGTGGTGCTCCTGTGCTGCTGACCACAGTGTCAGACATGATGTCCTTCAGCCTGACGTACTGTGAGGTAGTCGGTGAGGTAGTCGGGGGGTCCACCTCCATCCTGTTCAGTTTTTCCTGAAGCATACAGGGCCGGATGGTATTAAAGGCACTGGAAAAGTCAAGAAACAGGATCCTGACCGTGCCTTTTCCCCCATCCAGGTGTGAGTGGGCTCTATGCAGGAGGTACAGGATGGCATCCTCCACTCCAACATCCGCCTTGTATGCAAACTGTAGTGGGTCCTGGGCATGTTGTACCTGTGGTCGGAGGAGGTTGAGGAAGAGCCGCTCTAGAGTATTCATAACATGTGACGTCAGTGCCACCGGTCGGAAGTCATTCAGCTCATTGGGCCGGTTCTTTTTGGGGACCGGGACGATGCAGGATGTCTTCCATAGGGCGGGCACTCTCCCCAGTCGCAGACTGAGATTGAAGACTCGTTGTAGCGGCTCCCCAAGTTCAGCAGCACACGCCTTTAGCATCCTAGGACACACCTTGTCTGGGCCTGCTGCCTTTCTGGGGCGAAGCTTCCTCAGTTGTCTCCTGACCTGATCCACTGTGACACTGGGAGATGTTTGGGAGGAAGGGGGAGAAGAAGATGTCTTGCTGCTGAGAGAGGGATTGGAGGAGGGGGGTGTCATAGTGTCAGGAAGGGGTTTACAACTGGGGGACTTTTTATTCACACACTGCTCCAAAATACATTTGTACTGAAGGTCTGTTTTTAGTCACAGTTAAGCCCCTGTGTTAAATGTCCAGTAGGCTGCCTTTTTCTATTTTAACAACTGGGACAAAAGATGTCATAAACTGCAGCAGAGCAGTATAAGTCATGTTTTACTTGAAACAACACATTTTAACTGGGACTGTGTTTCATAAGATCGCTGTTTGAAAGACTGTTCCACACTAAACAGATAAAGATTTATATTAAAACTAATTCCTCACTCGCCTTTGCAGACCTTCTCCCTCCACGTCTTCTCAAGCTCTTCTCTGAGCCCTTGCTACTTCTGCAGCTTCTCGTGCTCCTTCTTTCTGCCACAGCAAAGAAGATGGTACTCTCAACAACAGACTGATAAAACAAAGAGCAGTCTGCTGCATACATTGATGAATCTGAGCCTTCATAGAAAGTAAAGTGGGCTCAGACCTTTTTTGAAGGTATTGTCTCTGTTGGCAGACCACTCCAGCTTGTGATTCAGTTGAACTCCCAGGTATTTGTAGGATGTGACTATTTCAAAGTCAGTCCCACAAATGCGGACAGAGGAGGGTCGGGATCTGTTTCTGCTGAAGTCCACCACCAGCTCCTTTCTTTGGCCACATTCTGCTGCAGGTGTTTCTCCTCACACCACGAAGCGACCAATCAGTCTACTGTACTCCTCTTCTCGTCCCATTTCCATGGTTTCAATAATGGCCATGTCATCAGAGAATTTCTGGAGGAGACAAATTTCTGTGATGTACTTGAAGTTGGCCATATAGATGGTGAAGAGGAAAGTGCACAGCGCAGTTCTATGGAGTGATCCTATGTTGTTGTTCAGGCTCTCTGACCACAGCTCTGCAGTCTCAGAAACTGTGGTCATCCCGCCAGGCAGTCGCTGATCCACTGGACCAGTGGAACCTCCGCCTGCATGTCCTCCAACTTCTCCCTCAGCAGCCTGGGCTGGATCATATTAAAGGGGCTAAGTGTTAGTCACAACCGATTGTCTTCTTTTAACCATAAGAATGACTACTATTCTAAAAGCAAGCGCACAAAGAACCAATGAGAATGAAGAACAGGATAAAGAGCTGCTGTGGCTCAGTCCCATATCTTTGATTAGAAAGGAACAACACAAGCAATATACTGCTGCTCAAGCAGATTCAAGCAGTGCACTCACATTAGAGCAGCTGATGAGAGAATCTGTGTATATGATAAAATGGCTCATCACTCGCTCCTGCACTGATGGATCTCCAGATGTTCATTTGGCTGAAGTCGGTGAAGAAACTGTGGTCTACGTATTTCACACGGTATAGCCTCAGACTGGAATGAGCTCCCCGAATCACTGCAGCACCTTCAGCTGGTACTCAGTCTGATGTCTCTGTTCCTCAGTCTTGGAGCCCCTACCAGTCTTTCTACACCACCATGGTCTTCTTGCTCACCTTTTCTTTGTCCTCATTGTTCATCGGGCGTGTTGTGTTGTTCCAATGATACAGCGCTGATGTTCCTGCCATAAATGCACAAGAAGTACAGTGTTGGTCTTTCTTTGGCTGGAAACCATCCCTTACTGATCCAGAACAGTTTGATCACTCCTAGTAGGACAGGAAACACACTGATAAAAGCCTCAAAGTGTCTTTGTAAACAGACATGATTCAAATAAGCCAGTATGAGTTTGGTTCCTGCAGTTTGTGCATCATAAACAGTGCTGAAGCAGAGGCAGTGTGTGCCTGCAGGTTAATGTACACTGCTGTTATAAGAGCTGTGGAAATTCAGGAAAAAAGGATGTAACAATACTGGTGACAGTCCCAGGACAGTCACAGAGTTACAGCGTCACTGATGAACATAAAGACAGAAAGGTCATCCAAAGATTTGCTGAACAGAAGATGATCATCAGTGACGCTGTCTTTAAAATACTCTTGTTAGAAAAGTAAAACTTTAATGGTTTTTCTCTTGTTGCGTTTGTTTGAAGCTGCTTCCTGTTGGCTTCAGCTGTTTGAAGTTACCGTTTTCTAAACTTCTACATTCTGAAACTTCTTCAGCTCTGAATAGCACTGAATGATTTCAAGCACACACTTTGTCTAATAAACCTACATCTTTTATTCTTTATACAGGTTGAGGATCTGTGGTTTGTCAGAGATGAACTGTGATTATCTGGCAGCAGTGCTGAAGTCCAACCTCTCCCATCTGAGAGAGCTGGACCTGAGCGTGAACAACCTGCAGGATTCAGAAGTGAAGCAGCTGTGTGGTTTTCTGGAGAGTCCAGGATGTGGACTTGAAATTCTGAGGTCAGTCTCTATGTTTTAGTTGTGCTGAGATGTATATGATGTGAAAGTTGTGCTGACACTAAACTGCAGACATCAGACTGATGTTATACTAGCAGGAGTATATACTGGAGGATTTTCATGGTAAAGTCTGTTTTCTTCCTCTCTGATTTAGTGCATTGACTGTAGCAGAACAATGTTCACATTTAAACAGTGATACTCAATGTATGGCCCGTGGCCCACACATGGCTTGCTGACCTTTCCTAATTCAGAGAGAGGGGACCCTGGTTAACTGTGTAGCGTTCTTATTCACAGGTCTAAGTATGAGACACAAAAATGAATAATCCACAGCCGACTCTCTTTAGCAGGTCAAAGTTCACAGCAGAAAGCATCTGTGAAATACTGTAATTCCTGGAGCAGGAATTATTGCACATTTACAAACTGACACTGCTGCACGGCATGATGGGTAATGCTACCCGGTCGGGTAGTCAGATGCTTTCTTGTAAGCTGGAGGCTGAGACATTTCCTAATGACATCACACTGCGTTTTGGTGAATATGAAGTTTACTTGTGAATGATTTCCACCTTTGACTGCAACAGTGTGAAATCAGTGATCCAGCAACAGTTAAAAAAAACAAGCATTTATTTTCAAAGCTTTTTATTAGAAACACTTTTAAACTTCTATTTTTTAATATCCCAGGAAGCACAAGTAAGCCTGCAGTCTGAAAGTGCAGTGCTCTGTGACGAGAATAAGGCATTAATAACAATAATCAGCTCGTATTAGATAATAAGCTATTTTCCAGGAAGTACCTTCCTGTTGCAGATGAGCTGATCAGAGTCAGGTCAATCAGCTCTGAGCATGCTCAGTCTGAGTCACGGAGTCCGACACTATGATTCACAATGGCAACGGGTAAATAAATAGCAAAAGCTCTGTGTGAATCCAGAGGAGCAGGAATATGAAGACGTGTCAGTGCTGAGAGTGATATAAAAACAGGAGGAAGAAGAGTTTGAATCAGTGTGGGTCACTTGGTCATCATCATAGACTCAATAAAGTTTATACAAAATCCATCATTTATTATAATGTCTATGCTTATCATTGAGCAGCTTGAACTTTGATCAGATGAATCGATCAGTGTGATTGATTCCAATCAAACAATGACTTATCACTGATCAGTGTGTAACACAGTCAATGTTTGCAGTGCAGGAAACTTCCAATCTGATATCAACACACTATCCAAAGAGTCTCAGAGTTAAAAAGATGGAGGTCATAGATTTTATTCTGATCTTATGGTAAATCTGTGATGTCATTGCCGTCCCCATCCTGATATATTGATGACTGATTGGCCGTAAAAGCTTTATGTTTAGCAAACCAATGTTTAACTGGGATTTCTGCTTTTGTAACAAGGTAAATTTGTGCAGATGTACACTCTCCACCGAGCTTTGACTTTATGAATGAGGAAATGACTCAGAGTGTCAGTCAGCTGTAGATCAGTGTACAAGCTTAACCATGAAAGAAAGAACAGCTAACAGATGTGTGCTCCTCAAATCTGCATGAATCATGATCATGTGTTTGAGTGAATCTGTGACTGAACTGTAATAATGTTAAAAAGTAAAAATGAGGAGGACATGAATGAAAACAAAGTGTGATGAATGAGAAGAAGGTGGTGACACTCAGCTGTCATACTGCTAATGTTTCTCAGGACCTGCTGTACATGTTGCATTAACAGTAAACAAACTGGAAATCTTTGTGGAGCTGAGCCCAAGGATTTCTGTTGATCACCAATAATCTGATGCAGTTTGATTACAACCATGTTTAAATATGTGTTGATGTAGCTTGCCATCACCGGTCTGTGAATGTATGTGTGAATGGGTGGATGACTGAATGTAGTGTAAAGCGCTATACAAATACAGGCCATTTACCATTTATACAGGGAGTGCAGAATTATTAGGCAAGTTGTATTTTTGAGGAATAATTTTATTATTGAACAGCAACCATGTTCTCAATGAACCCAAAAAACTCATTAATATCAAAGCTGAATGTTTTTGGAAGTAGTTTTTAGTTTGTTTTTAGTTTTAGCTATTTTAGGGGGATATCTGTGTGTGCAGGTGACTATTACTGTGCATAATGATTAGGCAACTTAACAAAAAACAAATATATACCCATTTCAATTATTTATTTTTACCAGTGAAACCAATATAACATCTCCACATTCACAAATATACATTTCTGACATTCAAAAACAAAACAAAAACAAATCAGCGACCAGTATAGCCACCTTTCTTTGCAAGGACACTCAAAAGCCTGCCATCCATGGATTCTGTCAGTGTTTTGATCTGTTCACCATCAACATTGCGTGCAGCAGCAACCACAGCCTCCCAGACACTGTTCAGAGAGGTGTACTGTTTTCCCTCCTTGTAAATCTCACATTTGATGATGGACCACAGGTTCTCAATGGGGTTCAGATCAGGTGAACAAGGAGGCCATGTCATTAGTTTTTCTTCTTTTATACCCTTTCTTGCCAGCCACGCTGTGGAGTACTTGGACGCATGTGATGGAGCATTGTCCTGCATGAAAATCACGTTTTTCTTGAAGGATGCAGACTTCTTCCTTCTTCCTCTCTGCCCTTTACCAATCCAGCCACGGGCCCATCCATCTGGCCCATCAAGACTCACTCTCATTTCATCAGTCCAATGAAACCTTAGAAAAATCAGTCTTGAGATATTTCTTGGCCCAGTCTTGACGTTTCAGCTTGTGTGTCTTGTTCAGTGGTGGTCGTCTTTCAGCCTTTCTTACCTTGGCCATGTCTCTGAGTATTGCACAACTTGTGCTGTTGGGCACTCCAGTGATGTTGCAGCTCTGAAATATGGCCAAACTGGTGGCAAGTGGCATCTTGGCAGCTGCACGCTTGACTTTTCTCAGTTCATGGGTAGTTATTTTGCGCCTTGGTTTTTCCACACGCTTCTTGCGACCCTGTTGACTATTTTGAATGAAACGCTTGATTGTTCGATGATCACGCTTCAGAAGCTTTGCAATTTTGCTGCATCCCTCTGCAAGATATCTCACTATTTTTGACTTTTCTGAGCCTGTCAAGTCCTTCTTTTGACCCGTTTTGCCAAAGGAAAGGACGTTGCCTAATAATTTTGCACACCTGATATAGGGTGTTGATGTCATTAGACCACACCCCTTCTCATTACAGAGATGCACATTACCTAATATGCTTAATTGGTAGTAGGCTTTCGAGCCTATACAGCTTGGAGTAAGACAACATGCATGAAGAGGATGATGTGGACAAAATACTCATTTGCCTAATAATTCTGCACTCCCTGTATGTCGAAGTGATTCAAGTCAATTCAATTTTATTTATATAGCGGCAAATCACAACAAAAGTCGCCTCAAGACACTTTATATTGTACAGCAGATCGCACAATAATAGATACAGAGAAAAACCCAACAATCATATGACCCCCTGTGAGCAAGCACTTTGGTGACAGTGGGAAGGAAAAACTCCCTTTTAACAGGAAGAAACCTCCGGCAGAATCAGGCTCAGGGAGGGGCGGGGCCACCTCCTGTGACTGGTTCGGGTGAGAGAAGGAAAACAGGATAAAGACATGCTGTGGAAGAGAGAAAGAGATTAATAACAGATATGATTCGATGCAGAGAGGTGTATTAACACATACGGAGTGAGAAAGGTGACTGGGAAGGAAAAACTCAATGCATCATAGGAATCCCCGGCAGCCTACGTCTGTTGCAGCATAACTAAGGGAGGATTCAGGGTCACCTGGTCCAGCCCTAACTATATGCTTTAGCAAAAGGGAAAGTTTTAAGCCTAATCTTGAAAGTAGAGATAGTATCTGTCTCCTGAATCCAAACTGGAAGCTGGTTCCACAGAAGAGGGGCCTGAAAACTGAAGGCTCTGCCTCCCATTCTACTTTTAAATACTCTAAGAACAACAGGTAGGCCTGCAGAGCGAGAGCGAAGTGCTCTAATAGGGTGATATGGTACTACAAGGTCATTAAGATAAGATGGGGCCTGATTATTTAAGACCTTGTATGTGAGGAGCAGGATTTTGAATTCAATTCTGGATTTAACAGGAAGCCAATGAAGGGAAGCCAAAACAGGAGAAATCTGCTCTCTCTTTCTAGTCCCTGTCAACACTCTTGCTGCAGCATTTTGGATTAGCTGAAGGCTTTTCAGGGAGTTTTTAGGACTTCCTGATAATAATGAATTACAGTCGTCCAGCCTGGAAGTAATAAATGCATGAACTAGTTTTTTCAGCGTCACTCTGAGACAGGATATTTCTAATTTTAGAGATGTTGCGCAAATAAAAGAAAGCATTCTTACATATCTGTTTAATATGTGCGTTAAAGGACATATCCTGGTAAAAAATGACTCCAAGGTTCCTCACAGTGTTACTGGAGGCCAAGGTAATGCCATCCACAGTAAGAATCTGGTTAGATACCATATTTCTAAGATTTTCAGGGCCGAGTACAATAACCTCAGTTTTATCTGAACTAAGAAGCAGAAAGTTAGCGGCCATCCAGGTCTTTATGTCTTTAAGACATTCCTGCAGTTTAACTAATTGGTGTGTGTTATGTGGCTTCATGGACAGATAGAGCTGGGTGTCATCTGCATAGCAGTGAAAATGTATGCTATGTCTTCTAATGATGCTGCCTAAGGGAAGCATGTATAATGTAAACAGAATTGGTTCTAACACTGAACCCTGTGGAACTCCATAATTAACCTCAGTGTGTGAAGAGGACTCTCCATTTACATGTACACATTGGAGTCTATTAGATAGATACAGTGGGGCAAAAAAGTATTTAGTCAGCCACCGATTGTGCAAGTTCCCCCACCTAAAAGGATGACAGAGGTCAGTAATTTGCACCAGAGGTACACTTCAATTGTGAGAGACAGAATGTGAAAAAAAAAAATCCATGAATTCACATGGTAGGATTTGTAAAGAATTTATTCGTAAATCAGGGTGGAAAATAAGTATTTGGTCAATAACAAAAATACATCTCAATACTTTGTAACATAACCTTTGTTGGCAATAACAGAGGTCAAACGTTTACTATAGGTCTTTACCAGGTTTGCACACACAGTAGCTGGTATTTTGGCCCATTCCTCCATGCAGATCTCCTCGAGAGCAGTGATGTTTTGGGGCTGTCGCTGAGCAACACGGACTTTCAACTCCTGCCACAGATTTTCTATGGGGTTGAGGTCTGGAGACTGGCTAGGCCACTCCAGGACTTTCAAATGCTTCTTACGGAGCCACTCCTTTGTTGCCCGGGCGGTGTGTTTTGAATCATTGTCATGTTGGAAGACCCAGCCTCGTTTCATCTTCAAAGTTCTCACTGATGGAAGGAGGTTTCGGCTCAAAATCTCACGATACATGGCCCCATTCATTCTGTCCTTAACACGGATCAGTCGTCCTGTCCCCTTGGCAGAAAAACAGCCCCATAGCATGATTTTTCCACCCCCATGCTTCACAGTAGGTATGTTGTGCTTGGGATGCAACTCAGTATTCTTCGTCCTCCAAACACAACGAGTTGAGTTTATACCAAAAAGTTCTACTTTGGTTTCATCTGACCACATGACATTCTCCCAATCCTCTGCTGTATCATCCATGTGCTCTCTGGCAAACTTCAGACGGGCCTGGACATGCACTGGCTTCAGCAGCGGAACACGTCTGGCACTGCGGGATTTGATTCCCTGCCGTTGTAGTGTGTTACTGATGGTGACCTTTGTTACTTTGGTCCCAGCTCTCTGCAGGTCATTCACCAGGTCCCCCCGTGTGGTTCTGGGATCTTTGCTCACCGTTCTCATGATCATTTTGACCCCACGGGATGAGATCTTGCGTGGAGCCCCAGATGGTGGGAGATTATCAGTGGTCTTGTATGGCTTCCATTTTCTGATGATTGCTCCCACAGTTGATTTTTTTCACACCAAGCTGCTTGCCTATTGTAGATTCACTCTTCCCAGTCTGGTGCAGGTCTACAATACTTTTCCTGGTGTCCTTCGAAAGCTCTTTGGTCTTGGCCATGGCGGAGTTTGGAGTCTGACTGTTTGAGGCTGTGGACAGGTGTCTTTTATACAGATGATGAGTTCAAACAGGTGCCATTCATACAGGTAACGAGTGGGGGACAGAAAAGCTTCTTACAGAAGACGTTACAGGTCTGTGAGAGCCAGAGATTTTCCATGTTTGAGGTGACCAAATACTTATTTTCCACCCTAATTTACGAATAAATTCTTTACAAATCCTACCATGTGAATTCATGGATTTTTTTTTTTTCACATTCTGTCTCTCACAGTTGAAGTGTACCTCTGGTGCAAATTACTGACTTCTGTCATCATTTTAAGTGGGGGAACATGCACAATTGGTGGCTGACTAAATACTTTTTTGCCCCACTGTATGATACAAACCACTGCAGTGCAGTACCTGTAATACCTACAGCATGTTCTAATTGCTCTAATAGGATATTATGGTCGAACAGTATCGAACGCTGCACTGAGGTCTAGCAGGACAAGCACAGAGATGAGTCCACTGTTAGAGGCCATAAGACGATCATTTGTAACCTTCACTAAAGCTGTTTCTGTGCTGTGATGAGCTCTGAAACCTGACTGAAACTCTTCAAATAAGCCATTCCTCTGCAGATGATCTGTTAGCTGTTTGACAACTACTCTTTCAAGGATTTTTGATATGAAAGGAAGGTTGGAGATTGGCCTATAATTAGCTAAGACTGCTGGGTCTAGAGATGGCTTTTTGAGTAAAGGTTTAACTACAGCCAACTTGAAGGCCTGTGGTACATAGCCGATTATTAGAGATAGGTTGATCATATTTAAGATTAAAGCATTAATCAATGGCAGGACTTCTTTGAGCAGTTTTGTAGGAATGGGGTCTAAAAGACACATTGATGGTTTGGAAGAAGTAATTATTGAAGTTAACTCAGAAAGATCAATTGGAGAAAAAGAGTCTAACTTAACATCAATGGTACTAAAAGTAGCTTTAGATAATATTACATCCGTGGGATGATTATTGGTATTTTTTTCTCTAATGATAAAAATTTTAGTTGTGAAGAAGTTCATGAAGTCATTACTAGTTAACGTTAAAGGGATGGTTGGCTCAACAGAGCTCTGACTTTTTGTCAGCCTGGCTACAGTGCTGAAGAGAAACCTGGGGTGGTTCTTATTTTCTTCAATCAGTGACGAATAGTAAGATGTTCTGGCTTTGTGGAGGGCTTTCTTATAAAGCAGCAAACTATTTCTCCAGGCTAAATGATGATCCTCTAAATATGTGACACGCCATTTCCTCTCCAGCTTACGAGTCATCTGCTTTAGGGTACGTGTTTGAGAATTATACCACGGAGTCAGGTACTTCTGATTTGAGGCCTCTGCTACCACTTTCCACATAAATGAAGACAGAAAACTACACAGCAGTGGCGTTTGTAGGGTTACTGAAGTTGGACTACTTGGTATAAAATGTTGTGCTACGTGATTGCTAGCGACACAGCTATGTTAGCATAACATTAGCACAGTGAAGCTGGAGGATGAACGGCAACTTTTTTTTCCACTCGAGAAAAGTTAACGCGAGGGATTCTGGTGGTTAGGGACAAATGCAATCGTATAGCAGGATTCTATACACGGTGCAAACTTCAGTGAGGAGAACAACTGTGATTATTCATCCACAATACGAGGTTAGTTATTAATATACTGCAACAACATGGGAATAAAACAGCTGCCAGAGAATTCAACATTAATGAATCAATGTTACGGAAGTGGAGGAAGTGCAGTTTTTGGCTTTCCCCATATTTCAAAAGTGCTTCATCTCTTTGCTATGACTGTCGCCCGGGATAATTTGCAGATGATAATGGTTGTAGCCGCTGCGATGCTTTCGACCAAAACAGGCACAGCTTGATGACATCAACATGCGCTAACGCTATAGAGCAGTATATTCAAAATCTCTATCGTTGGCCAAATTTATATAGTTTCTATCGTATATCGTTTATATAGCCCACCCCTAGTGAGGAGGTAAAATTATTGACAAGATAATTGACCTCTGCTGGGGTAGCGTTCAGATAGCTGCTCTGCTCTAGGTACAGGTCATTGAAGATGATAACAGTGGGTGGATTATATTCTTAAACTTAGTTACAGCGCTTTCAGAAAGACATCTACTGGGATAAAGTCTACTCTCCACTGCTGTGTAATCAATTATTGTAAATATAAATGTTATCAGGAAATGATCAGACAGGAGAGGGTTTTCAGGAAACACTGTTAAATGTTCAGTTTCTATGCCATATGTTAAAACAAGATCTAGAGTGTGATGAAAGTGGTGGGTGGGTTCTTTTACATTTTGAGAGAAGCCAATTGAGTCTAATAACAGATTAGATGCCATGTTGAGGCTGTCATTCTTAGCATCTGCATGGATGTTAAAATCACCCACAATAATTATTTTATCTGAGCTGAGAACTAAATCAGATAAAAAGTCTGAGAAATCAGAGAGAAACTCTGTGTAAGGCCCAGGTGGATAATAGATGATAACAAGTAAGGCTGGTTTCTGAGTTTCACAGCTGGGGTGGACAATGTTAAGCATCAGGCTTTGAAATGAATTAAAAGTCTGTCTTGGTCTTTCATTAATTAATAGGCTGGTGTGAAAAATTGCTGCCACACCGCCCCCTCGGCCTGTGCTTCGAGATTTCTGGTAGTTAGAATGACTCGGGGGTGTTGATTCATTTAAACTAACATAATCATCGTCTTAATGCATTCTCAATCATCCAGGAAAATAAATCTCCAAAAGTTGATTCTGTTCATCTGGACGTAGCGTTTTCTGGGGGAATCGTTTCGTCACTCCTCCAAGTGACTTCTTCAGTCTGGAGTGGTTTCAAGTGACTGAAGAAGTCACTTGGATGAGTGACGAAACGATTCCCCAGAAAACGCTACGTCCAGATTAGCAGAATTAACTTTTGGAGTAACATAATCATCCTGCTGCAACCAGGTTTCTGTAAGGCAGAGTAAATCAATTTGTTGATCAATTATTAGTGATTGGATCATATTCTGACTTTAGGCTATAATCATTAGAAAATGTTGCACTTCTACAAGTTCCAAACATCCCAGAGGAACCCTGGGACATGCTAAGCAATAATATGATGGAGTTTCTTTGTAACAACTTGGTTTTGTGATTTAATCCAACAGGTTCCAAAATCCTGGAAATTTCCTCACTGGTGTTGATGCTCTTGTACCATTTCTCTGTCATCCTCGCTCCTTCTTTGCACTCAGTCTTTTGTGCATCATAAACACTCACATGTGGAAAACCAAATTTTTATTGAACAGAAGATGATCAATAGCGACGCTGTCTTTAAAATACTTTTTCTAGAAATGCATAACTTTAATTTGAACATTTATTTCTGTTATTGTGGGTTTTTTAAGCTGCTTTCTGTTTGCTTTAGCTAATTGGAGATTCCATTTTTGAAACTTCTACACTCTGAACTTTCTTCAGCTCTGAATATATTATGAAACACTGAATGATTTCAAGCACACACTTTCTCTAATAAACTTGCATATTTCATTCTTTATAAAGTTTGTGGACCTGTGGTTTGTCAGAGATGAGCTGTGATTATCTGGCAGCAGCAATGAAGTCCAACCCCTCCCATCTGAGACAGCTGGATCTGAGCTACAACAACCTGCAGAATTCAGGAGTGAAACAGCTGTGTGGTTTTCTGGAGAGTCCAGGATGTGGACTTGAAATTCTGAGGTCAGTCACCATGTTTTAGTTGTGCTGAGATGAATATGATGACGAAGTTGTGCTGACACTAAACTGCAGACATAAGGCTGATATTATACGGATCCACACTGAGGATCTTCATAGTATAGTCTGTTTTCTTCTTCTCGGGTTTAATGTTTTAACTGTAATAATTTTCACCTTTGAAACAGTGATACTGAATGTATGGCTGGCGGCTCATACTTGGCCCTCCACAGGGTGCTGAGTGGCCTGCCGACCTTTCCTAATTCAAAGAGAGGGGACCCTGATTAATCCACAGCTGTCATTCCTAACCAATGGCGGTGCGGACACAAGCAGCAGCTGCTCTTTGTCCTGGCAAAAGAGTGTTCCTATCTTTGTTTTCCTGTTTTTCTTGTTCTTTTTTGTTTAAAATCAACAGAAGAAATTGCACAAACTTTTCATACGTGAAAGAGCTGTTAGGTCTAAAGTCACAGACCTCGCTGTCTCAAAGACCAATTCTTGCAAACAGAGCAAAACCACAGTGCTTTTATCTTTTACTTGTCACAAGGAAATCCCGGCCAGGATCTCTGAGAGAGTCATTCACTCCTCACCTAAGCTCACCCAACTCCAAACCTCAATCCCGTTACGGCTCCTTTTATTTGAGTGAAAACGGTTATACATTCAAGGCAAGCATATGTGAGCAACTTCAGCGTCTGTGTGTGTGTTTTTCCTGACACCATATATGGCATGACCTTTCACAAGATCTCCAGTCGCTCCATATAGGGCAACCTTTTAACAAATCAACATGTGCACTAAGCATGTAAAAAGAAGAGGTGAGCAGTCTTGCACCTTCGAAGAACAAAACCTTGTGGTTTCTAAATGTGCAATGGAAAACTATAGCAACGAGGCTGCTTGCATCTCATATATGTACAGAAGCTACGACCTAATAAGGAAAAAACATTTTATCAACAGAAATGCAAGCAATGGTCGTGTGACTTTGCACAAATACCAATCTTAAAATAATCAACTCTAACAAGAGCTACGAGTTACAGTAAGGAACATGGGGTGACCGTGGCTCACGGGGTTGGGAAGCGTATCTGTAACCGGAAGGTCGCCGGTTCGATCCCCGGGCTCTCTGTCCTGGTCGTTGTGTCCTTGGCAGTTTACCCTACTGCCTACTGGGCCGATGGCGCGATATGGCAGCCTCGTTTCTGTCAGTCTGCCCCAGGGCAGCTGTGGCTACAACTGTAGCTTGCTGTAGCTCCACCAGTGTGTGAATGCGAGAGTGACATTGTAAAGCGCTTTGGGTGCCTTTAAAAGCGCTATATAAATCCAATCCATTATTATTATTAAAATAATCAACTCTAACAAGAGCTACAAGTTACAGTAAGGAACTACAGACTGCTTTGGAGGCACCATCAGTGACTAGGGATGGGTACCGGTATCCGGTGCCATCATGGCACCGGTTCTGACATAAACGGTAGTAACCAGACCGAAAAGCAGCGCACATTTCGGTGCTTTATTTCGGTGCTTTCTTTCCTGTGATGTCATATACTTTGGATTCCAGCCGATCATTTTACCTTTGCAAGTGTAGTAGGCGGGCCCAGGTATGTACATTCTTTTAGAGCAGAGCTACAGATTAAGAACGCTCAAGGCGAAGCGGTCAAAAGTCTGGCTGTACTTCACAGCAAAAGATCCAAACTCAGCAGCCTGCAACAAGTGCTTTAAGGTGATACTGTCAAAGGAGGTAACACCTCGAATCTGATGAAACACCTGGTGACGCATATCGGTTTTTTTTAAAGCCAAGAAATGCACCGTATTTGATCGCTTGCTGCGAGACCTCACACCGGCACATCTACTGCAGGTGTGGTGCCTGTTATCGGTCCCAGAGTTAGCAACATCCCCCAAAAACCCAAAGAGTAGAGTCCTGGCCCCTAGCCCTGCCAGTGTAGCAGAAATGATGACAGATGATGATGGCAGCAACAGCTGTTCTTCTCTGCGTGAGTAGCTTAATGTTGTTCGTGTGTAATTTATGCTGAGTAGGCTAACCACGTTATTACATTAATGCATGTAAGGTGAACTAGCAAACACTGTCGTAGTTACATGCAGCTGTCTTCTTGTTTGATGGCAGATACTCCCTTCACCCTGGCCAAAAAGGCTAAAATGACCAAAGAAAAAGTGGGAAACAGCTAAATATGAGAGGTTTTTGGATAAAGTTTCTGTTTTTTTCATTGATTAAGCACTGCTTCCAGCCAAGAGTGATACCATATATGCCCCATAGCTGCAGAAAAGGCTAACATTGTTTTCTTTTTACAAAAAAACAGCTAAACATGAGAGGTTTTTGGACAAAGTTTGTGTTCTCCATTCTTTAAGCACCAGTTCGAGCACCGTTTAAGTACCGGCACCATTTCAGAAGTACCGGTTTGGTACTGGTATTGGATAAAACCTAAACGATACCCATCCCTATCAGTGACCCCCTCTACTAGATCTCGTCCACAGTAGAAACGTCTCAGTTGGTACAAGAGGAAACAGAAGAGGGGTAATGACGAATGCATGTGGAGTCAGCTAGCAGCTAATTCACAGAAACCTGCTATTCACACCATCGTACTGTCCTCCGAGCGCTCCCTGGACAACAAGCTGGATCATGTAGACTAACAGTGGCTTGCAAAATTATTCGGCCCCCTTGACCAGCTAATATGCTTTAGAGCAAACAGATCTCTCGCCAAAAGAGGTAAGACTAGCAGAGGAGGACTCTGTGTTTACATCCACAATGCTTGGTGTAGTGATGCTGTTGTGGCCTGAAAACACTGTTCACCTCTGCTGGAGCTTATGATCATCAAGTACAGACCATTTTACCTCCAGAGGGAATTTTCAGCCATGCTGTTTGTTGCTGTCTACATCCCTCCCTGCTCCAATATCAACAACAGAAGTGAGGCACTAAATGAATTGTATCAGCATGTCAGTGAGCAGCAGACAGCCCACACAGATGCTTTTCTCATCCTAGCGGGTGTTTTCAATCATGCAGACCCAAAGACTGTGTTTCCCAAACTGCATGAACACATTAAGTTTCCTACATGAGGAAACAACATGTTTTCACCACCCAGAGAGGAGATTACAAAGCACCCTGCCCCCAACCTTGTTGCCTCTGATCACATCACTGTTATGCTAATACCAGGCCCATGGTCAAAGTCACCACACCAGTTTGTAAGCAGGTACGTGTATGCCCAGAATGGTCCTCAGAGGCACTGCAAGAGTGTTTTTGGCCACAGATGGGCAGATCTTTAAACAGGCCATCGCACATGACAACAACTTAGACCTTAGGAATATACAGAAACTGTCATTGCCTACATTTCAAAATGCACGGATGGTATCTCAGAGAACAGGGCTATCACTGTCAGGGCCAATCAGAAACCATGGCTCACAGGTGAGGTCTACAGGCTTCTGAGGGTGAGAAATGTGGCCTTCAGAGCCAGGGATGAGGTGACTACAAGCCTGCACCGCAGACCGCCGTCAGTTCCACCTCTTTACCAAATGAGCTGAAGTAATTCTTTGCTCGCTTTGAGGCACAGAATTACACCCCCACACAGAAGACTTCCACACACCCCCAATGAACAGGTGGTGACACTATCCTCAGTGCGTAGGTAGGATCACACATGAAGCTTCAGGTGCTATCAACATCCCTGTATGAGCGCTGAGGGACTGATCTGTGAAACTCAGATGTATTCACTGACATATTTAATGCATCACTGAGCCAGGCTGTCGTTCCCACATGTCTCAAAGCCTCCACCATCATTCCCGTACCAAAGAAGTCGTCTCCCTCCTGCTTCAACGACTACTGGTTGCACTCACCTCAATCATTATGAAGTGCTTTGAATGGGTAGTCATGCATCAAATCAAGACATCTCTTCCCCCCAACCTTGATCCATTTCAGTTCCCATACCAGTCAAACCGCTTGTCTGATGATGCAATTTCAACTGCCCTTCACTCAGCCCTCACACATATGGACACTAGAGACTTATACTTTAGAATGCTGTTCATAGACTTCATTTCAGCATTTAACACAATCATTCCCCAGCAACTCATTCACAAACTGGATCTGCTGGGGATCAGTGTAATTGGTGGCTAGATTTCCTGACAGGAGGACAGCAGACAGTATGGGTCGGCAGCAACATCTCCAGCATAAGAACACAGAATACAGGGGCTCCCCAAGGATACCTATTGATTCCTCTTCTCTTCCCTCTGCTGACCCATGACTGCACACCATGACACAGTTCCAACCTCTTCATCAAGTTTGTAGATGACACAACTGTGGTAGGTCACATCAGCGACAACGATGAGACCGACTACAGGAGTGAAGTTAACCATCTGGCTGAGTTTTGCAGCAACAACAAGCTGTCCCTGAATGTGGAGAAGACTAAGGAAATCATCATAAACTTTGAAACATCAGGGTTATCCTGCTGATCAAAGTCCAACACTGAGTTTGTAAAAACATGTTTGTGAGTCATGTTGTTCGGTTTATGAGGAAAATGATTCGATAACTGCTTATACACAACATTTCATCATCTTTCCTCATAACCCTCTTTTGTCTGACCATTAGAATCACATTTGAATTTCCAATAAAAGACTCCACAGAGTTTGGTGAAAATAATGACAGTAGATGTTTGTGTGAAAGTGCTGGAAGCAAATTGGTGTGTGATGTTCTTTCAGTGTGCGCTTTGTAGACGCTCCCTGAGCACTGGTCTCACAGCCAGCTGCACATAGAGAAATGAGCTCGTAGTTTGTCCGCTTTAATAATGTGACTGGAAATAAAGTGTTGTTGAACTTGTAATATGTCAGTTTCTTTTCAACTTCACCTTTAAAAGTGAAGTCTGTGGTTACTTGAATGAGAAACATGACTTTTTCAAGTTTTTTTTATGTTTTTATGATAAATATACAATTTCAATTTGAAAAATTCATAGTTTTTTCTTTTGTTGTGTTTATTTGAAGCTGCTTCCTGTTGACTTCTGCTGTTTGGAGTTTCCATTTTCTAAACTTCTACATTCTGAACAGATTATGAAACACTGAATGATTTCAAGCACACACTTTGTCTAATAAACCTCCATCTTTCATTCTTTATACAGATTTGAGGACTGTGGTTTGTCAGAGATCAGCTGTGATTATCTGGCAGCAGCGCTCAAGTCCAACCCCTCCCATCTGAGAGAGCTGGACCTGAGTGACAATGACAAGCTGCAGGATTCAGGAGTGAAGCATCTGTGTGGTTTTCTGGAGAGTCCAGGATGTGGACTTGAAACTCTGAAGTCAGTAACCATGTTTTAGTTGTGCTGAGATGAATATGATGTGAAAGTTGTGCTGACACTAAACTGCAGACATAAGGCTGATATTATACTGATCCACTCTAAGGATGTTCATGGTGAAGTTTGTTTTCTTCTCTGGTTTAGTCTATTGACTGTAGCAGAACAATCTTCACATTTCAAACAGTGATATTCAACGTATGGCCCGTGGCCCTCACAGGTCAAAGGTCACGGCTCATGGCAATCTGTGAAACAGAAACAGTTTGGAGTTGGTACCTGTTGATTCCTGAGCTTTGATAGTCAAAGGAGCTTGTAAAGAAAAGCGTCTGGACTTCTTTAAGTTACTTGAAGACGTTTCACCTCTCATCCGAGAAGCTTCTTCAGTTCTAAGGTCAAATGGTGGAGAGTCCCAGATATAAACCTAGTGGGAGTGACCCCCACAGAGGGACAAAAGGACCCCCTGATGATCCTCTAATCGCCTGAGCCAAGGTGTGAAACTGGGTGTGGGTCCCAATCAGCCCCACCTTATCATGCGAATTACTGAGATCAGATGGCCCTGAGCTTTGATACTGGATTTGCTTCAGTAGTTATTACCAGCACTGCTTTAGGAGCTACATTTAATCATAGCTGATTGCCTTCTTTTAACAATCGGAATGACTACTATTCTAAAAACAAGCACAAAAGAACCAATGAGAGTGAAAAACAGGATAAGCAGCAGACGGCCATCTACATGCTGTAGTGGATTACAGTTACTAAGGGGTGCTGTCGCAGTCATGCAGTCAGTAGACTACTCTGCTTGTGCTGTTGTTGGTAAAGATGAAGTGAAAGCGAGCATTAAAACAATGAAAAGTGTCCACTGTAGCCTCTGAGTTTCTCATGCTCTTCTTCTTTTATCCTCCATGTTTGTGCTGAATGCTGCTGTCACTCTCTTCCCTGTTCCCGCCCACTTTGCAACCAGTCAGCATTGGAGCATGCACAGCATCGCCTACACTGAGCTTTGTTGTGACTGCTTGCACTCGTATGCAGCACATTCCCAGTACAATAACCAGCTGTGCATGAAGCTAACACCACCAAGAGCAGCTGCTCAGTGGAATTGGAGGAGAAATGTCTCCAGCTTCTCACAGGCACTATACAGAATGTGGATCTCCACAAAGACTGTGGAGAGCTCGTCCCAGACCCTAAATCCACACTTGTCTGCACAAAACTTCTCACACGTTCCACTCACAAGTGTTTTCTAAGTGAAGATCCTAGGTTCAGGTCCAGCTTGTTTATCAGAAGCTGCAGTAGATTGTTGCTTTGTGAGGATGGATCACTAAAGACACCAGATATGGAAACACAGCATCATACAACACAACGAAGAGATCCAAAGCATTTTCTCTGCATTTCTGTGGCTGATTCTGCTAGAGCAAAGTTATTTGAAACCTTGTTGTTCTAAACTTAGGGACCAGAAGAGGAAACTGAAACTCCTTACAGAGAGTTCAGTGGAAGCAGCCAAGTGCTATAAGTGTCTGCTGTACAGTGATGCTGGTTCAGCTGTGGCTCAGCACAGTTTCATAGTGTGACTCAATAAAAGCAGCAGGACAAAAAATCATGATGCTTTCATCAGCGTGGCATTAAGAACGTTTCTTGTGACATGAAAGATACTGTAGCTATTTCACTCAGAGGTTTACAGTTTCAGCTTCACACTTCGGCTCTTTTGAGTAGCTTTAGTGTAGAGCCTCCACCAAAGTCCCACTGTCGGCCTCCTAAGCTGGTAATTTTTTCGGTTTTGGACCTGGATGTTTCTTGTTCAGTTTTTTTGATTTCACAGAATGAAACTTGACATTTTTTTCATGTTTTATGATAAATGTATGACTTTAATGTGAAAAATTCAGTTTTTTCTCTTGTTGTGTTTGTTTCAAGATGCTTCCTGTTGACTTCAGCTGTTTGGAGTTTCCATTTTCTAAACTTATACATTCTGAACCTTCTTCAGCTCTGAACAGATTATGAAACTCTGAATGATTTCAAGCTCAGTTTGTCTAATAAATACAATTACAATTTTATTTATATAGCACATTTAAAAAACCACAGGTATGCCAAAGTGCTTCACAGAACGAGTTAAGAGCAATAATAAATACAAAACACAAAATACAAATAAAATATACTAACAGGCGGGTGACATAACTAACCAATAATACACCAGGCATAGTAGGCACAACACGAAAGGCTGAAAGTTAAAACATTATAAATATTAATAAAGCGAAAAAGATAACTTACAGTACACTAAAAATGCGGGCTCTAGGAGGCGGAGAAAGCAAGGCTAAACAAATACGTTTTTAATCGAGATTTAAAAGCTTGAATTGAATCAAATCCCCGAATAGCTAGAGGGAGGTCATTCCAGAGGTAGGGTGCGACAGTGGCGAATGCGCGGTCACCTCTGGTCTTGAGCCGAGATCTAGGTCGCACCAGGAGCATTTGGCTTGCTGATCTAAGCGCTCTCCCATGGGTATAAAAGCTGAGGAGATCTGTAAGATAGCTGGGCGCGGTGTTATTTATGATTTTAAAAGTGAGCAATAAGATTTTAAAATCAATATGAAATTTAATAGGGAGCCAGTGCATAATAATAATAAACTTCCATCTTTATTCTTTATACAGATTGGACAGCTGTGGTTTGTCAGAGATGAGCTGTGATTATCTGGCAGCAGCGCTCAAGTCCAACCCCTCCCATCTAAGAGAGCTGGACCTGAGTGACAACAACAAGCTGCAGGATTCAGGAGTGAATCAGCTGTGTGGTTTTCTGGAGAGTCCAGGATGTGGACTTGAAACTCTGAAGTCAGTCACCATGTTTTAGTTGTGCTGAGATGAATATGATGTAAAAATTGTGCTGACACTAAATATAGACATAAGGCTGATATTATACTGATCCACACTGAGGATGTTCATGGTAAAGTCTGTTGTAGAAGAATGTTCACATTTCAAACAGTGATACTCAACCTATGGTCTGCGCACACATGCAGACATGACAGATCACGTCTTAGTTACCTGGCTCTGCCGAATAGAGTCAACAGTGACATTAAGGTGATAGGTGATGATGATAGCCTTTATTTGTCAGTTGCAGTTGCCCACAACCGAGATGACAGACCTTGCCAACCGTACATGCAATACACAAACATCACATTGGGGAGACATCTTCTCCAAGATGTTATCAATATTGCAGAGCCATAAAGACATGCTACGCTTAACCCTTTAAGACCTACCATAGAACCAAGTCCCCCTAAGCTTATCTTCATATTTTTATATGCTGCAGTGCCATTTTTGGGAGCATTTCAAGTTGCTATACATGAATACAACTGTTATAGCCCAAATTTTAATGCATTATGTATGTATTAAGTCCATAGTAACGACATTAATTGCAAAAAAGTTCAATAAACTAAAAAAAAAAAATTTGAAAATCAATTTGTTTTTTTTGTTTGTTTTTTTTAAACATATATTGCTAGTTAAATTTAATTTAAGACAAAACTGTAAATACAAAAAAGTTGCACAAGTTATTAGAAAAAGCACACACTTTGGGTAATAAACTTACATTTTTCATTCTTTATACAGATTGAGGAGCTGTGGTTTGTCAGAGATCGGCTGCGATTATCTGGCAGCAGCGCTCAAGTCCAACCCCTCCCATCTGAGAGAGCTGGACCTGTGTGACAATGACAAGCTGCAGGATTCAGGAGTGAAGCAACTGTGTGGTTTTCTGGAGAGTCCTGGATGTGGACTTGAAACTCTGAGGTCAGTCACCATGTTTTAGTTGTGCTGAGATGAATATAATGTGAAAGTTGTGCTGACAATAGACTGCAACCAAGTTCATAACAACTGAAGCGTGGCTCCATTCCTATACATATTCCATATCTTATAGTGAGGATTTTCCAGAAGAGCAAACATTGAACATGCCTCCAAACATGTAATGAGTCAGACTGAAATCATTTCTACAGAGAACAGTGTGAGTTCTCAGCAGGTCACGTCAATAAGAAGGACAAACAGTGCAGCAGGAATGACTAAACCCACTAACAGTCTGATATCCCCTGTTCCTGTTGGTCTACAGCATCATTATTAATACTGCTCCACCACCATGACTGCAGCTGACCAATGAGCTTCTGTGATTTCAAGTGATGCTCTGTGACTCAGACTGGAGAAATGCTAAACGATTTCTACAAAGTGTGCGTGCTCAGTATGAGATGAGTTTGGTAGCTCTGTGTGTGCACAGATGAACTCCACAGGACATCTCCTGAATGAAGAAACTGTGCTAGTTTGTCCAACAGCAGGAAATATTCAGAGAATATCTGTGAAGCAGAAGCTAAACATAATAATAGGAATACTTCAGCTTTTGGTGTAGCTTTAGTGTAGAGCCTTCACCACAGTCCCACTGACGGCCTCCTGAATTGGTAATATTTTTGGACTCTGATATTTCTTTTTCCATTTCACACAGTGGAAATGTACAACTTTAGTGTGAAAATTTTTTCTCTTTTGTTGTGTTTGTTTGAAGCCTCTTCCTGTTGACCTCTGCTATTTGGAGTTTCCATTTTCTAAACTTCTATATTGTAAACCTTCTTCAGCTCTGAACAGATTATGGAACGGAAATGAATCATTTCAAGCACACACTTTGTCTAATAAACCTCCATCTTTCATTCTTTATACAGATTGAGGACCTGTGGTTTGTCAGAGAAGAGCCTTCAATATCTGGCAGCAGCGCTGAAGTCCAACCCCTCCCATCTGAGAGAGCTGGACCTGAGTGACAACAACAATGTGCAGGATTCAGGAATGATGCAGCTGTGTGGTTTTCTGGAGAGACCAGCATGTGGACTTGAAACTCTGAAGTCAGTAACCATGTTTTAGTTGTGCTGAGATGAATATGATGTGAAAGTTGTGCTGACACTAAACTGCAGACATCAGGCTGATATAATACTGATCCACTCTAAGGATGTTCATGGGGAAGTTTGTTTTCTTCTCTGGTTTAGTCTATTGACTGTAGCAGAACAATCTTCACATTTCAAACAGTGATACTCAACGTATGGCCCGCGGCCCTCCACAGGGTGCCAACCGGCCTGCTGACCTTTCCTAATTCAGAGAGAGGGACCCTGATAAACTGTGTAACGTTCTTCTTCAAAGTTCTAAGTGTCAGACACAACAATGAATACTCAACAGCTGACTCTCTTTAGCAGGTCACGGCACTCAGCAATCTGTGAAACAGTGTCCAACAGTGCGGAAACATTTCAGAGAATATCTGTGAAGCAGAAGATAAACATAATAAGAAAAGCAAACTAATGATAAAACTCCTGCTCTGAGCCAACATTTAAACATCACTATCAGACAGTGAAGGCTTCGGAAGACTGCTCACCTCTCAGACGTGATTTCACAGGATAAAACTTGACAATTTTTCATGTTTTTATGATCGTTGTTCCTTTTCTTGTGTTTGAAGCTGCTTCCTGTTGGCTTCAGCTGTTTGGAGTTTCCATTTTCCTGACTTCTACATTCTGAACCTTCTTTGGCTCTCAACAGATTATGAAACACTGAATGATTTCAAGCACACACTTTGTCTAATAAACCTCCATCTTTCATTCTTTATACAGATTGAGGACCTGTGGTTTATCAGAGATGAGCTGTGATTATCTGGCAGCAGTGCTCAAGTCCAACCCCTCCCATCTAAGAGAGCTCGACCTGAGTGACAACGACAAGCTGCAGGATTCAGGAGTGAAGCATCTGTGTGGTTTTCTGGAGAGTCCAGGATGTGGACTTGAAACTCTGAGGTCAGTCACCATGTTTTAGTTGTGCTGAGATGAATATGATGTGAAAGTTGTGCTGACAGTAAATTACAGACATAAGGCTGATATTATACTGGCAAAAGTATATACTGGAGGATCTTCATGGTAAAGGCTGTTTTCTTCTTCTCTGGTTTAGTCCATTGACTGTAGCAGAACAATGTTCATACAGGGAGTGCAGAATTATTAGGCAAATGAGTATTTTGTCCACATCATCCTCTTCATGCATGTTGTCTTACTCCAAGCTGTATTGGCTCGAAAGCCTACTACCAATTAAGCATATTAGGTGATGTGCATCTCTTTAATGAGAAGGGGTGTGGTCTAATGACATCAACACACTATATCAGGTGTGCATAATTATTAGGCAACGTCCTTTCCTTTGGCAAAATGGGTCAAAAGAAGGACTTGACAGGCTCAGAAAAGTCAAAAATAGTGAGATATCTTGCAGAGGGATGCAGCAGTCTCAAAATTGCAAAGCTTCTGAAGCGTGATCATCGAACAATCAAGCGTTTCATTCAAAATAGTCAACAGGGTCGCAAGAAGCGTGTGGAAAAACCAAGGCGCAAAATAACTGCCCATGAACTGAGAAAAGTCAAGCGTGCAGCTGCCAAGATGCCACTTGCCACCAGTTTGGCCATATTTCAGAGCTGCAACATCACTGGAGTGCCCAAAAGCACAAGGTGTGCAATACTCAGAGACATGGCCAAGGTAAGAAAGGCTGAAAGACGACCACCACTGAACAAGACACACAAGCTGAAACGTCAAGACTGGGCCAAGAAATATCTCAAGACTGGTTTTTCTAAGGTTTTATGGACTGATGAAATGAGAGTGAGTCTTGATGGGCCAGATGGATGGGCCCGTGGCTGGATTGGTAAAGGGCAGAGAGCTCCAGTCCGACTCAGACGCCAGCAAGGTGGAGGTGGAGTACTGGTTTGGGCTGGTATCATCAAAGATGAGCTTGTGGGGCCTTTTCGGGTTGAGGATGGAGTCAAGCTCAACTCCCAGTCCTACTGCCAGTTTCTGGAAGACACCTTCTTCAAGCAGTGGTACAGGAAGAAGTCTGCATCCTTCAAGAAAAACATGATTTTCATGCAGGACAATGCTCCATCACACGCGTCCAAGTACTCCACAGCGTGGCTGGCAAGAAAGGGTATAAAAGAAGAAAAACTAATGACATGGCCTCCTTGTTCACCTGATCTGAACCCCATTGAGAACCTGTGGTCCATCATCAAATGTGAGATTTACAAGGAGGGAAAACAGTACACCTCTCTGAACAGTGTCTGGGAGGCTGTGGTTGCTGCTGCACGCAATGTTGATGGTGAACAGATCAAAACACTGACAGAATCCATGGATGGCAGGCTTTTGAGTGTCCTTGCAAAGAAAGGTGGCTATATTGGTCGCTGATTTGTTTTTGTTTTGTTTTTGAATGTCAGAAATGTATATTTGTGAATGTGGAGATGTTATATTGGTTTCACTGGTAAAAATAAATAATTGAAATGGGTATATATTTGTTTTTTGTTAAGTTGCCTAATCATTATGCACAGTAATAGTCACCTGCACACACAGATATCCCCCTAAAATAGCTAAAACTAAAAACAAACTAAAAACTACTTCCAAAAACATTCAGCTTTGATATTAATGAGTTTTTTGGGTTCATTGAGAACATGGTTTTTGTTCAATAATAAAATTCCTCAAAAATACAACTTTCCTAATAATTCTACACTCACTGTATTTCAAATAATGATATTCAATGAATGGCCCGCGCCTCATCCACGGTCTGCTTACCTTTCCTAATTCAGAGAGAGGAGAGCCTGACTAACTGTGTAGTTTTCTTGTTCACAGGTCTAAGTATCAGAAACAACGATGAATAATCCACAGCTGACTCTCTTTAGCAGGTCAAGTGAGCTCAGGCACCTCCGCCTGCACAGTCACAGTGTAACAGGTGTAGAGTAATAAATAAAGACTTTAACAGCAGGCAGGATTTCATAAGCTTATGTACAAACATGTAGGATGATGGTGGCAGGTATGGAAACGGGTCCATAAAGATTGAAGCGTGTCTTTATTCTTTTGCATATTCCATATCTTATAGTGAGATTTTCCAGAAGAGCAAACATTGAACATGCCTCCAAACATGTAATGAGTCAGACTGAAATCATTTCTACAGAGAACAGTGTGAGTTCTCAGCAGGTCACGTCAATAAGAAGGACAAACAGTGCAGCAGGAATGACTAAACCCACTAACAGTCTGATATCCCCTGTTCCTGTTGGTCTACAGCATAATACTGCTCCGCCACTATCACTGCAGCTGACCAATCACTTTCTGTGATTTCAAGTGATGCTCTGTCACTCAGACTGGAGAAGCAGAAGCTAAACAGAAGAAGAGCACACACTTTATCTAATAAACCTCCATCTTTCATTCTTTATACAGGTTGTGGAGCTGTGGTTTGTCAGACACGAGCTGTGCTTATCTGGCACCAGCGCTCAAGTCCAACCCCACACATCTAAGAGAGCTGGACCTGAGTGAGAACAACAAGATGGAGGATTCAGGAGTGAAGCAGCTGTGTGGTTTTCTAGAGAGTCCAGGATGTGGACTTGAAACTCTGGGGTCAGTCACCATGTTTTATTTGTGCTGAGATGAACATTTAATTAAAATTTTATTTATATAGCGCCAAATCACAACAGCAGTCGCCTCAAGGCACTTTATATTGTACAGCATATCCTATTATAATAGATACAGAGAAAAACCCAACAATCATATGACCCCCTATGAGCAAGTACTTTGGTGACAGTGGGAAGGAAAAACTCCGGCAGAACCAGGCTCAGGGAGGGGCGGCCACCTGCTGCAACCGATTGGGTGAGAGAAGGAAGACAGGATAAAGATAAAGACATATTGTGGAAGAGAGACAGATATGAATAACAGATATGATTCAATGCAGAGAGGTCTATTAACACATCATCAGCGCATCATAGGAATCCACCGGCAGCCTATGTCTATTGCAACATAACTAGGGGAGGATTCAGGGTCACCAGGTCCAGCCCTAACTATATGATTTAACAAAAAGGAAAGTTTTAATCCTAATCTTAAAAGTATAAATAGTTTCTGTCTCCTGAATCCAAACTGGAAGCTGGTTCCACAGAAGAGGGGCCTGAAAACTGAAGGCTCTCCCTCCCATTCTACTTTTAAATACTCTAGGAACAAGAAGTAGGCCTGCAGAGCGAGAGCGAAGTGCTCTAATAGGGTGATATGGTACTACAAGGTCATTAAGATAAGATGGGGCCTGATTATTTAAGACATTGTATGTGAGGAGCAGGATTTTAAATTCGTTGAAGGACATATTCTGGTCAAAAATGACTCCAAGGTTCCTCAGTGTTACTGGAGGCCAAGGTAATGCCATCCAGAGTAAGAATCTGGTTAGATACCATATTTCTAAGATTTTCAGGGCCGAGTACAATAACCTCAGTTTTATCTGAACTAAGAAGCAGAAATTTAGCGGCCATCCGGGTCTTTATGTCTTTAAGACATTCATGCAATTTAACTAATTGGTGTGTGTTATCTGGCTTCATGGACAGATAGAGCTAGGTGTCATCTGCATAGCAGTGAAAATGTATGCTATGTCTTCTGATGATACTGCCTAAGGGAAACATGTATAATGTAAACAGAATTGGTCCTAGCACTGAACCCTGTGGAACTCCATAATTAACCTCAGTGTGTGAAGAGGACTCTCCATTTACATGAACAAATTGGAGTCTATTACATAGATATAATACAAACCACTGCAACGTAGTACCTGTAATACCTACAGCATGTTCTAATTGCTCTAATAGGATATTATGGTCAACAGTATCGAATGCTGCACTAAGGTCTAGCAGGACAAGCACAGAGATGAGTCCACTGTCAGAGGCCATAAGAAGATCATTTGTAACCTTCACCAAAGCTGTTTCTGTGCTGTGATGAGCTTTGAAACCTGACTGAAACTCTTCAAATAAACCATTCCTCTGCAGATGATCTGTTAGCTGTTTGACAACTACTCTTTCAAGGATGTTTGATATGAAAGGAAGGTTGGAGATTGGCCTATAATTAGCTAAGACTGCTGGGTCTAGATATGGCTTTTTGAGTAAAGGTTTAACTACAGCCAGCTTGAAGGCCTGTGGTACATAGCTGATTATTAGAGATAGGTTGATCATATTTAAGATTGAAGCATTAATTAATGGCAGGACTTCTTTGAGCAGTTTTGTAGGAATGGGGCCTAAAAGACACGTTGATGGTTTGGAAGAAGTAATTATTGAAGTTAACTCAGAAAGATTGATTGGAGAAAAAGAGTCTAAATTAATACCAATGGTACTAAAAGTAGCTGTAGATAATATTACATCTGTGGGATGATTATTGGTAATTTTTTCTCTAATGATAAAAATTTTATTTGTGAAGAAGTTCACGAAATCATTACTAGTTAACGTTAAAGGGATGGTTGGCTCAACAGAGCTCTGACTTTTTGTCAGCCTGGCTACAGAGCTGAAGAGAAACCTGGGGTTGTTCTTATTTTCTTCAATCAGTGATGAATAGTAAGATGTTCTGGCTTTGCGGAGGGCTTTCTTATAAAGCAGCAAACTATTTCTCCAGGCTAAATGATGATCCTCTAAATTTGTGACACGCCATTTCCTCTCCAGCTTACGAGTCATCTGCTTTAGGGTACGTGTTTGAGAATTATACCACGGAGTCAGGTACTTCTGATTTGAGGCCTTAGTTTTCACAGGAGCTACAGTATCCAGAGTCGTACGTAGTGAGGAGGTAAAGTTATTAACAAGATAATCGACCTCTGTTGGAGTAGCGTTCAGATAGCTGCTCTGCTCTATGTTGGTACAGGGCATTGAAGGTGATAACAGTGGGTGGATTATATTCTTAAACTTACTTACAGCCCTTTCAGAAAGACATCTACTTTGATAAAGTCTACTCTCCACTGCTGTGTAATCGATTATTGTAAATGTTATCAGGAAATGATCAGACAGGAGAGGGTTTTCAGGAAATACTGTTAAATGTTCAGTTTCTATGCCATATGTTAAAACAAGATCTAGACTGTGGTTAAAGATTAAAGTTTTGAGAGAAGCCAATTGAGTCTAATAACAGATTAAATGCCATGTTGAGGCTGTCATTTTTAGCATCTATATGAATGTTAAAATCACCCACAATAAATATTTTATCTGAGCTGAGCACTAAATCAGATATAAAGTCTGAGAAATCAGATAGAAACTCTGTGTAAGGCCCAGGTGGACGATAGATGATAAGTAAGACTGGTTTCTGAGTTTTACAGCTGGGGTGGACAAGGCTAAGCATCAGGCTTTCAAATGAATTAAAAGTCTGTCTTGGTCTTTCGTTGATTAATAGGCTGGTGTAGGGCTGTCCGACATAACGATATATATCGGATGGCGATATAAAAACATCTATAGTTTCCTTTTATGCCATCGTTTTTTTCGTGGTGTTGCAAAATAAACTGTTTACGGCAATATTTTTTCATCGTTTTGATGGTCACTGTAGTGGCTATATTAATTTCTTAAAGTTCTCTCCTTCTCTTATATTTAATACAATCACACTATGGACGGACAAGCGACTGTTTTTATACATTGTCGTTAGCAACAACGACGGTAAAAACATCGCGTGTCTGCTTGTTTATTTTCCACATAAACCTTTCACAGTAAAGCTCAAGATCCTGTTGAGACTTTTCAAAATAAACTGAATCACGTGAAAGAGTATGCAGTCTTTACGGATGAGAAGCTAAAAAGAGCCTCCAGGTGCTAAAAAATAAACCTTAGATTCAAACGTTAGAACAGTCTTTTCCCCGCAGCACGCCGTGTAATAAATAATCACAAAGAAAACAGCGGCCGTAACACTTATGTCTAAAAATGTATAATTTCATGCATTGGTTTAAACACTCGAGTCCAGGTACACAACGCCCAGCTGGAAACATTTCACGCAAGTCGAGCTGCACGGATTCACAGAATTTACAAAAAATTTTTAATTTTTGTGATTTATATCGTTATTGGGACGATAGATGTCTTACATCGGGATATGAGATTTTGGTCATATCGCACAGCCCTAGGCTGGTGTGAAAAATTGCTGCCACACCGCCCCCTCAGCCTGTGCTTCGAGATTTCTGGTAGTTAGAATGACTCGGGGGTGTTGATTCATTTAAACTAACATAATCATCCTGCGTCAACCAGGTTTCTGTAAGATAAGATAAGATAAGATAAGATAACCTTTATTAGTCCCACACGTGGGAAATTTGTTTTGTCACAGCAGGAAGTGGACAGTGCAAAAGTTATGACGCAAAAATTAGAATACAATAAGAATAAATACAGTACACAGCTGTACAGAATAGAATAAAATAATATACTATATACAGTAGAATAAAATAGAATAAAAATATACAATAAGATAAAAATAGAATACGAATGCTATATACAACTGAGTAAAAATACAACGATGACAGAAAGGATTATTGCACTTAGTGTTATTTCACATGTGTGGATGTGTGTGTTTGTTCAGTTAAAGTCTTTGTTGTGGAGTCTGACAGCAGTGGGGAGGAAAGACCTGCGAAATCTCTCCGTCCCACACCGTGGGTGCCGCAGTCTCCCACTGAAGGAGCTGCTCAGTGCTGTCACAGTCTGCTGCATGGGGTGGGAGACGTTGTCCAACAGGGATGACAGCTTAGCCGCCATTCTCCTGGGGCAGCGTAAATTGATTTGTTGATCAATTATTAAGTCATGTACTAACAGAGACTTGGAGGAGAGAGACCTAATGTTTAACACAATCCAGCCCTCAGTGCTAAGGGGAAGCTGCAGGGAGTGGGTGTGGACCATCCACATGGATTGTAGACTACCTCACCACTAGACCCCAGTATATGAGGCTGGGGGACTGGGTGTCTGAGGTGGTAGTCTGTAGCATGGGGGCCCCACAAGGAACAGTACTTGCCCCTTTCCTCTTCACCCTGTACACCGCGGACTTCAGATATTACACAGACACTTGCCATCTCCAGAAGTTCTCAGGCCATTGTGAGTCGGTTGTCGGAGGGAAACAAACTGGAATACAGGGGGGTCATCAATGCCTTTGTCAGCTGGTGTGAACCATCTTGGCGTCAATGCTAGCAACATGAAGGAACTGGTGGTTGACTTTACACCAGTGAACATCCAGGGTTTGGACATTGAAACTGTCAGGTCCGACGGTGCCCCGACCGGCGACCTGTGTGTGTATGTGTGTTTGTTCTCCCGCTCTGTTTTTGTCTCCGTTGTAGTTGTTACGCGGTTGCGTAGCAACGGGAGATGTCCGACCCGGAAGTGCCGCCACTCTGAGCGGTTCCACCTGCAACTGATTCCTCGCCAGCTGCTGCCAATCATCCACCATTGTAACAGAGCTATTTAATGGTGTGGCTGAGTGACAGACAGCGCTGGAGTATTCCACCAAGCCTGGCTACGAGTGAGACGGAGATACGAGAGGAGAGACGTCACTGTTCACGAAAGTCGTGTGGACACACGAGGGGAGCACGGAAGGGATTTTGCACTGTGGATTACTTTGGATTGGCTTCACTGTAAATAAAGACACTGTTCAACCTTAACGAGCGGACCGCGTCTGGGTTCTCTTACTCACCACCCCCTAACAGAAACGGTGGAGGAGTACAAATACCTGGGTGTTTACCTCAGTAACAAACTGGATTGGTCCATGAATGCAAATACACTTTATAAAAAGGGTCTAAGTTGTCTTCATCTGCTACGGTGGCTGAGATCCTTTGGGGTGAACAGGACTCTTCTAAAGACGTTTAATGACACTGGCGGCATCTGCTGCCTTTTATGGTGCTGGAGTGGTAGAATGGCAGAGAGGGACAGGGGGAAATTAATAAAATGGTCAAGAGGGCCAGCTCTGTCCTGGAATTTCCTCTGAAGTTCATTGAGCAGGTTGGGTAGGAGAGGATGTTGTCCAAGTGGCTCAGGGGGTTGGGAAGCGCATCTGTATGTATGAATGTGAGAGTGAATGAATAGTGGCATTGTAAAGCGCTTTGGGTGCATTGAAAAGCGCTATATAAATCCAATCCATTATTATTATAAGCTAACATTCATCATGGACAATGCCTCTCCATCCCCTGCATGAGACTGTAATGAGCACTGAGCAGCTTGTTCAGTGGTCATCGTTTACACCCACAGACGACCGCTGAACGGTCATCTTTTACACTACCGCAGGTCATTCTTACCAGCAGCTGTCAGACTCTATAACACAGTTTAACATGGTTATCTTACTAATCACCTGTTTAATTGACATATCTTGTGTTTTTTAATTGCTTCTTATTTGCAGCTTGTGTGTACACTGTATATTTCATTAGGATCATTCACGACCCACCCCCACACACTTATGTACATATCTCTGTACACTTTTTTATCTGTTCGAATTTAGGTTTATTTATGTAGGACTACTTTGTGTCTTTTTTTATATTCCTCTTGCTATAAGAGCCATGTAACACCCAAATTTCTCATTCATGGGATTAAAAAGGTTTATTCTATTCTGTTCTATGGTATTCTATTCTATCTATTCTATGTAGAAGCTCCCCTAATAGAGTCACAACACATGTCCAATACTTTGTCTGTATGGAACAAATAATTCAAGGAACAGAGATTTAAATCACCAAAATCAAACTGGCTGCATCGGGGCATATAGTCTGAAAAATCTGCACAGTTTCCTGTTTGAAGCTGCTTCCTGTTGGCTTAAGCAGTTTGAGTTTCCATTTTCTAAACTTTTACATTCTCAACCTTCTTCAGCTCTGAACAGATGATGAAACACTGAATGATTTCAAGAACACACTTTGTCTAATAAACTTACATCTTTCATTCTTTATACAGATTGTTGAGCTGTGGTTTGTCAAAGATCAGCTGTGATTATCTGGCAGCAGCACTGAAGTCCAACCCCTCCCATCTGAGAATGATAGACCTGGCTGAAAATAATATGCAGTATCCAGATGTTAAGCAGCTGTGTGATCTTGAGGAGAGTCCAGACTACAGACTGGAGACTCTGAGGTCAGTACAGTGTTGGAGTGAGTGGGTGGTGCTGTCAGCAGTGTTGTACTAAACACAATCAATATGAAACAAAGATCAAGTGTTTCCTGTAAAGCTGCAGCTTCTCAGTGAAGCTGTTAGAAGAGAACGGTAACAGGCTTCAGAATTGGACACAAACACTTCCTGTTTCTACCTTTTTTGCGAGCTGTATGGTTACCATAGTAATGGCTCACATGCTCTCATCAAACACGGTCAGCAGCCAATCAGCTCTCTCAACAAAGTAGCGTGCAGACCAATGACTGCAATTATTTCCAAGTTTCAAGCAGTCTCCATCAAAAGGACAAAGGTCACTCATTTGAGGAGTGAAAGAAACCATCTATGTCCGCTGTGAACGATCTTTGAACGGATGAGGTGGCTTACGACACCAACTGTAATCTGGTTTTGAGATCCCTTCCCAGACTCCTTAACACCCACTCACATCCTGGGCCTTTTGACCTCAATAAATCACTTGATGGGGTGGGGCTAGGTTGCACAATTAGTTCACCCAAAACCCACACCTGTCACTGAAGTCCCTGCTGCTCTTTATACTGGATGTGCTGCATCACTGACTGACAGCTGATGAAGAGTCTCTGGAAACACTCGTTTATCTCCTCTGCTCTTCCTTCTTCTCTCTGCAGGTGGAGGTGATGAGGGTAAACAGGACAATGTGCGTGCTGAGAGAGGAGGAGCTGTGTCCTGATGATCCAGAGAGGTTGAAGCAGCAGCAGCTTGTGTGTAGAGACGCTCTGACTGGGCCATGTTACTTTGAGATGGAGTGGAGAGGAGAGCTTCATCCAGCAGTGACTGACAGATGCATGAAAAGATGACTGTCAGTACTGCAGAGTGAACTGCTCTGAGAACAGCTCCACTGTCAGACACAATGTAGAGTCCAGCATCAGCCCTGTGTGTCCCTCTGGATCTGACAGAGGATCATCAGTGTATCTGGACTGCTCTGCTGCTCTGTCCTTCTACAGTCTCTTCACAGTCTCTGTCTGACACTGGCTTCAGACCCTCCTGGATCAAATTCACCTGGAAAGGCTTTCCATTATGAATAATAAACATAATGTTTTTATAAGATAAATATCATGTTTTCATGTATGTGTGCAGTTTGAGCCTCAGTGGATGAATCCGTGCTTAATCATCATCATTTATTTATACAGCACTTTAAAAACAAAACTGGCAGACCAAAGTGCTGTACAATACAAATATGGATATAGTAATAAGATAGCAGAAACCAGACAAAGCAATCAAATTAATAAAAAAAACGTTAGTTATCCACAGAGTTAAAAGCCAGGGAATAAAAATAGGTCTTTAATAAAGACTAAAAAACTGGCACTGATGTAGCCTGTCTAACATGGAGAGGAAGGTTATTCCAAAGCATCGGCGCTGCAACAGAGTCTCCTGTAAGTTTCAGCCGTGACTTTGGAACCGAAAGCCAGACAAATAAACAGGTGCCAGACCATTTAGAGATTTAAAAACCAATAAAAGGACTTTAAAGCGGATTCTAAATTCAATTGGAAGCCAGTGTAGAGAGGCCAAAGTCGGAGTGATCAAATTTCCTTCTCCCAGTTAAAAATCGTGCCACAGCATTTTGCACTAGTTGCAAGCGTGACAAAGTGCCCTGCCCAACCCCTATTAAAGAGAATTGCAATTATCGAAATGTGATTTGGGCCAAATAAAATGGCTTCTGTCTTCCGATCATTAAAATTTAAAAAGTGTTTTGCCATCCATGCTTTAACATCAGTAAGGCAGTCAAGTAGAGGTTGACCTGGGAGACTATCAGAATGACGTTTGGATACCTCCCCATGTCAATCACTGCTTGACTGTCTTAGCGATATTAAATTATGGATGGCAAAAAAATTTTTTAATTTTAATGATCGCAAAACGAAAGCAATTTTATATGGCCCGCATCGCTCTACTGATTCTCCAGATGTTGATTTTGGTGATTTGACCTCCCAACTGAAAAGTTCAATCACTAATCTTGGTGTTAAACTTGATTCTGCGCTTACTTTTGAAGGTCATGTAAATGGAGTGATAAAATTAGCTTTTTATCACCTCAGACGTCTATCGAAGGTTAAGCCTTTCCTTTCCAAACCCAATTTGGAAACTCTTATTCATGCTTTTATCACCTCACGTCTGGACTATTGTAATTCCCTTTTAATAGGGGTCGGGTCAGGCACCTTGTCACGCGTGCAGTAAGTGCAAAATGAGGCGGCACGATTTTTAACCGGTAGTAGGAAATTCGATCACATCACTTCCTTGCACTGGCTTACCATTGAAATTTAAAGTCCTTTTATTGGTTTTTAAATCTTTAAATGGTCTGGCTCCTGTCTACTTATCTGATTTGCTGAAGCCACATGTTCCTCCTCGCTCGCTCTGTTCAGCTGAACAGCTGTTGCTGTTGGTCCCTAAGTCGCAGCTGAAATGCAGAGGAGACAGAGCGTTTTCAATTGCGGCTCCGATGCTCTGGAATAACCTTCCCCTCCAAATTAGACAAGCGTCATCAATGCAGGTTATTAAGTCCAGATTGAAAACCTATTTTTATTCCCTGGCTTTTAACTCTGAAGGAAACTGACACCTTTATTATTATTATTTTTTTTTATGATTTTATGGTATTTTTAATTTGTTAGTTGTTTTGATCTGTGTTGTTCAGCACTTGTAGGCCAAAAATGAATACATATCATTTCATTCAATTCATGCAAAGGTTATTTGCATGACGCACAAACAGACACAATTGGAAAATTACAAATGTATTGTGCATGAAACGAATTCAAACGTGTTGCAGATGTGTGTGTCACAAGCAGTAGCGGTTTTTGATACGGGCGACACAGGCGGTTGCCTGCGGCGGCATCACGGACATTGGCAAAAGAATAAAAAATAATTTTTTTTTTTGCTCGTAGTCATGCTGCCTCGACGTTATCCAGCGCATATTGGGAATGGCATAGGCACCAATCGGTTTTCTATCGCCCATTAGCTGGGAGTAAGGGCACCCTCGTTTGCGAGGTGCGCCTGCCGCTTGGGTCACAGGTAGGAGAGGGCGGGGTGGCGGGGGATTCTCTGGCTGGCTGGAGCAGTATCTAATAACCAACTCGCAAAGTAAAACAAAATAAAAACAAAACAACAAACTCAAAAACACCAGACATTATGATACAGACTTATAATTTGCACCGATGTTTTTTCGAAATTCTATACGTGAAAAGTGAGCGCGAAATCTGAAAACAAAAAGAAGATGCATATTCTCTGTCATATGAGCCTGCATGAATAAACTTTCTGAATCATTTATCATCTGCAACTGAAAATAGTTGTGGATGATTACTATACCTTTCTAATGTGACGTTGTCCCTGCTCTCTTTCGCTCTCTCTCCCTCTTGCTCTGTTCTTGTGCTACTGCGACTGTAACTACCGCCCCTCCCCCCTCTTCCCAACGCAAGCACAAGGCTTGCCTGCGGTGTGAAGCGGAAAAAAAGTGCGAGAGAGAGGGTGAGAGAAAAAAAAACCCCACGGCTCGCGTTGTTTATATCAAAGAAACGGCTCTAAGAGCCATTTCGTTCGCGACCGACCCATCACTAGTGCACACAAAGTAAACTGCACACTTTAGTTGTGAAGCAAAAACGCTGAAATCGGAGACATAAAACCTACAAGGGGAACAATCATCGGCGGGGTGTTAACTGTTTGCTGTTTTCGTGATCGCGTCACGCATGACAATATCACCAGGTAAACTCGCGACATTTTAAAACATTTTGTTGTTCAACAGCAGCATGACTGACGGAGTTTGTTTGAGAAAACCTCACAAGTGTCACAGATAACACATTTTTTTTTGCTGGTTTGTCAGTAGCAGCTCCTGAAAAGCAAGTCTGCCACACATCTGTTCGACCAAATCCAGTTAATCTGTGACGCCAGTTAACCTGGAACACCGGCAGCAGCCAATTAGCGTCAGCTGCTAGCCCCACAAACAGTCAATTAAAAGTTCAAACTCACCAATTCCGTTCTGTTCAGTGCACGACAACACTACGGCTCAGGCTCAAAGTAATCGGTGTCTAAGTCGCATAAGGTTATAATTAGAGATGGCACGATACCACTTTTTTATGTCCGATACCGATATCATAAATTTGGATATCTGCCGATACCGATATGAATCCGATATAGTGTTTTTTAATCAACAAAACTGTTTTTTAAAATATCTTGCTGCATTTTGCAAGTCTGCAAGTTCATACTCAAGTTTAAAACAACAACTACACTAAAGCTATTCTGTTATGCGCATGCGCCAACCAGCGTGCAGCCTGTTACAGTCGCTCCTGCTTTTCTCTTAGTTTAGCTCTTTTTTTCTTACGTATTCTTTTTTTTTTTCTGACTTGTATTTTCCTCCGTTTTCTATCTCTTACTCAATCATGTGGATTGAGAGAGTTTTTGTTCTTCTGGTGGCCGTGGAACTGTTACTTTTATCATGGAACGGGACCGCGGCACATCTCCTACACGCACGGACTGTTTACTCCAGAGATCAGCTGATCGCCCTGATGCCGGCCGGCTCGCTGGCCAGGCCCGCAGAAGTACCAGCTGAAATTTGGAGGAAAACACATCGGGGATGCAGAGGTCAAGGACAGAAGAGAAGAAAAAAGGTGACGGTGAGACAGCGGAGGCTCGAAGCGAGGAGGAGGTTTAAACCGTGTCTGCCGTCTATCGTGATGGGAAATGTGCGATCGTTGGCAATTAAAATCGACGAGTTCTCAGCACTGGTACGGAGTCAGAGGGAATACCGAGAGTGTAGCCTGATGTGTTTCACTGAATCATGGCTGCACCAGGACATTCCCGATGAGAATGCTTCCATGGAAGGCTTCCACACTGTTCGGGCGGACAGGGACAGCATCGCTAGCGGTAAGCGTAAAGGAGGTGGGCTTGCTGTTTTAGTTAACAACCGGTGGTGTAACCCTGCCAACATAACAATCAAAGAAAGGATTTGTTGCCCGGACACTGAACTGTGTGCTGTTGGACTCAGGCCGTATTATTTACCCAGGGAATTCTCTCACGTCATCTTGGTGGCTGTCTATGTTCCCCCCTCTGCTAACCCCACAGCTGCATGTGACACTATCCACTCTGCCATAGCTCGGCTACAGACTCAGCACCCGAGTGCCTTTATTGTGATCTCGGGTGACTTCAACCATGTATCACTGGACAATACACTACCAACATTCAAACAATATGTGGACTGTCCCACCAGGGGAGAGAAAACTTTAGACTTACTGTATGCTAACGTCAAGGATGCATACAGCTCCTCCTCCCTCCCCCCACTTGGTAGGTCAGATCATAACCTGATTCACCTCACCCCCCGCTATGTGCCAATTGTGAGGAGGGAACCTGTGACCACCAGGACTGTTAGGAGGTGGTCAGAGGAGGCAATAGCGGAACTACAGGGCTGTTTCGAGGTGACCGACTGGGAAACACTCTGTGAGCCTCACGCCGAGGACATCAATGGGCTTACTGAGTGTATCACAGGCTACATAACTTTCTGCACCGACTCCATTGTTCCAGCTCAGACTGTTCATTGTTACCCAAATAACAAGCCGTGGATGACTAAGGACATCAAAGCCCTCCTCAACAACAAGAAGAGGGCTTTCAGAGGGGGCAACAAAGAGGAGGGGAGGAAGATCCAGGTGTTACTAAAGGACAAGATCAGAGAGGCTAAGGACAATTACAGGAGGAAGCTGGAGTGGAAACTCCAGCAGAACAGCATGAGAGAGGTGTGGAGGGGCATGAAGACCATCACTGGATTCAGGCCAACCAACAGCAGGGGAGCTGAGGGAGGTGAGAATAGAGCCGACGAGTTGAATCTGTTTTTCAATAGATTCGACACCACAGTGTCTGCTCCCACCCCCACAACCTCACCTGCAGTCAGCCTGGAATCCAGAGCCACACCACTGTGCCAGCCTCTCTCTTCACATGTTGCCTCCTGTGAGATTCCTGACACCCCTCCCCCACCCATCACCTTCACTCAATACCAGGTTCAGATGCAAATGAGGAGACTTCACTCAGGCAAGTCTGCTGGACCAGACGGAGTGAGTCCCCTTGTCCTCAAGGCCTGTGCCCCCCAGCTGTGTGGAGTCTTTCATAAACTGTTTATGCTGAGTCTGAGTCTGCAGAGGGTCCCGGTGATGTGGAAGACATCATGCCTCGTCCCTGTACCAAAGACGCCTCGTCCCAGTGGCCCCCAGGATTATAGGCCCGTGGCACTGACCTCCCACATCATGAAGACCCTGGAAAGGCTCATCCTGGACCAGCTGCAACCCATAGTAAGACTACATCTGGATCCCCTTCAGTTCGCTTATCAGCCTCGTCTCGGAACAGAGGACGCCATCATCTACCTGCTCAATCGTGTCTACACCCATCTGGACCAGCCGGCGAGCACTGTGAGGGTCATGTTTTTTGACTTTTCCAGTGCTTTCAACACCATCAGGCCGACCCTCCTGGGTGATAAGTTAGCAGCGATGCAGGTGGATGCTTCTCTGGTGTCCTGGATTGTTGATTACCTGACAGGAAGACCACAATATGTACGTCTCCCACAGTGTGTGTCTGACAAGGTGATTAGCAACACAGGGGCACCACAGGGGACTGTCCTCTCCCCCTTCCTCTTCACCCTCTACACCACAGACTTCAGCCACTGCACAGAGACCTGCCATCTTCAGAAGTTTTCTGATGACTCTGCGGTGGTTGGATGCATCAGCAGGGATGATGAGACAGAGTACCGGGCTGTGGTCGACTCCTTTGTCACGTGGTGTGAGCAGAATCATCTGCAGCTCAACGTGGCAAAGACCAAGGAACTGATCGTGGACTTCAGGAAGACCAGGAAACACTTGACCCCTGTTTCAATCCAGGGGGTCAGTGTTGACATTGTGGAGGACTATAAATACCTTGGAGTACACATTGACAATAAACTGGACTGGGCTAAAAACACCACAGCACTTTACAGGAAGGGCCAGAGTCGTCTCTATTTTTTGAGGCGACTGAGGTCCTTCAACATCTGCCAGAAAATGCTGAGGATTTTCTATGAGTCTGTTGTGGCCAGTGCGATCCTCTATGCTGTTGCATGCTGGGGGAGCAGGCTGAGGGTCGCAGATGCCAACAGACTTAATAAACTGATCCGTAAGGCCAGCAATGTTGTGGGGATGGAGCTGGACTCCCTCAAGGTGGTGTCGGAGAGGCGGATGCTGTCCAAGATAAAGACAATGTTGGATAACACCTCCCACCCACTCCATGACATGTTGGTCAGTCACAGGAGCTCGTTCAGTGAGAGACCGAGATTACCGAAAAGCACCACTGAACGACACAGGAAATCATTCCTGCCTGTGGCCATCTCCCTGTACAACGCATCCACTTAACACACTGTTTGCTGCTACAGCTACACATGTTTCTTTTCCAAATATTTATTTATAAGTGACTTATGTATGTATGTATGTATGTATGTATGTATGTATATATATGTATATATTGTACTATTCTTAGTTAGCGTATTGTCTGTCTTGTCTTAATGTTGGTTTAAAATGGAGCACTGTAATAAAAAATAATTTCCCCCAGGGATCAATAAAGTATTCTGATTCTGATTCTGATTCTGATTATACCTGTATGCAAAAAAAATATTTCATAGTTCAGCAATACTGATCAATCTAATAAACTTAAACCTACACCATCCTCCCTATTCTGGTATTTTAAAGAGTACTTAGCGTAAATATTAAGCAACCTAACTAATAGGGTTCCAACTCCCAGCAACAACAAAAATAAATAAATAAAAAATAGGGAACCACCCCTCACGCGCCACCTCATGATGCTTAATCGACGTAATCAACCTTAATTTGATGCAGTGTGAAAAAAAATGCACAAAAATCAATTATTTTTCAAGAAATATTAAATAGATTCAACATCTTTCTTCAACAAAATTGCAGACTGCACAGATGGTACCTTCCCAAAGGAAAAAGTACTATAGCTTACTAGGGTATATATATTAGACTTAATAGTCACTATATACAGTAATTGACTTCTATTCATTTTACATCAAATTAAAACTTTGGGTGTCAGATAATTATTTATTAAAAGCTAGACATTTTAAATGAGAATAAGAAAGAAAAGTATGTCTTAGGGCATTAACTGGAAAAGGGGGCACAATCGGCCCCCCTGGCTAAACTTTGCTAGATCTGCCCCTGCACAGTTACCAGCGTCAGCTACGTAGAAAAAGATCCTGGTGTAGAAAGTAATATTTAAATAAATTCTAACAACAGCTTAAGCTTAAACGTGCTGCTGTTGTTCAGCCGCTGGTTTCCTCTTTCTGGTGCAAAGTGGGCCAAAAACAAACAAGAGAATCAGAATCAGAAAGGGTTTTATTGCCAAATGTTGAGCAGGTTTACAACATTAGGAAATTGCTGCGGTGCTTCAGTGCAAACATACTGTCATAGAAAATAAGAATAAGAATTAAAAGTGCTAAGTAGATGGATATATACATGATATATACATGAGTGCAGGTGGTGATCAGTGACAAACATGGAATGATGCAGTGAACACAGCGTATGTTCATGTGCCAGGGGTGGGAACAGTCATATGGTTATTGTTCATGTGTCCAACAGCAGAGGGGAAGAAACTGTTCTTATGGCGAGAGGTTCTGGTGCGAATGGACCGGAGCCTCCTGCCTGAGGGGAGCAGGTCAAACAGACTGTGTCCAGGGTGAGAAGGGTCAGCTGAGATCCGGGCTGCACGCCCCAGTGTCCTGGAGGTGTACAGGTCCTGCAGAGATGGGAGTCTGCAGCCAATCACCTTCTCAGCAGAGCGCACAACACGCTGCAGTCTCTGTTTGTCCCTGATAGTGGCTCCAGCGTACCACACGGTGATGGAGGAGGTGAGGATGGACTCGATGATTGCAGTGTAGAATTGCATCATTGTCCGTGTTTGCAGGTTGAATTTCTTCAGCTGCCTCAGGAAGTACATCCTCTGCTGGGCTTTCTTGATGACGGAGGTGATGGTGGGCTCCCACTTCAGGTCCTGGGTGATGGTGGTACCCAGGAAGCGGAATGAGTCCACAGAGGTGATGGGGGTGTCAGTCAGGATGATGGGGGGGAGTGGAGCTGTGTGCTTCCTGAAGTCCACAATAATCTCCACTGTCTTCTGGGCATTCAGCACCAGGTTGTTGTGGCTGCACCAGGACACCAGACGTTCAACCTCCCTCCTGTAGGCAGACTCATCCCCGTCCGAGATGAGCCCAATAACGGTGGTGTCATCTGCAAACTTGATTAGCTTGACAGACTGGTGGGTGGAGGTGCAGCAGTTGGTGTACAGGGAGAAGAGCAGAGGAGAAAGAACACAGCCCTGAGGGGAGCCGGTGCTGATGGTCCGGGAGTCCGAGACATTCTTTCCCAGCCTCACATGCTGCTTCCTGTCCGTCAGGAAGTCAGTGATCCACCGGCAGATGGGATCAGGCACATTCATCTGGGAAAGCTTGCCTTGGAGATGGTCTGGAAGGATGGTGTTGAAGGCAGAGCTGAAGCCAGCAAGTACCAACGACCGGATTTGGTGTGTGGTAGTAACAGATAATGCACATTCTTTTTTTAATTATTTGAATATATAAATACACAAACACACATATGCTTTCAATTGTGTAATTTGTATGATTTAGGTAGCTCTGTTTTGGGAAGGTCAGTTAAAGCTAGAAATGTTTTTTGTTTTTCGAAGTTCATACATGCTTCGGAGTTTGTACGTGCTCTTTGATGCTTGTATGTGCTTTGGAGTTTGTACATGCTTTGTCTCTAGGGCCACTATATATATTTATATGTAAACATATAAATAAAACCACTTTATTTTACGTTAGTAATTTCTTTTGTGCATAAGTTTATATTGTTGTTGATAATAAATCAATTAAAGCAACAAAACAACCTGAGGAGCCAGTTGGGAGCCGAAAGAGCCGGCTCTTTTTACTGAGCCGAGCCGAAAAAGCTGGTTCTCTAAAAAGAGCTGGAATTCCCATCACTACAGTAGATGTCTTCTGAAAGCGCTGTAACTAAGTTTAAGAATATAATCCACCCACTGTTATCATCTTCAATGCCCTGTACCAACACAGAGAAGAGCAGCTATCTGAACGCTACCCCAACAGAGGTCGATTATCTTGTTAATAATTTCACCTCCTCACTACGTACGACTCTGGATACTGTAGCTCCTGTGAAAACTAAGGTCTCAAATCAGAAGTACCTGACTCCGTGGTATAATTCTCAAACACGTACCCTAAAGCAGATGACTAGTAATCTGGAGAGGAAATGGCGTGTCACAAATCTAGAGGATCATCATTTAGCCTGGAGAAATAGTTTGCTGCTTTATAAGAAAGCCCTCCGCAAAGCCAGAACATCTTACTATTCATCACTGATTGAAGAAAATAAGAACAACCCCAGGTTTCTCTTCAGCTCTGTAGCCAGGCTGACAAACAGTCAGAGCTCTGTTGAGCCAACCATCCCTTTAACGTTAACTAGTAATGACTTCGTGAACTTCTTCACAAATAAAATTTTTATCATTAGAGAAAAAATTACCAATAATCATCCCACAGATGTAATATTATCTACAGCTACTCTTACTACCATTGGTATTAAGTTAGACTCTTTTTCTCCAATTGATCTTACTGAGTTAACTTCAATAATTACTTCTTCCAAACCATCAACGTGTCTTTTAGACACCATTCCTACAAAACTGCTCAAAGAAGTCCTGCCATTAATTAATTCTTCGATCTTAAATATGATCAACCTATCTCTAATAATCGGCTATGTACCACAGGCCTTCAAGCTGGCTGTAGTTAAACCTTTACTCAAACAGCATCTCTAGACCCAGCAGTCTTAGCTAATTATAGGCCAATCTCCAACCTTCCTTTCATATCAAAAATCCTTGAAAGAGTAGTTGTCAAACAGCTAACAGATCATCTGCAGAGGAATGGTTTATTTGAAGAGTTTCAGTCAGGTTTCAGAGCACAGCACAGAAACAGCTTTAGTGAAGGTTACAAATGATCTTCTTATGGCCTCTGACAGTGGACTCATCTCTGTGCTTGTCATGCTAGACCTTAGTGCAGCATTCGATACTGTTGACCATAATATCCTATTAGAGCGATTAGAACATGCTGTAGGTACTACAGGTGCTGCGCTGCAGTGGTTTGTATCATATCTATCTAATAGACTCCAATTTTTTTGTGTAAATGGAGAGTCCTCTTCATACACTGAGGTTAATTATGGAGTTCCACAGGGTTCAGTGCTAGGACCAATTCTGTTTACATTATCCTTCCCTTAGGCAGCACCATTATAAGACATAGCATACATTTACACTGCTATGCAGTTAAACTGCAGGAATGCCTTAAAAACATGAAGACCTGGATGGCCGCTAACCTTTTGCTTCTTAATTCAGATAAAACGGAGGTTATTGTATTCGGCCCTGAAAACCGTATGGATATGTCCTTCAGTGCTAATATTAAACAAATATGTAAGACTGTTTTCTTCCATTTGCGCAACATCTCTAAAATTAGAGACATAATGTCTCAAAGTGATACTGAAAAACTAGTTCATGCATTTATTACTTCTAGGCTGGAATACTGTAAGTCGTTGTTATTTATATATTATTATTTATATACCTAAAACCTCCCTGAAAAGCCTTCAGCTAATCGAAAATGCTGCAGCAAGAGTCCTGACAGGGACTAGAAAGAGAGAGCATATTTCTCCTGTTTTGGCTTCCCTTCATTGGCTTCCTGTTAAATCCAGAATTGAATTCAAAATCCTGCTCCTCACATACAAGGTCTTAAATAATCAGGCCCCATCTTATCTTAATGACCTTGTAGTACCATATCACCCTATTAGAGCACTTCGCTCTCGCTCTGCAGGCCTACTTGTTGTTCCTAGAGTATTTAAAAGTAGAATGGGAGGCAGAGCCTTCAGTTTTCAGGCCCCTCTTCTGTGGAACCAGCTTCCAGTTTGGATTCGGGAGACAGACACTATCTCTACTTTTAAGATTAGGCTTCAAACTTTCCTTTTTGCTAAAGCATATAGTTAGGGCTGGACCAGGTGACCCTGAATCCTCCCTTAGTTATTCTGCAATAGACGTAGCCTGCCGGGGGATTCCCATGATGCATTGAGTTTTTCTTTTCCAGTCACCTTTCTCACTCCGTATGTATTAACAGACCTCTCTGCATTGAATCATATCTGTTATTAACCTCTGTCTCTCTTCCACAGCATGTCTTTATCCTGTCTTCCTTCTCTCACCCCAACAGGTCGCAGCAGATGGCCCCGCCCCTCCCTGAGCCTGGTTCTGCCGGAGGTTTCTTCCTGTTAAAAGGGAGTTTTTCCTTCCCACTGTCACCAAAGTGCTTGCTCAAAGGGGGTCATGTTTTTTTTCTCTTTTTCTCTGTATGTATTATTGTAGGGTCTACCTTACAATATAAACCACATTGAGGGGACTGTTGTGATTTGGTGCTGTATAACTAAAATTGAATTCAACTGAATTGAATTGAATGTTTGTGTTTCAAACAGGAAAACCAGCAGAAATAAATGACAACCTGCCAGAGTTCAGAGAGTTTCTGAGGTGCTCACCTCACCACTCTCTGCGTGTTTCCTTCCTGCTTAGAGTTCACTTTCACTTCCTGAACTTCATGGAGTGGAACTTATTGCTGGTGTGTGTGTTTGAAGATACTGTAAGTTTGCTTTGTTTCCTTCTTTAACAGTTTGTATTTAGGAACTTTATTGTTTGTTCAGCTCATGTTTTATTTATTCACACAACAATATGTGTCTTTTTATTTCCGGTCTCCTACACCAAATTCAACAACCCAGGCAAGCAGAACCCAGCAGCCACTCGCACAAAGACGCCCCCACACCCACCAGAGTTTCCCCTATGCTCACGCTGCAGCAGCTTTGCGCTCACGCAGTTTATCTGCATGAGCAAACTTAATTTTGCTCATTCAGATCACTTTGGCTTTTGATGAAAGAAGCTTGTCAGTAACAGCAGTCACTGTGTATCAGTGAATGTATCATGTGTGCTTCATGGCTTCTTCTAGTGGACTGATAGCAGAAGTAGAGCAGCTGATTGCAGCTTCCTCTGCCTCACACTGCTGTCTGACTGCATTCAGCTGACACTGAGATGAAGCAGGAAAGAAGCAGCTGATATTTGGACAGCACACATGATGGAAATGATAATTTTAGTTGATGTGCACGCGAATTATTCGTGTTTCCTCTTCAGGTGAAGGTAGAAAGTGTGTGTGAGCTGATGTGGATTTGAATTCAGCAGCATGGATCTGTGTGAGGACAGAGAGGAGGGAGTCCCTCCCTCTAAAACCACTCAGAGGTGAGATGACCATCTCTAACTGTCCATGACTTTTCTCCATGTCACAGCTCAGCACTCACATCACTGCTCCATCATTATTCACAGGAATCAACCTGGGCTTGAACTTGGACCTGAACCCGAGCTTGAGCCTGAAACCAGCTGCGTGTGCTTACAGTGCAACTGCATGAAGTTTTTTATTTGTAGATTCACAAAAAGAAGACAGTTATCTAAGAAAAGGTAAGTTTGTGTCACTATTAAATTATCACTACACTTATTGGCAGTTTATATGCAGTGATATGGCTGTTCGATATGACCAAAATCTCATATCCCGATAACGATATATTCTGTGAATCTCGGGCAACTCGACTTGGGTGAAGTCTTTTCAGCTGGGTGTCATATATCTGGAGTCGAGTTTTTTGAAACTATTTATTTTTATACATAAGTTTTAACGGCTGCTATTTTCTTGCTGTGGGGAAAAGCCTGTTCTAATGTTTGAGTCTAAGGTTTACTTTGAGCACTTGACGGCTCTCTTTTGCTTCTCATCTCTAAATTCTCTCCATACTCTTTCATGTGATTGTTGTGTAGGCGGTAGAAGAAAAAAAACAACAATATTTCGCAACGCCATGAAACAAACGATAGACATGAAACGATAGATGTTTTAATTCATCATCCGATATATTTCGTCATCGCGCATAGCTCCATGCAGTGAAGAGTTTTATGTTTTTTTTCTTCTTTTTAGCGTCCATCAGGGACTTAGCACTGAACCCAGCTTTGTGTCCTTAAAGAGTGACTGGTGTGAAAGGTGCTCTAGTGGTTTTGAAAGACAAGAACTGTCTTCTGCAGAGAGGTAAGATGTTAGTAACATGTACTTTTTAACTGATTAACTGTTTATTGCTACCCTAAATATCCTATTTAAATTACAAACACATCAGTCTTATTTAGACATTCTCTTAAAATCCAGACTTTGTTTTCGAAAGAACTGAAATTCCTCTTCTGCTGCTTAATTTAAAAAAAATCCCTCCAAGGTGTTCTAAATGTGCTTCAAAAAATAAAACCTTGAATTGGACTTTATTTTAAATACTGTACTGCCAACACCAGTTTGGGGTGTATATGGCTCATGCACTAAATGTTTGTCACAGTGTCTTCCATCATATTCATTAATTTAGGACAGTAACTTCATTTCTTGTGTAAAAAAGGATCAACTTGTGTTTTTTTTTTTAGAAATATGATAAAAGAGGAGCAGAGGGAACCATCAGCCAAAACAGCATCAGCAGGTAGGATATTGCAAAACTTCAGAGCGGGAGTCAAAAGGAAATAAAATTTTGTATCCAGTAAGGGTCCTAGATAACCCCCCTAGATAATTAAGCCTACCACAGACATGATCAAGAGAGAGAAATATGAAGTCATACCGTGTGCTCCGGCATGGAAGGACAGGCGCCTGCATGGTATGATTTGTACCACCGGCAGATAAAGAAACTGGCCGTCCTACCAATAGCTGGACAAAGCTGGACTGAAAGACAGCACAGAGGCACTAATCATGGCAGCACAAGAACAAGCTCTGAGTACAAGATCCATAGAGGCTGGAGTCTATCACCCGGCAAGACCCCAGGTATAGGTTGTGTCAAGATGACCCTGAGAGAATCCAGAACGTAACAGCAGGGCACAAGATGGTACCAGGCAGGGCATACATGGAACGCCATAAACAAGTGGCCAGCAGAGTATACAGAAACATCTGTGCCACATATGGCCTGGAAGTCCAAAGATCAAAATGGGAGATGCTCCCTAGGGTGGTGGAGAATGTCTGAGCTAAGATCCTGTGGGACTTCCCGATATACACGAACAAAATGATGATGGCTAATGTGGTCACAAATTTTAAATCCAACATGATAACTTTATTCCACCTACGATGTGGAGCTCCAAGTTTTTTTTTTGTTTGTTTTTTTGTTTTGTTTTTTATAGATCCAATTTCAATCAGTTAAATCAGTAAAAAAGAACTTCTGGAAAAGAGCAGAATTCTTGGAACACTGTTTAATACACCAAATCGTATGGACAGCAATAAAATAAATACAGAAAACAGCAAGACAACAGATAGCAAAGCAAGCAAAGCAAATCCCGGGGTGTAGAGTCTTAGGCAAAGACAGCAGAGCCACACAGAGACAGACAGAAAAAAGCAGAGAACCGGAGTGTCCTCTGGCGCAGTATTATAGGGACCAGTAACCCGACCCGCTGGTGCTGAGCATCTTTCCACTTGTCTTCCAGCCAAAAACAGCAGGTGCAGGCTCAGGTACGGCCAGGGACAGAGTCAAGACTATGGCTAAGGGTCATCCGCAGATGGGTAACCTTGATTAACCCTTTGCTTTGGCTTATCAAAATAGGTCACGGCACATTCAAAAGTTAACACAGCAAGGGGCATGATCTTATGATATACATGTGAATACTTGGACTAAATATCAAATATATTGGGTAAATGCTTTAACATACTGATAAATACCCCAGTGTAGTTTTATAGTGTGTGTGTATACATGATTATATAATCCTTAAGGAGATTTTATTGTATTGTGTTCATTACTGACTGTAGACAGATGATAGTTTTGCTACATCAGAGCAAAATATCTTATGTTTATTGCAGATGTGTGGTACAGACATCACTCAAAAATTCCACTACACTAACCAACCAGATATAGTGGTACTAGACAAGCAGAACAAGAGGGCCGTAGTCATAGATGTAGCGATACCGAATGACAGCAACATCAGGAATAAGGAACATTAGAAGCTGGAGGAGTACCAAGGGCTCAGAGAAGAGCTCCTGGAGATGTGGAGGGTGAGGGTAACAGTCGTCCCAGTGGTAATCTGAGCACTAGGTGCAGTGACTCCCCAGCTAGGAGAGTGGCTCCAGCAGATCACAGGAAAAAAATTGGAGATGTCTTTCGAGAAGAGCGCAGTCCTAGGAACAGTTAAGATACTGCACAGGACCCTCAAGCTCCCAGCCCTGTGGTAGAGGACCTGAGCTTCAAGGTCTAGACCACCCACATGGGCAAATGGGGAATTTTTAATGTCTCTGTTGCATCATGTCTTAATTATTCTTTGGCACTGATTATTAAAAGAGTGAGTGAGATGTACATTTATAGCTCTTTCTTGTTCCTGTAGAGGAGGAGCTTGCCAGGGTACGGACAACCTTTGTGTGGAGGGTCTCACCAGAAATTCTTATACAGCTGCTTGAGGCCCTTGTAACAGAAAGTGTCTTCAATGATTTGGAGAAAGAATCGATATTGGAGGGGAACCCTGTTAGAGCTGATAAGGCACGTTGCTTTATTGACACAGTGAGGAAAAAAGGAGACAAAGCATGCAAGATAATGATCAGACACCTTCAGACCATAGATCCTTCTCTCTTCTTTCAACTGCATTTATACTCTGATCCATCTGCTCTGCAAGGTAAGTTCATTTATCTCTAAATGAATGGTCACCTTTCAGCTTGTTGAGGTATAAAAGTGTGAAACCTCAGAATTAATTGTAAGAAACCTAATTCTATAACATATGTTTGGATTTGTTGAAAGGCTGCAAAATATTTTCCAGAGGACATGGAGGTATTTTGATGATTATTATAAACCTATGAAACTACTTAGAAGATCAAATGTGAGCAGCATTTAAATAAACGCCAGTCTTCTTCACTTGGTAAAACCATGGAAACTGATTGCTTTAAAAAAAATGAACATATCATAAGTAAAGTATGTTAGGATTGGGTACATACGAAAAGCTGTAAAGTAATTCATTATTTTGTGGGTTTAATGTTTTCAGGAATTACATTTAGGAAATCCCGGAGCCCTTTTTGATGAATTTTGGGTAGAATGAGCATAAAAAAATATAATGAATATAATAAGCAGCAGGCAAAGTTCTTCACATAGCACCCCCAGACCAGGTTTGACTGGATATGTTTTTTTCCTTTTTTAATGTTTTTTTTATTCAGATAGTCTTCAGAATTGTCAGCCTAAACTTAAGTCCAACCTGAAGAAGAAGTTCCAGTGTGTGTTTGAGGGGATCGCTAAAGCAGGAAACCCAACCCTCCTGAATCAGATCTACACAGAGCTCTACATCACAGAGGGAGGGACTGCAGAGGTCAATAATGAACATGAGGTCAGACAGATTGAAACAGCAAACAGGACACCAGACAAACCAGAAACAACAATCAGACAAGAGGACATCTTTAAAGACTCACTTGAAAAACAGGAACTAATCAGAACAGTGCTGACAAAGGGAGTGGCTGGCATTGGGAAAACAGTCTTAACACAGAAATACACCCTGGACTGGGCTGAAGACAAAGCCAACCAGGACATCCAGTTCATATTTCCATTCACTTTCAGAGAGCTGAATGTGCTGAAAGAGGAAAAGTTCAGCTTGGTGGGACTTGTTCATCACTTCTTTACTGAAACCAAAAAAGCAGGAATCTGCAGCTTTGAAGACTTCCAGGTTGTGTTCATCTTTGATGGTCTGGATGAGTGTCGACTTCCTCTGGACTTCCACAACACTGAGAGTGTGACTGATGTTACAGTGCCCACTGCAGTTAATGTACTTCTCACAAACCTGATCAGGGGGAAACTGCTTCCCTCTGCTCATATCTGGGTAACCACACGACCTGCAGCAGCCAATCAGATCCCCCCTAAGTATGTTCACAGAGTGACAGAGGTCAGAGGGTTCACTGACCCACAGAAGGAGCAGTACTTCAAGAAGAGATTCAAAGATGAGGATCAGGCCAGCAGGATCATCTCCCACATCAAGACATCACGAAGCCTCCACATCATGTGCCACATCCCAGTCTTCTCCTGGATCACTGCTACAGTTTTGGAGGATGTGCTGAAAACCAGAGAGGGAGGACAGCTGCCCAAGACCCTGACTGAGATGTACATCCACTTCCTCGTGGTTCAGGCCAAAGTGAATAAGGTCAAGTATGACGGAGGAGCTGAGACAGATCCACACTGGAGTCCAGAGAGCAGGAAGATGATTGAATCTCTGGGAAAACTGGCTTTTGATCAGCTGCAGAAAGGAAACCTGATCTTCTATGAATCAGACCTGTCAGAGTGTGGCATCGATATCAGAGCAGCCTCAGTGTACTCAGGAGTGTTCACACAGATCTTTAAAGAGGAGAGAGGACTGTACCAGAACAAGGTGTTCTGCTTCATTCATCTGAGTGTTCAGGAGTTTCTGGCTGCTCTTCATGTCCATCTGACCTTCATCAAGTCTGGACTCAATCTGCTGGAAGAACGACAAATAATCTTCAAGTCTCAAATAACAGAATCTGCAGAGAAACACTTCTACCAGAGTGCTGTTAATGAGGCCTTACAGAGTCCTAATGGACACCTGGACTTGTTGCTCCGCTTCCTCCTGGGATTTTCACTGCAGCCCAATCAGACTCTGCTACGAGGCCTGCTGAAACAGAAAGGAAGTAGCTTACAGACTAATCAGGAAACAGTCCAGTACATCAAGGAGAAAATCACTGAGAATCTGTCTGCAGAGAAAAGCATCAATCTGTTCCACTGTCTGAATGAACTGAATGATCGTTCTCTAGTGGAGGAGATCCAACAATCCCTGAGATCAGGAAGTCTCTCCACAGATAAACTTTCTCCTGCTCAGTGGTCAGCTCTGGTCTTCATCTTACTGTCATCAGAAAAAGATCTGAATGTGTTTGACCTGAAGAAATACTCTGCTTCAGAGGAGGCTCTTCTGAGGCTGCTGCCAGTGGCCAAAGCCTCCAACAAAGCTCTGTGAGTACGTTTGTACTCATTTCTATTTTTACATAAACATTGTAATGATTTTGGCCCCCTTTAAAAAATAGGTTCAAGGTTCTTTATTTGTCACATGCATAGTTATATAACACACAGTGAAATGTAGCCTGACACGCTCCTCGACATGTGCAAAAATGTGTGTGTGTGTGTGGGGGGGGTAGAGGAAGAACACTGAACACACACACATATATATATATATATATATATATAGTGTTCAGTGGGGCAAAAAAGTATTTAGTCAGCCACCGATTGTGCAAGTTCCCCCACTTAAAATGATGACAGAGGTCAGTAATTTGCACCAGAGGTACACTTCGACTGTGAGAGACAGAATGTGAAAAAAAAATCCATGAATCCACATGGTAGGATTTGTAAAGAATTTATTCGTAAATCAGGGTGGAAAATAAGTATTTGGTCAATAACAAAAATACAACTCAATACTTTGTAACATAACCTTTGTTGGCAATAACAGAGGCCAAACGCTTACTATAGGTCTTTACCAGGTTTGCACACACAGTAGCTGGTATTTTGGCCCATTCCTCCATGCAGATCTTCTCGAGAGCAGTGATGTTTTGGGGCTGTCGCCGAGCAACACGGACTTTCAACTCCCGCCACAGATTTTCTATGGGGTTGAGGTCTGGAGACTGGCTAGGCCACTCCAGGACTTTCAAATGCTTCTTACGGAGCCACTCCTTTGTTGCCCGGGCGGTGTGTTTTGGATCATTGTCATGTTGGAAGACCCAGCCTCGTTTCATCTTCAAAGTTCTCACTGATGGAAGGAGGTTTTGGCTCAAAATCTCACGATACATGGCCCCATTCTGTCATGGTCCTGAGTCTGAGGACTCAGTGTTTTGTGTTTCCTTATGCTTTTGTTCATTCCGAGTGTGTATTCTGTTGTGATTTTGCCATTTGTTAGGTTTCTGTTCTTTGCCTGCCTGCTCCCACTTCTCTGTGTTCCCTCTGTCTGTCCATGGTGTTATTGTGTCTGCTCATGAGTCTGCCTGTCATGTTCAGTGTCCTGTCTGATTCTCTGTGTCAGTTTCCTGTTTTATTCTGAAAGTTCATGTCTCATGTCAGTGTGTTCAGTTTTACCTCTCCCCTGTCTCGTTAGCCTTATTGCTCCCAGCTGTGTCTCCCTCCTGTGGCCCATTCCCTGATTACTCCCCGTGTACTTAAGCCCTGTGTTTTCCTGTGCTCTCTGTGACGTCGTCCCTCATGCTGTGTGTGATTCCCCCGTGTTTCCTGGTGAGCCTTATGTTAGTTTTTCCCAGTCTAGTTTTGTATCGCCTATCATCTTCTGTTACGCAATAAAGCTGCCTTTTGAGTTTATTCCCTCGTGCCTGTGAGTCCTGCATTTTGGGTCCTACTCCTGCCTGCCGCACAGCGTTCCATGACAGTACGACGTCACCAGATATGGACCCAGCAGCACTCAACCCACCAGAAGAACTGCGTCTGGACATTATCTACTCCGTGGAAAGACTCCTGCATCTGTGGCTCGAACATGAGGGGAAGGAATTTCGCCGTGCTGTGGAAACCAAACTACAGCGTTTAATCTCTGGTCTTCCCTGGCTACTCAGTGCGCTCCACCCACTTGAACAGGATTTAATCCACAACGAACTCCACCTTCATCCCCCAGCTGCTACTACCCACCTGCCTGAAGGGCCGGATGTGGAGCCGCTCGGCCCGTCAGAACCATCATCAAAAAAGAAACGACGATCACGCCGCCAGCGCGCCACCCCACAGCCGGACATTCAGACTTCTAATTCACCTGCTGTGCTACCAGAAGCTCAGTTAGCTCCCTCGCAGCCACCCTCAGTTCAGTTAGCTCCCTCGCAGCCACCCTCAGTTCAGTTAGCTCCCTCGCAGCCACCCTCAGCTCAGTTAGCTCCCTCGCAGCCACCCTCAGCTCAGTTAGCTCCCTCGCAGCCACCCTCAGCTCAGTTAGCTCCCTCGCAGCCACCCTCAGCTCAGTTAGCTCCCTCGCAGCCACCCTCAGTTCAGTTTCCAGTGTCCCCCTCAGTTCAGTTTCCAGTGTCCCCCTCAGTTCAGTCTCCCGTGTCCCCCTCAGTTCAGTCTCCCGTGTCCCCGCTAGCTCAGCCATTAACTCCACCACACGCTCCATTTTCACCTCTACCCTCGCTTCAGTCATCAGTTCGGTCTGCCACTCAGTCGCCCTTAGTTCCGTCATCCACACTACCACCTGTTTCCCTTCCACCACCACCATCACTACACCCAGCCATTCAGGCTGCTACTCAGTCAGACATTCAACCCATAGCCCTGCCGTTAATATGCTCTGTAGCTGAGCCACTAGCCGCCCGACCCGCAGCCACTTCAGCCACTCCTCCACCCGTCACACCTCCACTACAACCATCACTGCAGTCTCTAGCGCAGTCACCTGCAGCTCTGCTTTCCCCAGTGCAGTCTCCAGTGTCCCCAGTGCAGTCTCCAGTGTCCCCAGTGCAGCCTCCTGCAGCCCTGCTTTCCCCAGTGCAGTCTCCAGTGTCCCCAGTGCAGCCTCCTTTAGCACAGTCACCCACTCAACCACCAGCACCACAACCGTCACTACCTCTAGTTCATTCCCCTGTGAAGTCATTAACTCCACCACCTACTCCACTCTCACCACCACCGTTACTACAGACATCAGCTCAGGTCCCCGTGTGTCCGGCAGCTCAGGTCCCCGTGTGTCCGGCAGCTCAGGTCCCCGTGTGTCCGGCAGCTCAGGTCCCCGTGTGTCCAGCAGCTCAGCTCGCACCTGAACCTTTGGCCCAGTTCCCCGTAGCAGTGCGGTTTTCTAGCCAGCTTAACGTTGAGCCCGGGGTCCCAATCCTCTCTGGCTCTACTTCAGCTCCTGCTGGAACCTCGGATGAGCTCATCCAGGACTCCGCGGCTCCCACGCCGCCATCTACCTCGTCCGCTGGGGGTTCCAGTGAGCCCGGCCAGCGCCTCCCTGTCTCCGCTGGAGGGTCCGAGGGGCCCGTTCAGCCTCCTGTCTCCGCTGGAGGGTCCGAGGGGCCCGTTCAGCCTCCTGTCTCCGCTGGAGGGTCCGAGGGGCCCGTTCAGCCTCCTGTCTCCGCTGGAGGGTCCGAGGGGCCCGTTCAGCCTCACGCCGCATCAGCTGGAGGGCCCGAGGAGCCTGTCCAGCCGCCATCTGCGACCGCCTCGTCATCGCCTGGCCCGGCTACATCCGCCTGTGCTTCTGCTACGCCTGGGCCAGCCTCTGCCTGTGCTTCTGCTACGCCTGGGCTAGCCTCTGCAACCTCGCCCGGCCCGGCCTCAGCCTCTGCAACCTCGCCCGGCCCGGCCTCAGCCTCTGCAACCTCGCCCGGCCCGGCCTCAGAGCCTTCGTCTGCTGCAGCCTCCGCAACCTCGCCCGGCCCGGCCTCAGAGCCTTCGTCTGCTGCAGCCTCCGCAACCTCGCCCGGCCCGGCCTCAGAGCCTTCGTCTGCTGCAGCCTCCTCAGAGCCTTCGTCTGCTGCAGCCTTGACTGGTCCCGTCTCGACTGGTCCTGTGCCCACCGGGCCTCGGCCAGTACGCCTGACACTGGAGAGCCGCCGCCGCTGCCTTCCGCGCGGCCGGCCCCCTGAACTGCACCGTCTTCGCCTGAGTGGCCGCCGTCGCCTTCCGCACGGCCGGCCCCCTGAACTGCACCGTCTTCGCCTGAGTGGCCGCCGTCGCCTTCCGCACGGCCGGCCCCCGGACCGCCTTCGCCTGAGTGGCCGCCGTCGCCTTCCGCACGGTCGGCCCCCGGACCAGCGCTGTCATCGTCGCCGCCGCCTCCCGCGCGGTCGGCCTCCTGAACTGCTCCGTCGTCTCCTTCACCGCCGCCGTTGCCTTGCGCACGGCCGGCCTCCTGAACTGTTTCCACGTCGCCGCCGTTGCCTTGCGCACGGTCGGCCTCCTGAACTGTTTCCACGTCGCCGCCGTTGCCTTGCGCACGGTCGGCCTCCTGAACTGTTTCCACGTCTCCGCCGTTGCCTTGCGCACGGTCGGCCCCCTGAACTGCTCTGTGTTTGGGTTATTTTCTTGGGCTCCGGTGTTTGCTGTGCTCTTCTTTTGTTTTCTGTTCCGGGCCCTCCGTCCTGGGCCCCCGCCGCCCGCCCTGGGTTGTTTTCTGTTTGGTTTTGTTTTTCTGTGTTTGGGCTGTCTGGAGCCAGCCCTTGAGGGGGGGGTACTGTCATGGTCCTGAGTCTGAGGACTCAGTGTTTTGTGTTTCCTTATGCTTTTGTTCATTCCGAGTGTGTATTCTGTTGTGATTTTGCCATTTGTTAGGTTTCTGTTCTTTGCCTGCCTGCTCCCACTTCTGTGTTCCCTCTGTCTGTCCATGGTGTTATTGTGTCTGCTCATGAGTCTGCCTGTCATGTTCAGTGTCCTGTCTGATTCTCTGTGTCAGTTTCCTGTTTTATTCTGAAAGTTCATGTCTCATGTCAGTGTGTTCAGTTTTACCTCTCCCCTGTCTCGTTAGCCTTATTGCTCCCAGCTGTGTCTCCCTCCTGTGGCCCATTCCCTGATTACTCCCCGTGTACTTAAGCCCTGTGTTTTCCTGTGCTCTCTGTGACGTCGTCCCTCATGCTGTGTGTGATTCCCCCGTGTTTCCTGGTGAGCCTTATGTTAGTTTTTCCCAGTCTAGTTTTGTATCGCCTATCATCTTCTGTTACGCAATAAAGCTGCCTTTTGAGTTTATTCCCTCGTGCCTGTGAGTCCTGCATTTTGGGTCCTACTCCTGCCTGCCGCACAGCGTTCCATGACACATTCATTCTGTCCTTAACACGGATCAGTCGTCCTGTCCCCTTGGCAGAAAAACAGCCCCATAGCATGATGTTTCCACCCCCATGCTTCACAGTAGGTATAGTGCTCTTGGGATGCAACTCAGTATTCTTCTTCCTCCAAACACGACGAGTTGAGTTTATACCAAAAAGTTCTACTTTGGTTTCATCTGACCACATGACATTCTCCCAATCCTCTGCTGTATCATCCATGTGCTCTCTGGCAAACTTCAGACGGGCCTGGACATGCACTGGCTTCAGCAGGAACACGTCTGGCACTGCGGGATTTGATTCCCTGCCGTTGTAGTGTGTTACTGATGGTGACCTTTGTTACTTTGGTCCCAGCTCTCTGCAGGTCATTCACCAGGTCCCCCCGTGTGGTTCTGGGATCTTTGCTCACCGTTCTCATGATCATTTTGACCCCACGGGATGAGATCTTGCGTGGAGCCCCAGATCGAGGGAGATTATCAGTGGTCTTGTATGTCTTCCATTTTCTGATGATTGCTCCCACAGTTGATTTTTTCACACCAAGCTGCTTGCCTATTGTAGATTCACTCTTCCCAGTCTGGTGCAGGTCTACAATACTTTTCCTGGTGTCCTTCGAAAGCTCTTTGGTCTTGGCCATGGCGGAGTTTGGAGTCTGACTGTTTGAGGCTGTGGACAGGTGTCTTTTATACAGATGAGTTCAAACAGGTGCCATTCATACAGGTAACGAGTGGGGGACAGAAAAGCTTCTTACAGAAGACGTTACAGGTCTGTGAGAGCCAGAGATTTTCCTTGTTTGAGGTGACCAAATACTTATTTTCCACCCTAATTTATGAATAAATTCTTTACAAATCCTACCATGTGAATTCATGGATTTTTTTTTCACATTCTGTCTCTCACAGTTGAAGTGTACCTCTGGTGCAAATTACTGACCTCTGTCATCATTTTAAGTGGGGGAACTTGCACAATCGGTGGCTGACTAAATACTTTTTTGCCCCACTGTATATATATATATATATTAGTATATACATTGGGTGAGTGTGCAGTAGTAGCAGCAAGCAGGTGAATTCTTTACATTAAAATGAATAGACATCTGACTATTTTACAGGATAGACAATATAAACATATTTAAAATTAAAGGAATTTGAAATGTACATTGTGCCTTGGTTTAGAGTGTCTGGAAGAGAGTCCTGTCTCAGTCAGTTATAGATGATGTGAGAGGGCGGGTGTGTGTGTTTAGGGCCCGGATGGCTTGGGGATAGAAGCTCCTCTTGAGTCTCTCTGTCCTTGCCCGGAAGATGCGGAACCTTCTACCAGATTGCAGAAGTTGGAACAGTTTGTTGCCAGGATGGGACGGGTCCTTCAGTATCTGCGCTGCTCTAGTCCGGCATCTCCTGGTGTAGGTGTCCTGAAGCGGAGGGGGGGGGGGGGAGCAATCCTGCAGCAGCGTTCTGCTGTACGGATCACTCTCTGGAGAGCTTTTTGGTCCTTTACACAGCTGTTCCCGAACCACGATGTCATGTTCTGTGTGAGGATGCTTTCCACAGCGCCTGTATAGAAAATCCTGAGGATCTTTGGAGAGACCCTGAACTTCCTCAGTTGTCGTAGGTGATACAGGCGCAGCCTAGCCTGTATATAATGGATATAAACCGCAGCACTGTGGCGGGACGTCATCTGTGATGCCACTGCAGGTGTTATGGATGCACCTGCGCAGCATGTACAAGAAGAAAGAAAGTGTACTTTATTGGTCCCCGTGGGGAAAATCGCTCTCTGCATTTAACCCATTCACTCAGTGAAGCAGTGGGCAGCCATTGGGCGCCCGGGGAGCAGTGTGTAGGGACGGTACCTTGCTCAGGGGTACCTCAGGGTAGCTGTTCAGGGGAATCGAACCCCCGACCTTCCAATCATGGGGCCACCACTCTACCTACTGAGCTATCCCTGCCCCCAACATCTCGGTGGCATAAAAAGCTGTTCCTCCCTTTGATTGCGTTCTTGTTGTTGTGTACGTGTGGCTGGCAGGAAGAGAGCTGCAGCCGAGAAGTCATCCAAGCAAGCATCCTTGTGTGTAAATAGCTTGTGTAAATAAAGCATGGTGCAAAGCATGGAAATGTCAGTGGGTCTGTTGTGGTATACGACAGACCCACTGATATACTCAGTCAGGTGTATCATACCTTTAATGTGTCACAGCAGCAGAAAGTATTAGGATTTCTGAGACATTTGTATATGCAGTTGTTATCAAAGTACAGATCCACTTTGGGTAGGTTTTAAACTATGACACATCATTTACATTGCTGAAATCAACACTGAACTGTATAGACCTGTGTCTGTGAAGGTTCTCAGTCATCCAGGTCATCGTAGACTAAGGAGCTTGCAAAGAAAAGTGTCTGGACTTCTTTGAGTTGCTTGAAGACTTTTCACCTCTCATCCAAGAAGCTTCCTCAGTTATAAGGGTCAATTGGTGGGGAGTCCCAGATTTAAACCCACTGGGAGTTTTCCCCCAAAGGGGGACAAAGGACCCCCTGATGATCCTCTACCTAATCACATGAGCCAATTTGTGAAAGTGGGTGTGGGACCTAATCAGCCAGGGTTTCGGGTGAGCTCACTGTGAAACCTGGCCCCACCCTATCATGTGATTTCCTGAGGTCAGATGGCTGAGTAAGTAAATTCTCTCGTGACAACCTTCTCAAACTGTATATCTTGACTCTCAGGTCCAGAATTTGCACTGCACTTTTCTACCAAACAGAATCTCAAAGGGAGAAAATGCAGTGGAGGCCTGCGGCACCTCATGTCCTGCAAAAAACAAAGGGTCCAACCAGTGATTCAAATTGCGTTCATCCTCATGAATGAACTTACAAATCAAACTTACAATCAATTTTAATCAACTTTTCTTTGCAAACTCCTTTGACAATCAACTTTAAAGTTTTCTTTTAAGCTGCCCCACGAGTCTGGGGGTGGTAGACGCTGGTCTGAACAGATTAATGCCCAGCCATTTGTAAGACACACACCATTGGCGCTCAGCTATACAGATGTCCAATCATTCACTAGCTGGGCCAGCATCCTCATTTTAGGTTTTGATAGCGTTTTAGTTGGTAAAGCTCAGACAGAATTGAGCTGCGGCTTGGGGAAAGCCTCGAAGGAGACTGGTGGCTGCTCCCGGTCCTGGCAGATCCCCAAAGAAGGCATTCCCTAGGGCAGTAAAAACTCTGCATTATGAAGGTTAAAGACCTTTGAAGTAATTCAGTTTTCAGTGACAGATGCTTTAAGACACTACGATAATATCTAGAGGAAAAACCCAACAATCGTATAACCACCTATAAACAAGCACTTTGGCGACAATTTACTTTGGGTAAGGTAGCGATAACTACCGTGCCGATTTCTGAAATGAACAGAAGTGATGGTAAGCAGCTTTGGAAGAAGCTGGCATCCCGGTGCCAAAGCTTGCAGCTGCATTTGCATAGGACAGATAGAGGAAGAGAAACTGGCATCCTGGTTCCAAAAGCATGCTGCTGCATTTTGCCAATGGGGGATACAGGAAAGGGAAACTGGCGACTCATTCATAGAAAAGTTTGCTGCTATGATTGTTACAGTTACCGTTTAAAAAGGTGACATTTAGAATACAGTTACTTTGTTGAAATAAATGGATTACACGGCGGTACTTCCCTGTTTCATTTTGTCGCGGGTCAGGACTGTTTGGGTTTTGTTTGACAGCTATGTTCTGTTGTTCCAGGCGGCAGCGTTACGGTTGCCATGGTTACAGGGTGACGCTCTCTCTCTCTCTCTCTCTCTGCGTGTTTCCTGGGTGAGAGAGCGCTTTTTTGTTGTTGTTGTGCTAAGCTAAAAGGCAGAATGCTACATGCATAGCTCTAAAGAATGTAGCTTCATAGGCAGTGTAGTCCGTGCTGCAGGGAAAATGGACTGCCATACCCGTTATGTGTCTGTGAGCGAGGGAGGGAGAAAAAGGAAAAGTACGAGTTGTCACCGAGCAAAAACGGGAGCTGGAAGCATGTAAATACACTCAACAAAAATATAAACGCAACACCTTTGTTACTGCTCCCATTCCCCATGGGATGGACGTAGAGACCTAAAATTCATTCCAGATACACAATATAACCATCCCTCCCAAACAGTGGTCACAAATCAGTCCAAATGTGTGGTAGTGGGCACATCTGCTATATTGAGATAATCCATCCCACCTCACAGGTGTGCCACATCAGGATGCTGATCTGACATCATGAGTAGTGCACAGGTGTACCTCAGACTGCCCACAACAAAAGGCCACCCTGGAATGTGCAGTTTTGTCTCACAGCAAAATGCCACAGATGCCACAAGCAATGAGGGAGCGTGCAATTGGCATGCTGACAGCAGGAATGTCAACCAGATCTGTCGCCCGTGCATTGAATGTTCATTTCTCAACCATAAGCCGTCTCCATAGGCGTTTCAGAGAATATGGCAGCACATCCAACCGGCCTCACAACCGCAGACCTCGTGTAACCACACCAGCCCAGGACCTCCACATCCAGCAGGTTCACCTCCAAGATCGTCTGAGACCAGCCACCCAGACAGCTGCTGGAACAATTGGTTTGCACAACCAAACAATTTCTGCACAAACTGTCAGAAACCGTCTCAGGGACGCTCAACTGCATGCCCGTCGTCCTCATCGGGGTCTTGACCTGACTCCAGCTCGTCGCCGTAACAGACTTGTGTGGGCAAATGCTCACATTCGATGGCGTCTGGCACGTTGGAGAGGTGTGCGCTTCACGGATGAATCATGGTTCACATTGTTCAGGGCAGATGGCAGCTGAGAATGTCCCAGTTCTTGCATGGCCAGCATACTCACCGGACATGTCACCCATTGAGCATGTTCGGGATGTGCTTGACCGGCGTATACGACAGCGTGTACCAGTTCCCACAAATATCCAACAACCTCGCACAGCCATTGAAGTGGAGTGGACCAACATTCCACAGGCCACAATTGACAATCTGATAGATTCCATGCGACGATGTGTTGCACTGCATGAGGCAAATGGTGGTCACATCAGATACTGACCGGTTCTGGGTCCCCAGACCCCCAATAGCGCAAAAAACTGCACATTCCAGGGTGGCCTTTTGTTGTGGGCAGTCTGAGGTACACCTGTGCACTACTCATGATGTCAGATCAGCATCCTGATGTGGCACACCTGTGAGGTGGGATGGATTATCTCAATATAGCAGATGTGCCCACTACCGCACATTTGGACTGATTTGTGACCACTGTTTGGGAGGGATGGTTATATTGTGTATCTGGAATGAATTTTAGGTCTCTACGTCCATCCCATGGGGAATGGGAGCAGTAACAAAGGTGTTGCGTTTATATTTTTGTTGAGTGTATAATAATAACTACAGCAGCCAAGAAGAGAGCCTGACGAGCCCAGTTGTAAGTAAACTATTAAGACTCGACTGTACACTGTGTTCGTGTTTTCCTCCGAAACAATAAGTTCCGTTGGAGCAGCCTTTCAACGCCTCTCTCTGTCTCTCGCAAGCAAAGTTGACCCACACAACAAAGTAAAGCTATTTTTTGGCTACCAGCCCGACACGGAACCCACCGTATTAGCCAGAGGTCCCTTTACTACGGTTCGGAGCTGCAGACCTTCAGTAACAGTAATAAATCACAGCAATATTACATTCACGTAGTTGTAAACAGCATGATAATATATTAAGTAATCCAAAGTATTCAGAATACGTTACTGTCATTGAGTAACATAACGGAATACGTTACAGAATACATTTTGGGGCATGTATTCTGTAATACATTTTAAAAGTAACCTTTCCAACACTGGATGTAACCTGTTTGTGTATTACACCTGTCGATGGATTGTGTTCTGGCATGTAAATAAGAGGTAGGAGACAACACTGGATCCTTGGGTTCTATACTGCAACATCTGCAACACATAGAAATACAGGTCTGTGGAGTATGTGTGTCACACACCTGCTAGGGTACCTCTCCTCCAGCCATGGTGAAAGGAGCTGTTTCCTGCAGCCTAATCAATTCCACAATAATATAATAAACCAAATGCAATAAATTGTTTTAAAATATTAACTTAAGCTCTCAAAAAAACAACAAAAGCACAAAATAATAAATATATCACTGTTGAATAGCCAAAAACCACTCGAAGGAAAAAATACACAAAACAATACATCAATCAGACAAGCAAATATAACCCAAAAACCAGGACCCAACATTTTGGTGCTTATAATTCAAACATTAAACTCAAATACAATCATATTAAGAAACGCCATTCAACAGGCAATACAACACTGTACCACAAACACAATCAATGAAAAACCACATTCCCGGAACAAAAAACCATCTCGATACCTGCAACACATAGAAATTCAGGTCTGTGATCTGTGTGTCACGCGCCTGCTAGGACACCTCTCCTGACAGAACACAGTGCATGCCGTTAACAAAATACGGCAGCGATTCCTTTCAGCTCCTGCTAGTGATCAGGCTAACTTAGCATGCAAGTACTACAGCTGCATCCTTGGTCTAAAACTTATTAAAAACTTGTATTAGTGAACTCAGCCTCCTACCAAAATTACACCAAATGAGTCTGTTAACAAGTGACCAAAACGCAGCAGTTCGGGTATATTCAAATTACAGCTTGAGGCCTTAGGGAACTTTTGTTAGCTCAAAGCAACGTGACAATGGCAATGCTGAAAGGAGCCGTGACCGGGGCACACATGCATGTGCCTACGTTATCACGCAGCACATAACCACACAACACACACAGACATAGGCAGGATGTTTTGGTGAAATTCAGAAGTATTTAACACATATGCTACATTCACCCCCCGAATTTCACCAAAATCACTACACATCTGAATGTTACTACAGAAGAACCTGGCACCTCAATGCCAGAAGGTTTGCTGCTGCTGTTGTGATGATAAATGCAGTGAAACTGGCCACTCATTGACAGGACGCTTGCTGCTTCATTGCAAATCAGGGATACAGAAAGAGGCAGACATCTCGGTGCCGGAAGTTTGGTACTAGAAAATCTTGATGCTGCGTAGCGAATGGGGGATGAAGGAAAACCTGACAGCCCAGTGCAATCCCCCCCCCCCCCCTCTGGCAAATACGTTGGGTTCCGTGTCGGGCTCATAGCCGAAAACTAGCTTTACTTTGTTGTCTGGGCCAAATTGCTAGCGAGAGAAAGAGAGAGGCATTCCAATGGAACTTATTGTTTCGGAGGAAAACACGAAAAAAGTGTACAGCTGGGTCTTAATAGCTTACTTACAACTGGGCTCGTCAGGCACTCTTTTTGGCTTTAGTGGTTATTATTATATTTGCATGCTTCCAGCTCCCGTTTCTGCTCGGTGACAGCTCATACTTTTCCTTTTTCTCCCTCCTCGCGCTCACAGACACATAACGGGTATGGCAGTCCATTCTCCCTGCAGCATGGACTACACTGCCCATGAAGCTACATTCTTTAGGGCTATGCCTGTAACACTCTGCCTATTGCCTTCATATTAAATCATTTTTGTGAATAATTTTTTTAAATATTTCTTCACGTCATTATGCAGGCCGCAAGTAGAAGTGACATGGGCCGTGAGATTGAGACATAGTTATTAGAGCCTCTTAATGCGTGTTTTCTTTGGGGCGTGGAAACCAAAAATAGAGAGGGCATAGCTGAACATATGAAACAGGAAAATACCACAGTGTAATCCCTTTATTTCAGCAAAGTAACTGTATTCTGAATACCACCTTACCACCTGTAATGGAATACAGTTATTCATATTTTGTATTTTAAATACGTAACGGCAGTACATGTATTCCGTTACTCCCCAACACTGATGGTGTTTAAAGGCAGGTGCGCGAAGATGAGCTTGTCCCTCCTACCTGGTGTTGACAGGTGTGTGGAGCTACGAAGTACGCTGTAGCTTTGCTGTTGGAGTTGCAATTTGCTTCTGCACATAAAACATTTGGATGTGTGGGGACAAGAAGCAGTTGACCCAGGCTACGGTCCAGTCTGAATCTTTAGCGAAAGAATATTCTTGGGATATTAGGTACGGTTCTTCAGACATCTTTAGGAGGTTTAGTTGTCTTAAGTTGTTCACTCACAATCTTGTCTTAATTCCTGGAGTCTTGTTCTTCCTTTCTAAAGCATTCTATTTTAGCCAGAAGAATGTTAGTACATCTTCTTATGTTGGTAATCCAAGCTCATACCTTATATCTCATCTTCAGTGCAGAGATCTGATTTTTACATTTATGACGTGGCTCCTGTAATTGTAGAGAAAAAAATAAGCCATCAGAAAAACCATCGAGTATGGAGAAAAAACTCAACTGAAATTGTTTCTTCTCAGAAGTAATGTATTATTATAACTGGATTCAGTGGTTCTGGAAGGCTACTGTAACAATCTTTCACACAGAAATACATTTTGCTTCTTGCTTTTCCTTTGGTGTTTTCTGACAGCAATCATTGTTAAATTAATTTGGCATTTCAGATCATCTTGTCTGTGAAGGTTCTCAGTCATCCAGGTCATCGTAGTCAAAGGAGCTTGCAAAGAAAAGTGTCTGGACTTCTTTAAGTTACTTGAAGACGTTTCACCTCTCATCCGAGAAGCTTCTTCAGTTCTAAGGTCAAATGATGGAGAGTCCCAGATATAAACCTAGTGGGAGTAACCCCCCCACAGATGGTTTGAAAGAGGAGTGAAAGAAACCATCTATGTCCACTGTGAGCGACCATCTTTGAACAGAGGCGGGTGTTTACGACACCAACTCTCTGCCATCTATAATCCAGTTTTGAGATCCCTTCCCAGACGCCTTAACGCCCACTCACATCCTGGACCATCTGATCTCAGGAATTCGCATGATAAGGTGGGGCCAGGTTTCACAATGAACTCACCCGAAACTCCACACCCAGTTTCACACCTTGGCTCAGGCGATTAGAGGATCATCAGGGGGTCCTTTTGTCCCTCTGTGGGGGGTTACTCCCACTAGGTTTATATCTGGGACTCTCCACCATTTGACCTTAGAACTGAAGAAGCTTCTCGGGTGAGAGGTGAAATGTCTTCAAGCAACTTAAAGAAGTCCAGATGCTTTTCTTTCCAAGCTCCTTTGACTTCAGATCATCTTCTTCAAATGCACCTTTTAACTGGGGGGCTCTTTTATATCATTAATGTTTGTAATCCAGCATTATATATTATGTTAAATAGGTAATGAGTAGAGCAGGGCGATATGACCAAAAATATTTATTATGATATACATTTGAAAATTTGTGATAATGATATAACTGACGATATAATTGACACTAGACAAATACTTTACAACTCCACAACTTTATTAGTGCAAAAAAAAAAATCAATGTATTTTCACTTAAACAAGCAGCTGTTTATTATGTGCATTAAAGTTATATAAAAATTTAACAGTGCAAATGTAAATTCCTTGCTGACAGTTTAACAAAAAGGCATTTCTAGTGGAAAATGGCTATATCCTCTACATAACCATGTATAATATCCACAAAACTTATATACACACAATACGGTAGTGGTGGGCGGATCGATCCAAATATCGATAGTACCGATACCAAGTCGGCATCGGTATTGGATTGATACTAGCCTAGTGAGATTGATTATTTACTTTGAGTTCTGCTCGTTTTCGGCAAAGACGAAACAGCCACGTCGCTGGACTTGCCGCTCCTGTGAATTTGTTTACATATTAATTATATTTTTACCAGTTTTTGTTGTTGAGAATTTTAATTGTAATTTTTGTATTATAGTTTATCAACAGTATGTGTTTTAATTTATTTTACTGGTTTGCGTGCACTTAGAATTTTTCAAAAAAAAAAAAAAAAATATCGCCACCACGCCAGACCCAATGGCATTTTCATGCTTCGTAGCATCATTTATTCTTAAAATAATCCTTTCTGTAACAGTAAATTCAACGGCTGCAGCTCTCCCACTGCCAGCCGTACACATCACCACCACCAAAACTGCAGCGGCATCGCAGCATCTGCCATGTGCGTATGAAAACAAAGGCACTGGGCATGCGTGTTTTACCCATATTCTATCGCGATATTTCATTTTCTTATCGCTGCCCATCGTTATACCGGTATTACCGTGAACGGTATGATATTGCCCAGCCCTAGTAATGAGTGTAATAATGTGAAAACAAAGATGTATCTTGCTGTAATTTTTGATGGTGTGGATTTCCACTATCATATTCCAGAACCGGGTTCTGTAATTTATGCATCAGCATGAGACGACTTTATTTTCAATCATGATCAAAGTTTGTTTTCAGAAGTAGAAGCTAAAGGGGTGCTGTTCTTAAGGACCGAGTGCTGCCCTTCAGCAGATGTCCTGAAACTGGCCAGTCTAGTCTGGCAAGGCTAGTGACATTAAAAGGAAAGAAGCTCAAGTTGCTTGCTTCAGATAGAGAATTAAATGAGAGAAATGGTCCAAGACGGGACAAATAGGACTTATTTTGGCCTGAATATACACAGATATTAAAATCTTCCCTGTTTTCCTTTTAGATATGTTGGTATAATTGTGTTATTTTATAATGTTTTTATGTTGGTATAATTGTGTTATTTTATAATGTTTTTATTTTTTCCAGACACAATTTTTAAGTTTATTTATTTTTGTTTGTTTGCTTTTAGATTGAGCAGCTGTAACCTCTCAGGTAGAGTCTGTGAAGATTTGTTGTCAGTTCTCAGCTCCCAGTCATCTAGTCTGAGAGAGATGGACCTGAGTACCAACAGCCTGAAAGATTCAGGAGTAATAAAGCTGTCTGCTGCAGTGGATAGTCGACACTCTAAACTCGAAATTCTCAGGTCAGATCAAGTGCTTGTTGTAGTTTCTTATTATTTTTCATTATTTATAAAATTTCAAGACAACCTGTTAAACAAAAGGCAATAAAAATTATTTAAAATTTTGGATTAATCATTGCTAATTATTGATTTTTCATGTTTTTTTTTTTAATTTCCAGACTGAGTGTGTGTAACCTCCCCAAGAAATGCTGTGAATCTTTGTCTTCAGTTCTCAGCTCTCAATCTTCAAGTCTGAAAGAGCTGGACCTGAGTATCAACCACCTGCAGGATCCAGGACTGCAACTTCTATCTACTGGACTGCAAAGTCTAAATTGTAAACTGAATACGCTGAGGTCAGGTTGAGGTCAAATTATATTTGTTTGTTTAATTAACAAATCAAATATCTAGCCAATAAATGTCAAGCCCATCTATATGTTGTTTTATCAAAGTAGGGCATTAAAGAATTCTGAAAAAAAGAATATCGCTTAATCTAATAGTTCCTCACCGCACCCTTGTTACAATTTAACAAGGGCATTTCTTTTAATGGTCATATTATTTTTTTCAGACTAAGTCAATGCACCTTCTCAGAGAGAAGCTCTGAAGCTCTTTCCTTGGTTATCAGCTCCCAATCCTCTAGCCTGAGAGAGTTGGACCTGAGTAACTCTGACCTGCAGGATTCAGGAGTGAAGCATTTATTTGTTGGACTGGAAAGTCTAAACTGTAAACTGGAAATTCTCAGGTCAGTTTAAAAATTTTCCATCAAAGATCATTGAACACATTATGTTTATAACTGAATCAATAGATCATCTTTATAGAAGATGGATCGTCAGCTTTGCCTTTGGATGGATTATTACCTTCTAAATTACTGTCTTATATTTTTTCATGGTGGAACTTTTTCATAATTTCTTCTGCTCTTTTTGAAATTTAGTGCAGTTTTGCTTCCATAACATACCAAGTTCCTAAGAAAATGTTGGAATGATATGTTTAAGTGTTGGTTACTGTCCATGTTTCTTTATATTATTGAGACTATGTGGAGTGTAAATGAAATAAGGACCTAGTTTTAGTAAAACTAAAAGTGACTCATTTATTTGGCTGGAAGAAGGTGTGATAGAGGGACCCAAATGCACACAGTGTTGCAATGCAAGTCAATGTTTTGTTCAGAGATTTTCAGTGTTCAACTTTTCAACTGTCATCTCAGCCCAGTACCACACACTCTTCTTCCTCTGGAACAGCAGCAACTGGAATAGGGAAGACATGTTTACTGTGATGGATATCCGCTGTGCCAGCCAGCTTTCCCTGGCACTGTCCCCTGAACCCGCTGCTTCACCACTCCCATGCAGCCACAGCAGGCGATTTAAAACATAAACTACAAAGAGAGAAACTGAAAACTACAAACTTATTGAAAACTGAAAACATGCTAGGCCTGAAAACACTGCCTATGGGAAACACTGGGTCAGGGAGAACAGAACTCCCACAAAATACCCTAACCCTAACCCCTAACCCTATCCTTCAAGCCCAGTCCTCTACCAGAGGCCTGGGAGCTTGCGGGTTCTACACAGTATCTTAGCTGTTCCTTGGACTGTGTTCTTCTCGACAGATATCTCCAATTTTGTTGCTGGTATCTCCACTTCCTAGTGCTCCGATTACTACTGGCCTGCTAGAATCTTGGACCCTTGTCTCAGGGGCATCTTTACACAGCCTGCACCTGGGATCTTGCCTAGTGTGACAGACCCCAGCCTCTATGGATCTTGTACTCAGAGCTTGTTCCTGTGCTGCCATGATTAGTGCCTCTGTGCTGTCTTTCAGTCCAGCTTTATCTAGCCACTGTTAGGATTTCTGGATGTCTGTCAGTTCCTCTATCTGCCCATGGTAAATACCATATCATACAGGCGCCTGTAGTTCCATGATGGTTCTTCCTCTTCCTCCTCTTTCTTGAGTTTCTGATAGAGTTGGATGTCTCGAGACCGGTCTCGAGACCAAGACCGGTCTCGAGACCACTTTTACGTGGTCTTGGTCTCGTCTTGGTCTCGACGGACTTTTGTCTTGGTCTCGGTCTTGGTCTCGCTGTTTCGGTCCTGCGTTCTCAAATCGACATAGTGTTTGGGAGATTTGGAGTCAACCATCAGCGGAGCGGGGGGGGGGGGGGTGGCTGGCTTACTGGGCTTAAGCCCGGGTCATTTTTTTCAGAAGCATGGGATCTTTTGGAGTGTAATTTTTTAGTTAGATGCCTGACTGACAACTGTATAAAACAAAAACAACACACGAAGCACAGAGCGCACCGTCATAAATTCCCCCTAATTTTGGTATGATCCGAGCTCAGGCACTAGGTGACTGAGCACAGCACCCATGTGAGCGAGGGGGGAGAAGCTGCTGCCTGCGAGTTTGCTGCAGACAGAGGAGAGCTTAAGTTTGACCAGGTATCAAAGAAAATCATTCGTACTGAACTAATAATGTAAATATGACGGTGTATCACAAAAGATTGATATCAAACTGATCACTTGGTTGCGTTACTTGCTCTTCGAGTGAATCAACAAATGGATAAATAAAAAGCCGAACAGCAATGCTGATTTTTTAGAGAGTCTTAGCTTACATTTCATATTTTCAGTTGTTTCCCTCCACGGCTAAACAAACTCTCTAAATCGGTTTCAATTGTGTACTGATGTACACAACAATGGACATAAGGAGCTTCTTTCAAAGAAAAAACTCAGGTAGATGTTATTTTATATATTATGCTTTGGATGTTGTTCAGTATATCTATGCAAAACAAGAGGAATTTCAATACACAGCAGTATATTCACAGCTGAAACCAGATATTTACATACACTTTATGGAGAAAACATAAACTTTTTTTTACTGTACAACATCAATTTAGAGTAAACTTTTGTTTTAGATAAATAAATGTTGAAATATCTTTTGAATTAGTTAAATGTCAGAATAAAAAGAGGAGCTGTCTATTTTAATCACTTTGATCAAATGTAGGAGCACATGTACACTAAGTTTATTGTTAATTAATAAGAAAACTCCAGACGATTCCATTCTGAGCTGAAGAAGCTTCTGATAGGTTAGTAGAGTCCATGTGAGTAAACTGGTGGCACACCTGTAGATGCATATAAGGCAAAACACAGAGCCTGTTTCTGTGACATGGGAACATCAAGAGATGTCAACCAAAACACCAGGAAAAGAACTGTGGAGCTCCATAAGTGTGGCTCAATTTTGAATACAATTTGGTGCCATTTGCAATTAAGAAATACAGACAGTTTCTCTCTTTACTCTTAAAGTTAACAAATATGTTTTTTATATTTATCAATCTAAAAAAATAAACATTTAGTCTGATTTGATGTTACAATTAAAAAGTGTTTTTATCTGAAGAGTTTGTAAATATCTGGTTTCAACTGTATATTTGATGATGTTGCTGTTTGGCTTGATTGTCAGCACAAAGAGGGAGAGAGAGGAACAGAGAGGGAGAGAGAGAATGAGGACAGAACAGAGATGAACAAGAGCAGGTGAGACACACATGTTAGTCAAATGGTTGTTTGCCAAAACTCATCAGAACATGTACCTAGTGTTTCTTTTTAGATACCATTTGTTCCTTTTCAAATTCTATATTTATTAAGTTATGCAGGCTTGTTTGCACAACAAGGCTAAATAATTATATAATCTTTTCTCAATCTAAATATTGTACTTTGGTAGAATTAAAAAATAAGTGTAGTGCAGGTCTATGATGATTTTTAGTGCTACTATCATCTAGTTCTGATTCTGGTTCTGTCTTGGTTACTGTTGTAGTCCTGTTTTAATTCCGGATCAGTTCTGGGTCTGGTTGAATTGGGGTTTAGTCCTCGTGTCTCGATACAGGCCCGACTTTCTTCTGCCTTGCTGCTTAATTAAAAAACTAGTTTAAGGTGTCCTGCATATGTATATAGAATAGCATCTGGCTGCAGTTTAAAGACTTTTTTTGTCTCGGTCTTGGTCTCGTCTCAACTTGGTCTTGGTCTTGGTCTCGATACCCTCTGGTCTCGATGGTCTCGGTCTTGGTCTCGATACCCTCTGGTCTTGGTCTCGGTCTTGGTCTCGATACCCTCTGGTCTTGGTCTTGTCTTGGTCTCGGATTAGGCGGTCTTGACTACAAGTCTAGTTTCTGATGCCTGAGGTATTCACTGAGCATTCAGCTGGGATAATCTTCCTGATGTATTCGTGAATGGTCATTGTCTCATCCTGGATGGTAATACTGACACTCACCAATCCCCAACCTCTTTCCTTCTGCTTAGCGTACAGCCTCAGGGTGTGGATTTGAGGTGAAATCCTCCATGCATGCAGTTGTTTCTATTGTTTCCTTTGGCTACCTTATTATCCTAGCAGGGTACCTGATCATGCGTAGGTGTTGATAGCCCGTATATTGTTCTTAACGTTCACCTGACTCCTCAGGACTTGCCTTACTCTCTGCAGGTAATTGTTGGTAGCAGCCTCTTCATAGTTCCCATTTGCCTGTGGGATCCCCAGGTACTTGCAACTGTCCTCTTTATCTGCAATTTTGCCTTCTGGTAGTTAAATCCCCTCAGTTCTGACTACCTTCCGTCTCTTTGTTATCATCGGACTACATTTCTCCAGTCCGAATGACATTCCAATGTCATTTCTGTATATCCTTTTTAATATGGATCAGTGAATTGATGTCTCATCCACTCTTGGCAGACAACTGCTCCATTCTGTAGTCAGTATCCGTAGCCAGTCTTGTCAATGATCTTACTGAGGGGGTTCAGGCCTATGTAGAACAGCAGCAGGGACGGATTGTTGTCTGCCACATTCCCATTGAGTTCATGATGAAGGCTCTTAGGTCCTGTTGGTCTTGTATAGGTCTAGGCATTATAGGATCCAGGTATGAAGCATTGAGTCATAGGCCTTCTTGTAATCAAATCATGTAGTTCACAGTTTGGTCAGCCTGGTCTTGCAGTCTCGTTTGATTGCACGGTCTACCAGTAGCTGGTGTTTTCCTCGTCTGTTATTAGTCTTAGTCTACAGTCTCCTTCTCCATGGAGGGTGCTGCTTTGTGGATGATGATATATTCTCACACTGATCCTGCATGGTGATGCTACCATCCACCCACTCCTCCTGGATTCACATCTTCATCATCATCTTTATCAATCCTCACAATATTCCACCTTCATCCGCTTCATGTTCAGGTGCCTAATTTTCTCCATGGGTTATGGTGGGACGTTGAGTGCTGAAGTCAAACAGATCTCAGAAATTAAAGACTGATTCATTTATATTTTGTATTATGAGAAGCAGCTAGCTTATCCATTATTCTCCTTATAGGCTCGGGCTATTCATAGATTTGCTATGATACTCTGAGCATTTTTTCTGTTTTCACTCGTAATGCTTTTTATATGCATATCCTTAACTTTTGTCCTCTCTGTCCACAGTTTGTCTTTTGTTCTTTTCTCTTCGTGCACATCCCCCTGTGCCCACCTCCCACCCAAACAGCCATGTTAAATGGCTAGTCTTGATCCCCAATGCTACAAAGTGCTCCTCACACTGATGGTCTTATTGATGGGGCTTTCTTGCTGATATTTCATAGCAAGTTATATTGTACAGTAAGTTAACTTGCGCTGCCTAATTCGTTTTTCTTTTTAGTTGTAAGTACAGTTAAATTAAATCAAACAGATGGTTAGATGTTATTGTTTCTAACAAACAGAAAGTCATTGGTTACAGATGGATTGTTGTTTTGTGTGTCTGCAGTCTGTCAGGCTGTCTGATCACAGAGGAAGGCTGTACTTCTCTGGCCTCAGCTCTGAGCTCCAACCCTTCCCATCTGAGAGAGTTGGACCTGAGCTACAATCATCCAGGACACTCAGGAATGAAGCTGCTGTTGGCTGGACTTAAGGATCCACGCTGGAGACTGGACACTCTTAGGTATGGAGAGAATGTCTGTTTGAGAAGGAAGAGCTGCATACATTTCAAGTGCAAAGGGAAAGCCCTTCTCTGAATTGAGGAGGGGACCTAAGAGTACATCTTTCACCATCTTAGAAAGCTGTGATTGCAGCCATTCCCCAACTCTCTGGGAATGGTACTCATGGCCATTGATTACTGATCAATGGTTGTTGATCAATAGTCATGATAATTTGCATAATAATGATAATGGAACTGACCTTATAGCCCATTGTTCATTCAATGGTGCTAGTTTCAGTTATTGTGCAAATGTACTGTTTATAAGTTTGGGGAAACCTGCAGTTACTGAAGAAGTTACTTGAATGAGTGACAAACATTTTCTCCCACTAACAACACTACATTCAGATGTACAGAATCAACTTTTTGGGATTTCCTACATTCTTCATTCACTTTCTGTTTGTTTCATGCAGATGTAACATGAACAATCACACATGTAGGAACAGTTTTTCTTTGTTCACAGCATAAACTGTAGTCTAGTTGAACAATGAAGAGATAAATATGTAGCAATTTCCGAGGAGAACTTTTCCAGGAACAATAATAAATGTCTTTTGCTCATATTTTTTTCACCATTTGGATAGATTGCTTTATGTTTAACAATGCACTGCTAAATTATTTTTCTCTGTCTCACCCTGATTCATATCAAATTAATCTCTGCATAAAAATGTACTAAAGACACATTCATGCGGGCCTCATTCTCTGACTCCCCGGGCTCTTGCCACCTCACCGCTGCATCATGCAGCTTCCGGCCTAGAAGATCTTACTTAGAGCTCAGTAGCAGACACGGTGGCAGATTCAGGGCCGCCATCTGGGGCTTCCCTGACAGCAGTGGCAACAGTTGTGGTGCCCACTCTGCCGCTGACACACCTCAGCAGTGGCCTTAAAGGTCTCCAGGAAGACCTGGGAGTCATCTCCCTCCCCTATCCTGTGCAGCGACACCGACAGTGGATGGGGGATGGTGATGCTGTAGCCCCGACCTGCCACTTCTGCTACTGCCAATCACATGCGCCTGAAGTTTTGCCAGGTGCTTCTGCTGCACCACAGCCTGATTATTGTTCATTGCCACCATGTAATATGCAGCAGCCACGTCATCAAGTGGAAACACTGTCCATGTTTATTTTCCACTTTGATTGCCATGACACACACTACTGGCAGCCTCTTCATTGTTTTCTGGCTTGGCACCCAAGCATGCAGCTTTCCAGCTGCACTCTGACACTCTCCAGTCTCAACTCCAACTTAACTAAAAATCACAATGTATTGTCATGGTGGCCCTGTGGCTGACAAACATATCCCACATAGCAAAATTGGTATGGCCCACACACCGCAAAGAATGACGGCCCTTTGGTGGCCCAGATCTGGTTTTCCAGAGGTGGCCCACACATGAGCCAGCACAAGGCCAGTTGCAGACACACTGGTGGTCCTGTGCTGGCCCATGTGTGGATTAACTCTGGCAAAGGAAACTCTGTTCAGACAGTGAATGGACTGATTCTTATATAGCGCTCCTCTACTTTCCCGGATTACTCAAAATGCTCTATACAACATGCCACATTCATGCAATCAAACACTTTCTTTGAACTGAATGCCACATCAACCAAAACCACAATCGGGACAGATATGGCATGCCATCGCATAAACAGATCTGGCCCACATCTGGCTGCCATACAGTCTGCCATGACACTAGTCAGTCAGTCAGTCAGAAGTGACAGCTTAATGCCACATCTGGCCAGACATCTTTTCTATGAGCCTGGGCAACATAACCCAGAACATATGCCATCACATAGACAGTGCCATCTATGCCAGCCCTGGCCCATATCTGGATGACATACCACTTACCGTGCCAGAAGTCAGTCAGCAGTGCCGGCTTGATACCAGATCCGGGCCAGACCTGCTTGCTATGTAGGGATTGTTCCTCAGCATATTGCATAACCAAAGATAAATGAGGCCCTGTTTCTCTAAAATGATGTCACTGCCTTATTTTTTATTTGAGCTGTCTTAGCCTGGTGAGACTCAGGCTAAAATATGTGGGTTGACGCTGACAGTGGGGATAACTTTTCAAGTAACCTTCGAAAGCTCCAAATTACCACGAAATTCATGCTTATAATAAATGCATGTAAGCTTCTGACCACAAATTTAAGAACAGCTGAAATTTTTTGAATTTTTGTAATATTATTCATGTTCAAACAGATGAGCTCACATGTAACCCACCCTCAAATATCTCAAATATGATCTAATCTCCTGAACTGTAAAAACGTGATTAAATAAAACAATTTTTGAACAAACTTGTTCAACACACTTGAGTAACATGGATTTTTCTTTGAAGATGAATTCCATTACTTTAGTATACAACAAATCATTAAATTTCATAATAAATTGTTGTTTCAGATTTGGTTCATACTTATGTGAAGTATAAATGCCTAGAAATGTATCATACTTCTTAAAATATTTTGAATTGAAACTACATTTGAAAATATTAAAATCCAAGTACAAAAATGAGAAGCTTTTCAATGGGAGCAAAAATTGATAGGCGAACATTTTACTGTCTCACACATTGTTTTGGGGTTCTATGTAGAGAAAATGTTGGACTGTTCCTTTTAGAGATGGCACGATACCACTTTGTTATGATACCGATACCTATATCATGAATTTGGATATCTGCTGATACCGATATGAATCCGATATAGTGTGTTTTTTAATAAATACTGTTTTTTTTTATATCTTGCTGCATTTTGTATAAGTTCATACTTAAGTTTAAATAAACAACAACAATAAAGCTATTCTATTAAACCTGTATGTAAAAAAATGCACTGTGCACAAAATATTTCATAGTTCAGCAACACTGATCAATCTAATAAACTTAAACCTGCACCATCCTCCATATTCTGGTATTTTAAAGAGTACTTAGCAGAAATATTAAGCAACATAACTAATGGGGTTGCAAACTCCCAGCAAAAGAAAAAATAGGGAACCACCCCCCACCTCATGATTCTTAATCGACGTAATCAACTTTAATTTGATGCAATGTGAAAAAAAATACACAGAAATAAATTATTTTTCCACAATAATTAAATAGATTCAACATCTTTCTTCAACAGAATTGCAGAATTCACAGATGGTACTTTCCCAAAGGAAAAAGTACTATAGCTTACTAGGGTATATTAGACTTAACAGTTACTATACACAGTAATGGACTTCTATACATTTTAAATCAGATGTAAAATGGGTGTAAGATTCAGATAATTATTTATTAAAAGCTCGACATTTTAAATGAGAATAAGAAAGAAAAGTATGTCTTTGTGCCCCCTTTTCCCTGTTCATGCCCTATCAGCCCCCTTGGCTAAACTTTGCTAGATCCGCCCCTGCACAGTTACAGCCGTCAGCTACGTAGAAAAAGATCCTCGAGTAGAAAGTAATATTAAATAAATTCTAACAACAGCTTATCAAGCTTAAACGTGCTGCAGTTGTTCAGCCGCTGGTTTCCTCTTTCTGGTGCAAAGTGGGCCAAAAGCAAAGAAGAGAGACGGACTCGCGACAGAAAAGCCGATCAGCTGATCATTGATCAGTTTCATGATTGAAGTAGCAGCAGGAGAGAGAGAGAGAGAGAGAGAGGCAGTCGCTCCATATATCGGTTGTTAAGCTTAACATGGGAACAAACATTCATAGATGAACTTACACACTTGCTTTACTTCTCTCTGGGATAACTTTCTCGGAGATGAAATACTGGTTTGGTAGCGAAGCTCCAAATACATGCAGCCGCTCTATCACGTGACGCATACTGCTCCGACGTGCTACGGTTATGAGCCGAGTTACACTGTGTTGCAAGTTTTGTGAGGTGTTTTCATGATATTTAATGGATCGGATTACATTTTTTATTTATTTATATTTATTTATAACCGATCCAGTAATTTAGGTCAGTATCGGACCGATACCGATACGTGATATCGGATCGGTCCATCTCTAGTTCCTTTATCAGTGTCTAACAGTATGTGGATGCGAGCCATGTAATGTCCATGTGTGCATGCTGAAAGAGACTGTGCTTGTCTGACGCCCTCCTCCTTTCAGGTTGGAGCCTGCTGGAGTCCGATGGTTGACACCAGGTCTGAGGAAGTGTAAGTGTGTTTTTAATGTGGTTCATGAAAATAACGCAGCACACATTCAATCATCTTCAAACTGTTACATCACTAATTCATATCTCTGATGTCAGGAGTCATCATCAAAGTGTCAATCAATGAACAGATGATGTTTCAATAACTGCAGCTGGATTGTGTTTGTTCTCTCCATCAGATTCCTGTCAACTCACAATCGACACAAACACCGTGAACACAAACCTGCAACTGTCTGACAACAACAGGAAGGTGACATATGTGGAGGGGGTTCAGTCATATCCTGATCATCCAGAAAGATTTGATGTTCATCCTCAGCTGCTGTGTAGAAATGGTCTGACTGGTCGCTGTTACTGGGAGGTCAAGTGGAGAGGAAGGGTTGATATATCAGTGAGTTACAAAGGAATCGAGGGAAAAGGAGACACTTATGACTGTAGGTTTGGACAGAATGATCAATCCTGGAGACTACGCTGCTCTAATGATGGTCCTCATTCTGTCTGTCACAATAAGAGAGAAACATCCATCTCCTCCTCCTCCTCCTCCTCCTCTGTCTCTAACAGAGTAGCAGTGTATGTGGACTGTCCTGCTGGCACTCTGTCCTTCTACAGAGTCTCCTCTGACACTCTGATCCACCTTCACACCTTCAAAACCACAATCACTGAAATGCTTTATCCTGGATTTTCGATCTGTTCTAGTTCCTCAGTGAGTCTGTGCTAAGTTGAGTGTAAAGAGTGAACTCCTGTTAGAGAACACTCTGACTCTTGAAGAGATAATTCAGTCTGTACATGTCTGTCTCTTTCGCTCAAACTCATTTTCAGAGTCATAAATTCAATCAGTTTATGTTTTAAACTGTTAAATGATTCCTTGTAAACTTTAGCAATCATTTTTGCAAACTAATAAGTTGAAAATGCTTCAGCCATATAAGATGAATGTATTGTCTCAATAGTTTATAAAGCAACATTTAATGTCTGAAAAACATTGAGACTGTTAAAGACAGCAAACTGTGTCTTCGTAGTAAAGGGCCCAGTGCGCTCTCACTGCTGCTGTTTATTTCTAAGGTGACGGCTGCACATTGGAGCTGTGAAACTTTAAACTCCATTGAGACATTAAAACTTACTGTCCCACAGCCTGATAAAGGGGACGTGGAAATCGCTGCTGTTTGTGGCAGATCAAAGTGAAATAAATGTAATTGGTTGAACAGGTATTTGTGGTCTGTGCTTTGTGTTTCCAGCAGTGTGAAAGAGACTCAGCGGCAGATTAGAATCAAGTTATATAAACATTTCCACTTTCTCTATTGAAAGTAGAAACTAGAGAACAGGAGGGAGTCAGAGCTGAACATTTCTGCCTGTTTCACATTCTCCTTGAAAGTAGACTTTGTAAAAAAAACCATCGAGAGCTATGACGAAACTGTCTCACGTAAAGACCACCCCAGAAAAGGAAGACCAAGAGTCACCTCTGCTGCTGAGGATAAATTCATCCAAGTCATCAGCCTCAGAAATTGCAGGTTAACAGCACCTCAGATTAGAGCCCAGATAAATGCCACACAGAGTTCCAGTAGCAGACACATCTTTACATCAACCGTTCATAGGAGTGTGTGTGTGAATCAGGCCTTTCTGGTCAAATAGCTGCCACAAAACCACAACTAAGGAAAAGCAAAATGCAGAAGAGATTTGTTTGCGCCAAGAAACACAAAAAATGGACATTAGACCAGTGGAAATCTGTGCTTCGGTCTGATGAAATCTTTGGTTCCACCTGACGTGTCTTTGTGTGATGCAGAAAAGGAGAACGGATGGTTTCTACATGCATGGTTCCCACCATGAAGCATGGAGGAGGTGTGATGGTGCTTTGCTGGTGATACCGTTGGGGATTTATTGTCACAGTCTGGCTGCGAAGCTGACTGTATAAATTTGAGGATCGGATCTGAAATGCAGACACGAAGGAACGAGAAGAAAACTTGAATATAACAAAATGCAAGCCGTTTAATATGACTGATAAGAAAGGTACAAGAACAAAAAGCATATACACTAGGAAGAAACTAACTAGAACCGAACTGGGAGAAAATAAATGTGAAACACAAAAGATGAAGAACAAAACCTTGAACGTGGCAAAAACCTGTACTTGGAAAACCCTGGAGACACAGAAGCATGGAAACATGACAAGAACAACAGACAACCTGACAATGAACGAACAGAAACACACAGACTAAATACACACAAGGGTGGTTAGGGGAAGTGGATACACATGGGGAAACAGCTGACACTAATCTGACATAACGAGACAAAGGAAGCGACGCCAACTGCTCTGACATAGGACACAAACCTTCAAAATAAAACAGGAAACATGAGATGAAGACATGATAATACACACCTGACAACCTGAAATCAAAGACAAGAAATACATGAGACTAACCAGAAGATGTAAGTGAAACACAAATAGATTAAACTTGAGGCAACTAAATAATGAACCTAGAACTTAACATTATGTTCCAAATATAATAAAGAAGATCAGAAAACAAATGAAAACGCAGGGTCACAGACCCAGCCCCTGACATTTATTTTTTATAATTATTTTACTAGTGCAAAGCAGTAATCAAAGCAAAAGGCAGCTATTTTCAAGAATATAAAATATAAAACATTTTTTAAGTTATTTCACACTATTTTGTCCATCCATCCTCTCCTGCTTATCCTAGTCAGAAGATCTGGAGCCTATCCCAGCTGTCTTAGGGTGAGGGGCAGGGTACACCCTGGACAGGTTGCCAGTCTGACACATAGACAGACAACCATTCTTATTCATGTGAAAATATAGAATTACTAATTAACCTAACCCCACTAACTTTTTGACTCTTGGAAATGTGGGAGGAAGCAGGAATACCCAGAGAGAACATAGAAACCACACAGAAAGTCCCTGGCCTGATAGTGGAACTATGCTAACCAACATGCTTCTGTGCTGTCTTTAGTACATACGTGTCCATATGTGTTTATTTGTAGTTTTGATGCCTTCAGTAAGAATCTTCAATGTAAACGTCGTGGAAATAAAGAAAACAACATTAAATAAAAAAAAGGTGTGTCCAAACCTTTTACAGGTATTATATACGACAGTAATGCTTCCAAAAAGATCACGTTTTTTTCATCACACTTTGGATCTGACTGTTTAAGTGAATGGAGAACCTTTATTGGTCTTCACAGTCTAGAGCTAAAAAAAAGAGCTAAAAAAAATAATAACACATTCAGGTCATGTTATAGCCGTCAAACAGTGGGTTTTGGAGATTTTATGTCTTCCTTAACTCCCTGTACTTGCAGTGTTCCTCAGGGATCTATATTGGGGCCAATTTTATTCTGCGTTTACATGCTTGTTTCCATTCATACACCGATGACATTCAGATTTCTCTTCAACTGAAGAGAAGCTGTTCTGCTCCACTTTTACCTTTCCTTTAGTCTGTTGATGAAGTTAAAGTCTGGATGGCCTCTAACTTCCTTAATGTTTATGAGAACAAAACCGAAGTGATGGTGTTTGAACCAAGTGGTAATCCCAGCACATCTCATTTTAATCTACACAGTCTTGAGCCTTTTATTAAGTTGAATGGCAAAAATTTGTGGGCTATATTTGACAGCAATTTCACCTTTGAAAAACAGATTAGCTCAGATGCTTTTTCAAACTGAGGCTTTTATCCAAGGTGAAATCATTTTTATATTCTAAAAACTTTGAACAGGTGATACATGCTTCCATTACATCCCAGCTGGACTATTGTAACTCCGTATATGTTGGAGGTAGTCAGACCTACCTTGCAAGGCTGCAGTTGGTCCAAAGACAGTTGGTCCAAAGTGCTGCAACTCGTTTTCTGACACGAAATAAAGATGTCAACTTAGTTCCCTGGTGCTTGCCTCTCTTTACTGGCTTCCTTTTTTCACATCCGAATTGATTTCAAAATGTTATTATTGACTTAAACAGCCCTGAATGGACAGGTTTTTGGGTCAGTATTTGACCTCTTGCAGCCTTATCCACCCTCTAGATCTCTTAGATCAAATGATAATGATTCTTTGCTTTTAGCCATAGCAGGGTCTAGGCTGGTTTAAAGAGGTGATCAAGGATTTCAACCCCTTACTCATCAGGCTTCTACTGTCAATATTTTCAAATTTCATCTACAAAAAAACCATTTGCATTCACTGACTTTTTAATAGATTATGAGAGTTATTTGGTATTTGGTACTATTATTATAAATGATTTGGTATGAGTTATTTTGTATTTCCGTACAACACTTTGTTCAGTGTTGCTGTTGTAATTAAATGTGCTATATAAATAAAAATGATAACAATAACATTGGCTGTTTTCTTTTATAAGTGCATGTGTGCTCATTTGGAATAAAAGAAGCCACATTATAATGGTTGGATGCTGCTTTTTAATCATGTGTCATGTCATGATCACGTGTGCTATTCTCAAGCATGTGTTGTCTCATTGAGGAATGTATTTACTGATCTTTGGCTCTAAAACTGAAAAAAATCTACTATTAATCTAATAATTGCACACACATAGATTTAAAGATAAACCTTTTTCAGAGGTGTGGAGATGCCCGGCCCACACACATATTAGCTGGACTCAGCCCCCACACTGTAGAGCTGGCAGAGAAAAGCCCTGTGGTTTAAAGCTCCTTTCAGTGCCTCTGAGAGTTAATGTGATAGAAACAGTGAATCCTGGTCTGCTTTAATCCAGCTGTTTCACACTAAACATCAGCTTGGATGAAAATGGAAGTTACTGTGGAGCCTTATTGAGGGGAGGCTTATGAAATGTGAAGAAACATGTTGTGGTGGGCAGGTGAAGCCTCATTAAGCTTGGAGGCTTTACTTGTATTTACACCCAAAAACATTCAAAGCTTCGAGTCTTTGATCTTTGATCAACTCTGATTAATCAGTCATTTGGGGAATAATGTGGTACATTAGGAATGTTTATTGACAGAAGCAGGTGCAAGATTGATTTTTTTCACAGGTTTTTCATCCAAAATCATTTTGTCTCTCCTGTGGCAGCCTCAGTGGACTTCTCCTCTGGCTCAGCAGTCCAGCAGCTTTAGGAAATCTAATTTCACCTGGCACTGGTGATGCAGGAATAAACAGATATCTGCCAGTTTCCACACTGTTGGATTTGTTGGAAGTGTCTGATGTGCTGCCAAGTATTTGAGGGGGTCTACTGATCTTCCAAGTGTGGCTCTCTCATATACCTGTGACACAAAGAAAGATGAAGCATCAGCTCAAACAGAAAAGTAGGATATAAAAAGGGGACATTCTCAGTGGTCAGTCTGCCCAGCAGCATCAAACACAGCTGGACTCCATATTTATGGTCTGCACATGTACAACAACTACTTTTACATCTATTCAGTTCACAGTCATCTCCATGCTGCTCTTTGTAGACCAGTGGATTGTCAGTGTGTCCAACATGGATCTGATGTTTGGCTCCATGATTTCAGTCTGATTGGGTCATTCATAAAGTATTCTGTCCCAGCTGCTGGAGGACAACATCATCACTTTTCTGAAGAAAAAGCTGAAGAAGATCCAGAAGGTTCTTAGTCCAGATCACCCAGAATCCTTAGAGAGCCAGTGGGGAGATCATGGACCAAAGAGGAGCAGCAGAGAGGCAATTGTGAAGATCACACTAGACTTCCTGAGGAGAATGAAGCAGGAGGAGCTAGCTGACCATCAGCAGAACAGTAAGAGGATTTCTATATACAGTGGCTTGAAAAAGTATTCGGCCCTTTTGAACTTTCCCATATTTTGTCACATTACAGCCACAAACATGAATCAATTTTATTGGAATTCCGCCTGAAAGACCAATACAAAGTGGTGTACACGTGAGAAGTGGAATGGATATCATACATGATTCCAAAGTTTTTACAAATAAATAACTGCAAAGTGGGGTGTGTGTAATTATTCAGCCCCCTTTGGTCTGAGTGCAGTCAGTTGCCCATAGACATTGCCTGATGAGCACTAATAACTAAATAGAGTGCACCTGTGTGTAATCTAATGTCAGTACAAATACAGCTGCTCTGTGACGGCCTCAGAGGTTGTCTAAGAGAATATTGGGAGCAACAACACCACGAAGTCCAAAGAACACAGCAGACAGGTCAGGCATAAAGTTATTGAGAAATTTCAAGCAGGCTTAGGCTACAAAAAGATTTCCCAAGCCTTGAACATCCCACGGAGCACTGTTCAAGCGATCATTCAGAAATGGAAGGAGTATGGCACAACTGTAAACCTACCAAGACAAGGCCGTCCACCTAAACTCACAGGCCGAACAAGGAGAGCGCTGATCAGAAATGCAGCCAAGAGGCCCATGGTGACTCTGGACGAGCTGCAGAGATCTACAGCTCAGGTGGGGGAATCTGTCCATAGGACAACTATTAGTCGTGCACTGCACAAAGTTGGCCTTTATGGAAGAGTGGCAAGAAGAAAGCCATTGTTAACAGATAACCAGAAGAAGTCCCGTTTGCAGTTTGCCACAAGCCATGTGGGGGACACAGCAAACATGTGGAAGAAGGTGCTCTGGTCAGATGAGACCAACATGGAACTTTTTGGCCAAAATGCAAAATGTGTGCCGGAAAACTAACACTGCACATCACTCTGAACACACCATCCCCACTGTCAGATATGGTGGTGGCAGCATCATGCTCTGGGGGTGCTCCTCTTCAGCAGGGACAGGGAAGCTATATCATGTTTAACCTGAGTAGCAAAACACAGGGGTTTGAAAACAATGTGCCGGTAGTTTGCTGTTCTCGCCGGCTCTAGTGAGCTATCGAGCTGGTGGGTAAAAGACGTCTCTGAAAATGTCAGAGCAACTTTGTAAATATATGATGTGTTCATAAACCGAGCAGATATTTGAAGTTTACTAAATTCTCGCCTGAAAATATCTTAAAAGTTTATTTTGTGACCCAGAAAGTGAAATGAGAGTAATATTAAAACTAGTTTGCTACCGCCATTGTTGGAAGCTGGAATTGGCAGGGCTACGCTATGAATTCTGGGATATGGTAGGCTACGAAGGATACACCTGACCCATCCTTCAAATCTGGGGAAAAGTAGACGTAATTGGCCTACAAATGCGGCCTCAGGAGGATGGAGCCTATGAATTTGGACACCCCTAACATGTGTATGAGAGCCAGAGACTGTGCTGGTCTGACCCCCCTCCTCTTTTCAGGGTGGAGCCTGCTGGAGTCCGACGGTTGAGACCAGGTCTGAGGAAGTGTAAGTGTGATTTTAATGTGATTCATGAAAACAAAGCAGCACACATTCAGCCATCTTCAAACTGTCACATCACTCATTCACATCTCTGATGTCAGGAGTCATCATCAAAGTGTCAATCAATAAACAGATGATGGATCAATAACTGCAGCTGGATTGTGTTTGTTCTCTCCATCAGATTCCTGTCAACTCACAATCGACACAAACACAGTACACACAAACCTCCAACTGTCTGACAACAACAGGAAGGTGACACATGTGAAGGACGTTCAGTCATACCCTGATCATCCAGACAGATTTGATCATTATCATCAGCTGCTGTGTAGAAATGGTCTGACTGGTCGCTGTTACTGGGAGGTCGAGTGGAGAGGAGACGTTTATATATCATTGAGTTACAGAAGAACCAGAAGGAAAGGACGCAGTAGAGACTATGTGTTTGGGCACAATGATCAGTCCTGGAGTCTAGACTGCTCTGATGATGGTCCTCAGTGTGTCTGGCACAATAACGGACAAATTTCCATCTCCTCCTCCTCCTCCTCATCCTCCTCTGTCTCTAACAGAGCAGCAGTGTATATGGACTGTCCTGCTGGCACTCCTTCTACAGAGTCTCCTCTGACACTCTGATCCACCTCCACACCTTCAACACCGCATTCACTGAAACTCTTTATCCTGGATTTAGACTTTGGTCTCCTGGTGCCTCAGTGACTCTGTGCTGAGTTGAGTGTAAAGTGTCCTCTGGTTAGAGAAACACTCTGACTGTTGAACTGATAGTTTAGTCTGTACATGTCTGTCTCTTTCACTCAGAAACACATTGTCAGACTCATGGATTCAGTTAGTTGATTTTTTTAAACTGTTCTACATGTTGTTTTTCTGTCTTTTTCCACTCAAAGCTTCACAGTGAGTATCAGTATGTTGTATCTTTCTGAAGCCCAGTTCACAACCAGCTCCTCTGCATTTTCAACCAGTCTGAGTGCATTAAAATGAATCCAAACTTTCCACATGCTTTTACTGTTTCACTCATTGTTGAAAATGTTTCCGACATGTAAGATGAAAATGTTGGTGCAATAGTTTTTAATGGAGTTTGTTTGTTTTGTGATAACGCATGTGACTTGTCTAATGACTAGCAAAGTCTGCATTAAACATGTAAAACTAGTCTTGTCTTTGATAGTGTCATTTATCTCTGTCATGTCTTTTGAAAATTACCAGTGTGTTGTGCTGGTGCTCTATTAGAGACCCCAACAGAGCCACCAGATGTCCTTACTGTAGTGTAGTGAAGTAGATTTTGGGGTAGGATTTTACGTGATGTCTGCAAATGCAGCACTAACATCCACACCTTCCCAGCTGATAATTAGTGGCCTTATAAGAAACAGCTGCGCTTCACTACTACACAAAGGCATTTGGCAGTCTTTTTCCATCCAAGCTGAGTGCGTTAGGCAACTAAGCACTGCAGATCTCCTCAGGAAAGATGCTCATTTTAGTATTGCCCTTTAGATAGTGGTAAATGGGATGGCATATATTAGGGTGGACCTTGACGACTGTTTCCCTCTTTTGTTACAGGATTATGCCATACTGCTGCTGTCTTGTTTTATTCCGTTCTGTAGTGATGGTGAGATGAAGCCTCGTGATGAACTGAAGCTTTCCACCCAATTGGTCGACTCGTGGTTCGAAGCATTGTGATGATTCATTTGCTCTACTGCGCCATCAAGTGGACAATTCAAGTGAAGCGGGCTCTGTGATTATAATGATGTGTAAACCTCTAAACTGAATAAATAAATTGTTTTCATGGTTATTTATCCCGAATATTGTCTCAGTGTGTGTGATACAAAAGAGAAAGTGGAAACTATCAGGAAAGAGTTTTGGTATGATTGTGTAACTGTTAGCCTCAGACAGTCAGTCAATAGTATAATTCAGATCATAGATCTGTACATTTGCATATTTTTATAACTATAAAAAGAAAGCTGACACTTTCGAGACTTTATCTAATGTGTAAGCATCACAGCAGATGCCGTAAACGTAGCTGAGCGGCTAAAACAGAAAAACGATTATAAAAAAAGTAATCAGCAGTAGATCAAAAACAAAAGAAAACCATTAATCAACAAATGAACATTACCTGATGCTGCTGAATTAAAGCAGAGCAAATTACAGAGGTTTTATTAGAGACACACCTTAGCGTTTTGCAATTTTGCATAATGTTAAAAAGTTTAAATTTGTTTAGTAGCTTACTGAACGGCAGAAATTAGGTTTTCTTTTCGGAAGTATTTAAAAGGAAAAAAACAGCGGCTGACAGCGCTGTAAACAATGGTAGTCGTATGCGTAACAAACAAGCGAATAATGCAGAAAACAGATTTTTAGACGGGAAACTGTTCTGGAAGTATACTGCGTGTGTGTGTGTGTGTGTGAGAGAGAGAGAGAGAAAGCTGTGCATGAAGTGTGATTTTATCCTGGTGAAAGCAAAACAGCAAAAGTCAGAGGAAATTCATGACGATGTTTATGTGAAGCGTAGTTCGGATCTTCTTTTGCTGCTGGTTCAGTCAATATTGTTTGAAGAGAAATTGTCAAGGGAAAATTGTATTTAGTAGTCAGTATAATCTTTTAGTGATATAAGTTTGCATATGGTAGAATACTGCATGTAGTTATTTGTATTAGGAAATATTCAACCATGTATACTTAGAGGCATATAATTAATTGTGTGTGATCTTTAACAGGCTGCAAAGGCTTGGTGTGTATTCCACACTAGGATGCACACCCACATCCTGGGAGCACGAGAAAGGTCGTACTTTCTCTTATTGTTTTATGGTAGGATTAACGTAGCTACGTTTGTTTTAGTCTAAGTGCTCTTTGTTTAGATGAACTGCAGGACTTCCTCACCGTGTTATCTAGGGTGAACCATCTAGGGTGAGGGGGAGGCTACCCTCTTCCTGACCAAGGATGTTTGACCCTTTGATCAGCAGTAACACACACACACACACACACACACACACACACACACACACACACACACACACACACACACACACACACACACATACATACGCTCAATGGAGTATAAAATAAAGACCAGGGGCAAAGCTCAGCGCGAGTCTCTGAGACTGCCCTTGCTAGCAAGAACTTCTGTGTGTTTCTCTTCTCTGAGTCAGTGAGCTTTCGGCTTTTCCGACCGTGTCCGTACTGTCTGGTGAGAAAGCCGACATCTCACTGATTCTGATCCGTCAGCGGGTCCATGCTTTGTGTTTACATCTTTATGCAGAATCATGTACCTGCTCTCATTTACTGTTTTAGCTGTTTGGTGGTTGTTGAAATGTAGTAATATTTATATTAAGAATCGATTCAGCATTTTAATGAATCGATATCACGTTATCCAAGCTAGAATCGATTTTAATCGATAATCAAATCCTGCTCCTAGTAACTGTGTAATCATGTACATCTGGATAATGACACAAACTAGTGTTTGGCGCTTCACTTTTTAATAAACTAAAATCAGACAGTTGCCAATTGACCAGACAGAAATCAGATTATAGAATCTGTAGTGTTGTTTATTTATATTATGGCGCTTATCATTTGTGATATTTATTACTGTGTGCATACTTTATTAGGAGAGATGAAATTAAAAAAAAAAATCTCTTCCTTGCTGGTTCCATCGAAGAAGAAATGCTCAAGTAACTATGTAACACGTACGTAATCCAATTCCACAACACAGTGTGATGGAAAATCAGCTGCGTTTTGCTGCCCATTTTATTTCGAATCTGGTGCGAACCGGTGAACCGGTCCCTGAATCAGTCACGTGGTACGGACTGCCCGCGAGGCCTCGAGGGTCACTGCATACGTAATCAAAGCGAGCCTCGATACGCGCTTCACAAAAACGTCCCCGAGATGATGGGGAGAGAAAGATGGCGGAATAAGCGGTTGTACAATCTGCGGGTCTGATTAAGAAACGTGATTTTGATGTCCTGTAAAATACTTTACTGACAAACTGTTACTCCAAAGGAAGTAGAACGCAAGCGAAACCCCCTGGAAGTTACTTTGACAGACCTTCAGGCAGACACAAAGATAAACTTAGAGTGATAAAAATGGCTAACCCCAAGCTAACAGGTAGCCTCTCCGACCATGATTACAACCTTGCTGCTATGCGGGAAGCATGTGAGGATGAAGATATAGAAGAGATGGAACTTCAGAAAGAGATCGGAAGACCCATAGGTGACCACACTCCGTTACCAAGTCCCAATCCCAAAAAATGAAAAGCAAAATAACTGAGAAGCAGGTGAGCATCGAGAATGTATATGAAGTTTTACTTGGCTTCACAAAGAGATGCGAGGAAAGGTTTGATTCGCTTGAAAAGAAGTTGGAAGCCTTCGAACAACGCATTGAAGTAAATACACAGGCGACCCAAAAAAACAGAGAGGAAATTGACAAGCTGACGACGAAGGTGGAGTCGCTGATGAAGGAAAACAAAGAATTAAAGGAGAGCTGTCGGGAGAGTGCACGTTACCGCAGAAGATGGGACCTCAGAATTTTGGGTCTGACAGAGAAGGACAACGAGAATACACGTGAAACAGTGATCGGCATTCTAACAAGAGTGGTTCCTGTATCAGTGGAAAAACTGCAGCTCATGGTTGATACAGTACACCGACTGGGGAAGAAAGACAATGCAGTGAGCAACAAGGTGCCAAGACCAATCATCATACAGTTCAGCATGAGGACGGCAAGGGATGAAGTATGGAGGAAATCCAAAGAGGCCAGGGTCTGCAAAGAACTGAACATAAAATTTAAAGAAGACTTCTCCAAAGAAGACCGTGAAGCTCGGATCAAGCTGTGGCCCAAGGTGCAGGAAGCTCGAAACAACGGCAAAAGAGCATTCCTAAAGGAGGGTTATGCAATAATAGACGGTAAAAGGATCGATCTGTGAGATGCACTTGAAGAAGTCACTACAAGTTAACCATAAAATGTGGGTATGTATGTGTGTATATATATGTTTATATATACATATCTGTTAAAAATACACAAATAAAAAATAGGAGAGGGTCAAAAAGCAAAGTCGTAGTTAAATGTGAGCTATACAGAGCTAAAATTGCCGCATATATAAAGGGGTAGTACTGTGATAGGGTCGGAGTACTGTTATGATTACATAGGTAGGACACTAGGCTTATTCCTGCTTCAAGCACTTTTTTTTCTTCTAGTAAGTGCCAAGGAAGCCGTTACTGTTCTTGTTTTGTATTTTGTTCTTGCGTTTTTTGTTTTTGTTTTTTCTTTATCTTATAGATGTCTGTTCTATTAAGTTCCTTAAATGTTCGAGGCTTAAAAAACAATGTCAAACGTAAGGCCATGTTTTTATTGTGCAAGGAAATTAAGGCAAACATTTTGTTTTTACAAGAAACACATTCTGGTAAGGAAGAGGAAACATTTTGGAAACATCAATGGGGAGATAGTATTCTTTATTCACATGGTACTACTCACTCAGCAGGAGTTATGATCTTATTCAACAAATTTGCAGGGAGAGTTATTGATCATAAAAGCGACGGAATGGGGCATTGGATCATGGTGTTGGTAGAAGTCTGTGAACAGAAAATTATTCTTATTAACGTGTATGGATACAATAACAGGTCGCTAAATAGAAATATGATGTCTAACTTAAGTAAATTAATTGCAAAGTGGAGTACTACATATGGTTCTACCCAGGTGATAACTGGAGGCGATTTTAACCTGGCTCCTAACTCATGGCTTGACAGACAACCACAAAGAGGAAATCAACCAGAACACGATAGCATTATTTGTGACTTTTGTACGACAACCAATATGATCGATTATTGGAGGATGACAAACCCAAATACGAAGAAATATACTTGGTTTAGTCCATCAAATAAAAACGTATGTTCAAGATTAGATTATTGGCTTGTCTCCCAAACAGTATCATCATATGTTACGAAATGTGAGACCCAGTCAACCCCACTTACTGATCATTGTCTGATAAGTCTCTTATTATCTCTACGTAAACAACAAAGATCTGACAACATATGGAAATTTAACAATAGTTTATTACAAAACGAAGACTTCTGTAAACAAGTTAAAGAACTTAAATCAGAAATTAACAATATGAGCATGACTAATGTCAGTAAATGGGAATGGTTTAAATATAATGTGAAACAATTAGCTATAGAAACGGGAAAGAAAGTGTCTGCCCTACGCGTATGTGAACAGAAAAATCTAATTGAACAAATTCATTTATTATGTGGTAAACCCTGTATGACTGCGGAAGAGTCAGAACGCTTACAATCTTTACAAAATAAGCTAGATGAGGTGTACTTGATTAAAGCTAAAGGAGCATATGTAAGGTCTAGAGCCAAGTGGATTGAACATGGAGAAAAAAATTCATCTTATTTCTATAGTCTAGAAAAGCGTAGACAAACAAAGAAAAAAATAACTAAATTGAGTAAGGATGGCACTATAATTGAGGAACCAAACAAAATAAGTGAGGAAATTAACATGTTCTATAGTAATCTGTATAAATCAAGAACTGAAAAAGAAAATGCAGATATCTTTTTTGATATGATTAAAGATCAGGTTAAAAAATTGGAAGAGGATGATAAAACATGGGTAGAAGAAGATTTGAAAATATCCGAATTAGATACAGCTCTAAAACAAATGAAAAATGGAAAATCGCCTGGAATTGATGGTTTAACGATTGAATTTTATAAAACCTTTTGGCAAGACATTAAAGATTTGTTATTTAATGGCTTTTTGGATTGTTTAAAAAATGAAGAACTATCCCCAACAATGAAAACAGGATTAATAACCTTATTACCCAAACCAAACAAAGATTTACAAATGCTAGACAATTGGAGACCCATAACACTTTTATGTAACGACTACAAATTATTAGCCTTAGTATATGCAAATAGGCTTAAAAGCGTCTTAACCAAATTGATTGATGAGTGCCAATCAGCGTTTATTAAAGGAAGGCAGATTCATAATAACATAAGATTAATATTAGATATGATTGACTATCGATCCTTTATTAATTCAGAAAGTTTAATACTATTTATTGACTTTTTTAAAGCATTTGATTCAATAGACCATAATTTTTTATTTAGATCTTTAGAACTTTTTGGATTTGGAAACAAATTTTGCAAAGTGATCAAACTGTTCTACAAGCAAATTTATAGTTATGTTTCGCTCAATCCAGGCATAACATCTAGGATAGACATATTCTGTGGAATTCGACAGGGTTGCCCAATTTCTCCAAAATTATTTATTCTTTGCACTCAATTAATGGCTTACCTCATTGTGAACCATTCAGACATCGAAGGAATAAACATTTTTGATATTGAACTGAAAATAAGTCAGTTTGCAGATGACACAGTAATATTTTTAAAGGATAAATCAATACTCGAGAAAGCATTGAATGTCATTTCAATTTTTTCTAAAGCTTCAGGCTTGTGTCTGAACCTAAAGAAGTGTGAACTTTTGCCACTTTATGATTGTTTGGAAAATAGCATGAGGACGATTCCAGTGAAAAATGAAGTTAAGTATCTAGGCATCTATTTAGACAAAGACATCAACACTAGAGAATCAAAAAACCTAAAAGACAAAATTGATGGCATGTCCAAAACACTAAATCATTGGTTGACGAGAGATATTACAATTTTTGGACGCAATCTATTATCCAAATCAGAGGGCGTATCAAAGATGGTTTATCCAGCATACTCACTATACATTACCCCGAAAAGCATTAAAAAGATTAACTCTATAATCTATCAATTCATTTGGCGCAATAAAACACATTACATTAAAAAATCACAACTTGTCAAAGATTACGCTAAAGGTGGTATAAAGTCAACTGATTTTCAATCAATGGTTGGAGTATTTAAAATAAACTGGATAAAAGCCTTCCTCTTGAAACCTGACTCCATATGGTTCCATATCCCAAAAAATATTTTCAAAAAGGTGGGAGGGTTGGATTTTCTCCTGAAATGTGATTTTGATATATTGAAGTTGCCTGTGAAACTGTCAGAATATCATAAGCAGGTCTTGTCTTATTGGAAGATGGTGTTTGCCCATAACTTTTCACCACATTGCTCCACCTTGTGGAATAACAGAACAATTACAATTAATAAGAAGTCATTGTTTATTAAAGAGTGGTTTGAAAAAAACATAATCTTTATAACAGACTTACTTGATGAAAGGGGTCAGTTTCTCTCAGTGGGTGTTTTTAATGCTAAGTTTAACATTCAGTGTTCCCTTAGAGAATATGACAAGGTTTGTAAGGCAATCCCCTTACCTCTGTTGAGTTTGATTCAAGGTTATTTGTATTACTCTAAGGCACAAATTAGTCTACCTTCTTTACATCTAAACCAGATTCCTTTGACGGATAAAAACTGTAATAATAAAACCATGAACAAGATATTTAAAAACAAATTATTTCACGACTTTAACAGTAACACAAAACTAAAAGGGAGTAATGTTAAAATAACGAACAAATATACGCACTTTTTAAAATGGCCTATCCCCCCCAAAGTCAAAGAAATGCAATTTAAAATAATTAATGGATATTACCCAGCAGCTGAAATGCTTAAAAAAAGGTTTGGGTTTGAGGTAGAGCCATGTGGATTTTGTTCACAAAATGCGGAAAGTATTGATCATTTGTTTTTTTCCTGCTCAGTAACAACTGACTTTTGGCAAGATCTAGTAGACTGGTTGAGTATAAGAATAGATGGGATGACCCCACTGACTCTAACACAAGTTTTATATAATAATGGTGATCCATCTAAGGAACTGTCCATGCTACACAAGGTGGTGATAATTATGGGCAAATACCACATACACAAATGCAAATGGCAAAGTAAAAGACCTTCCCTAACTGTATTGAAAATTGAATTAAAATCTTTTTTGTCATCTTTAGAATTACTGAGGGATTCATGTAAAGAGGCTGCTTTGATATGCGACAATGGGACTCAATCTCTATCCTTTTAATGATTGTTTTTTGGTGTACTAAGTAAGCCACATGTATGTTAAAGTGTTCGCAGAAAGGAAACTGTTATATGTCATAAAAATGGCCTTCATATATTTATGTATATGTATATATGTGGTTTTTTTTTTCTTTTGTTTTTTTTTGTTTTGGTTTTTTTTTGTTTGTTTTGTTTTTTTTCGTTTGATTTCTTATTCAACCTTTTCAAGATGTTGTTGCACAAATGTTGTCTCCCAACGAGAGATTGTAATATGTGCATAAATTTAATTAAAGTATTAAAAAAAAAAAAAAAAACAAACCGTCCCCGAGATTACCCGTGTCACTACCCGATCCGTACCGGAAACCCGATCGGTACCCCGCATGCGCGAAAGGTGTCTACTTCCGGTCGAAGCATTTTACGATAGTTACAGGTCAGAGTATCTGTTAAAATGTTAAGAATAACAAGTATCTCTTAACATGTTTCCGCTAATGAAACATTTAATATAATGTAGACAAAAAAAAAAAAAAAAAAAGATAGTGACGGATCGGGACTCCCGATCCTTACTGCGCATGTGCAAAGTCAGACCGTACAAATCGGTTCTACCCGATCCGTACCGCGCATGTGCAGGGGTTTTCTTCTTCTTCTGTTCCTTTAATGGCAGTGTACTCCCCAGTGTACGAGGATACCGCCACCTGCTGACTGAGCGAATGAACCCTATTGTAAACTGAATTAGCGTCATTACAAACGTGTGTTAAATTTGATTTAGTGATAATCGAGTGTGTTTATGCTTGTCTGTGTGGAGAGGATTGTTGGAAAAGTGATGATAATGTCCGCTATTACTGTCAATTGCCAGTAAACACTTCATCTGGCTGCTGAATCTTCACGTGACATATTATAAAGTCTGTATTATTAACTCTGTCATTAGGCACCATTCTTCTTATTTTACGGCGCTGTTGTTCAATCGGGGAACGCTTTCTGTTGAGGAGAAAAGCAAAAATTTGTTGCGGATACAGATTATTCATTGTTTAAATGTCCTGGTAGTCGAAAAGGAGGCAGAGCTGCTGAGAAATGCTAGGAGCTAACTGGGCGCTAACCGTATCATTCAAATATATTGAATGTCGCAATGTTGGCAAAGAGCGGAAGTGACGTAAGATTTGCGCATGCGGGGTACCGATCGGGTTTCCGGTACGGATCGGGTAGTGACAACCCGACACACAATTCGATGCTTCGAGACACAGGACACATCACTACCATTCTGTCCTGTTTTGTTTTATTCTGTCTTGTTGTTGCCTGTTATCTTACAACCGTTTATGGACTGGCCTCGACTGACTCCTGGTTTTATGGGTTTTTTTTACTCTGAATTGTTTTATACATTTTAAACATGCTTTTATGAAGAACTGTAACTTAGGGTGTATTTGTTTTATTTATCTCTTTTAATATTTTTTTTACTGGTTTATGCTTTGTTTTATTGCTTTAGTGAAAGGTTCTGCTTTTTCCTTTAATTTGTCACAGAGTGTCAGAGAAGCCGAGGCTCTCTGTCAGTCGTTTGAAGGAGACAGTCCCAGATGTGACTAAACCAGGTGTGGGCCACTCCAGGCCTCAATGTCCTGTGTCCTGCAGGTTTTAGCTGTGTCCTTGATCCAACACAGCTGATTTAAATGGTTAAATTACCTCCTCAACATGTCTTGACCTTCTCCAGAGGCCTGGTAATGAGCTAATCATTTTATTCAGGTGTGTTGACCCAAGGTGAGATATAAAACTTGCAGGATACCAGCTCTCGAGGCCTAGAGTTTCACACTCCTGCTGTTGTGTGTAAAATGTGATGCCAATGAGACGTTTGAAGTGAGCAGGGAAACTGGAACAGATTCTGCAGTGTCACAAACAGCTCACAGCCAATGAGCTCTGCGCTTTATATCCTCCTTCAGGCGGCCGTGCCGATCAATAATTGGACAGATGCTTTCAGCTCTGCTCTAACTGCTAGCATTGTTTCTGGATGTGTGATTAAAGCCAGCTGTCTCTGTCATCCGTGAGCTGTAGGCTGCAGCAGAGTATAGATGTATGATATTCATGAGTGTCTGAAAGAAACTGAGGACATTTATAGATCCTAAGACCCATTTGGAGTCTCCTCAACATGAAATCCAGCTTCATGTTTATATTTCATCAAAGCAGGAAGTGCTGAGCTCAGCAAATCCATTTATTATTGACCTGGTTAGAATCCCAATGAGGAGAGCAACATTTATTATGTTGATTATCAGCAGAAAGGAAGAACCAATCATTCCTCAGATTCATGTTTATCCACATTATCAATAAAAGCCAGAAGCATAAAAAGACATTTATCAATAAATATTCTGAACATTTGATTACAATGAGCAGAATTAAAGAGCTTTTTATACGTTTCACTTTTTTAGGTTCACAGAGTCAAATTTAGCTTGAAAGTCAAAACAAAGAAATCCCAGATTTCCATCTTAATGAATGAAATGACTTAAAGTCAGTCAGCTGTTTTCTGCTTTATACTTTTACTTGTTGTGAAAGTAAAGTAAATTCAAAAGTTACTGCACCAATGCGCTATGAATACTACTGTTACTACTGTTACGACTGCAGGGTGTTCAGAATGTTGCTGCTAGGCTTCTGACAAAGCATCACAAACACTCCCATGCCACTCCCCTGCTGATTCAGCTGCACTGGCTCCCTGTCAAGTTCAGGGCCCATTTTAAGATCATAATCATGAGCTATAGGGCCCTGCACGGTGTAGCTCCAACTTACATAAGTGATCTTCTTCTTCCTTATCACCCCAGCAGGTCCCTGAGGTCTTGTGACCAGGGGTTGCTGGTTGTCCAGCATACAAGGTCAAAAAACAAAAGGTGACAGAGCGTTTGTATCAGTGGCTCCCAGACTCTGGAACTCGCTCCCTTTGAGTTTGAGATCTGTGGACTCACTCATGTCTTTTAAAAAGCAGTTAAAAACCTATTTGTTTAAACTTGGTTTTGGTTGATTTTGTTTTGTTTGAGATTTTAATGTCTGTTTTCTGCCTCTGTAAAGCACTTTGTGATTTTATCTTGAAAGGTGCTATATGAATAAAATTTTACTTTTTACTTTACTTTACTCAGCGTCACCCTGAGCCAGTCCGAGCAGTCAGACAACATATTTTGAGCCCAGCACATGAAGGTGTGGCTCACACTTTTCAGGTAGAGTCCCGCCTCCTTCCAGGAAGCAGCTCACCTGTTTGTCTGTGTTTAGTGTCCAGGTGTGGAGTGGAGCTTGTTGTTCGTGTCTCTGTGTGAAGAAACTGTAAGTTTGCTTTGTTTCCTCCTTTAACAGTTTGAATGTTTGTTTCTGCTCTGTGATGTTTGGACCAGATGTTCAGCTCTTCTTTCAGGATAAACTTTAATCACTCTTGTGTTTGAAGACAAATCCACATGATTATGGATTATTGATATTCAGTAACTCTGTACTGAAACATTTGTTACTGTGAACAACAATTTTAATCATCAGTCTGTGTGGAACACTGATCAGTAATCTGATGTAACATTGACCTTCCTTTAAATAAAATAATTTTGTTCTTAAGAAGTTGATATTTACGTTTTACTGAAGTGACATAAAAAACCCCACAATGAGTATTTAGGCATGTTTAAAATCCTACTATCCTACTGATAATGTCTGCATGTGGAGGTTTACATGCAAAATGTGCAGAAAACTCTCTGAGAAAAAACGTGTTTGAACTTTTTATTGTGTTCCATTGTTTTCATGCTCACTTTGTACTCAGTTCTCCTGGATTTGGTTCCAAACCTTTTCCAACTAATGCCTTGAATCTTATCTTAAATACAATTACAAAGTTCCATAATGGTATGTCAAGATGAATTGATACATGTTAAACTCAGTTCGTTGTAATTAAGTACTCTTAGTGAGTCATAAAGTTAAAGTTAAAGTTTCACAGCCTGAAATACATTTATAGCTCCATACACCTCACACAAGAATGTGTGAGGTGTATGGTTCAGAACCCTGATTCTATTTAAATTTGTTGAAAGGTAAATACACATTAACTTTTAAAGAAGGTTGTTTTTGTTCCCTTTAAGAAAATTTATTCCACGGATAAGAGGAGATTCATTTAACCCTTTGTCTGTGCTCTGTAGCAACTTCATTATTCTATAAAAAATACATTTTTAGAGTAGGTATATGTAAAGGTTAACATCACCACAGAGGACACAATGAGAAACACAAATAATCACAAATGAACATTACTCAGTGCTGTTATCTGCTATCAGAGTCCTTATGTATCAGGGACTCAGTGAACTCTGTCTCTTGTAACTTAGTTGGAAATGTTCAGGTGTGAAGGCCTAAACCACTTTAACAGAATCGGACGGATGTGTCCAGATGATCAGGTCTGAGACCTGGTTGTCTCCTGGTCAGCAGAGTTGAGGACCTATAAAGCAGGAAGCAGCCTGTTGATGTTTTCATGTAACAAGGACTCAGATTTTTTAATAACAAACAGAAGGAAGGATTAAAAAACAGAAAGAACAGAGTGGAATATCATTTTAATAACCTCATCAATAGTCAGACACTCTCAGACATGAGGAAATGTTCAGGTAAACAATCCCCTGCTGGCAGCTGATGATTGAGGCGTCACAGAAACTGTTGGAACAGAAAGAGCAGAACAGGACATGAGACATTTTTATTTGCTTTACCTACATAAAACAAATCTGATGTATGATTTAACATATAAATCAAATATACTAATATGTGTTAGTGTTCAAACAGGCCTGTTAAATAACATGTTGTTACTGTTGGTGCCTCACAAAGATCAGCTGTGCTGCAAACTGAAACTATGCTGTGTGCAGTTACCAGTTTTTCTAGTTTAAACTTCAATGAAAATTATTACATTGGCTGAAAACACCAAACATCATAAAAAGTAGTTTTGTTTCTTACAAATATGGAAAACAAAGGAGGGAAATAATGCTGACTTGGAAAGTTTTTTGTTTGTATCACTTTGAAAGACAGCCATTAAAAGTATGTTGTTTTACCACTACCAAGCTATGTTAATTTTAACAATGATGTATTTTTCAAAGAACTTTACTCATAATTATAATTTTGGAGAAAGACACAAAGTCATTTCCTTATGTTAATAAAATGAAGCCACTTAGAGAGAAGAAATTTAAATCTGACATAAATGATCAGAAATTTATCTTAAAATCTGCTTCCTCTTCCTTGCACCTCTCCTGCTTCAGGTTGAGTCCCGCCTCCTTCCAGGAAGCAGCTCACCTGTGTGTCCGTGTTTAGTGTCCAGGTGTGGAGTGGAGCTTGTTGTTCATGTGTGTGTTTGAAGAAACTGTAAGTTTGCTATGTTTGCTCTGTAAAACAGTTCGTCTTTAGTAGTGCAACAGGCAGTGAGACATTTCTGTTTACTTCACATAACGTAAATCTGATTTATGATCTGAATTAATGTGTAAATGAAATAAACTGATGTGTTAGTCTTCATATAATTAATAAACAGAAAAACAAATATCCAAAATCTGCACCAGATGTGATCAGAGAGCTGCTGAACATGTTTTCATGTTAGTATCTGTATCATCCATGGAAAAAGTACTGATTCAGTTCACCAACAAGGTTCAGGGGAATGGCTGCAATATTTCCCAAACAGAGCCATCCAATAACAAAAGAGAGAATTATTTCTCTTTTTGAATTTGTTTCTGCTTAATTAGCAATCAATAATTGAACATAAGTATACACTCAAGTAGGTAATAAAGCCATCAACCTAAATTTACAAAATTAAACACCATCAAACAAAAATAGAATTAAATGAGTGTTTGCACAATAAAAGCAATGGTTTTATGTTAAACTAGAGCTATGTACTTATGTATGTATGTATGTATATATATATGTATATATTGTACTATTCTTAGTTAGTGTATTGTCTGTCTTGTCTTAATGTTGGTTTAAAATGGAGCACTGTAACAAAAAATAATTTCCCCCAGGGATCAATAAAGTATTCTGATTCTGATCACCAATGAGATTGAGCAGGTTTTTAAAAGTTTTTAAATTAATGAGAAATTGGGCTGCTCATATGATAAGGGGCAGGTTAAAGGTCAGAAGCCAACACCAAAAAGACTCTATCAAAATAAAAACAAAGTCTTCTTATTTTGAAAATTTCTGCACACATTATTCCTGAATTTACATAGACAAAATGTCACTTCTTATTTATCTCATTAGCAGTAAATTGGAGTGTGTGTTGTTCTCTGCACATTCAACAGGAATAATCAGTGTGTGTCAGTGAATGCATCTTGTGTGCTTCATGATTTCAGTTGATGTGCACATGAATGATTTGTGTTTTCTCTGCAGGTGAAGGTAGAAAGTGTGTGTAAGCTGATGTGGATGTGAATTGAGCAGCATGGATCAGTGTGAGGACAGAGAGGAGGGAGTCCCTCCCTCTAAAAGCACTCTGTGTGGGGAACATGAGAGCCAGACCAAAGCTCAGAGGTGAGACGACCATCTCTAACCATTCTCCATGTCACAGCTCAGCACTCACATCACTGCTCCATCATTATTCACAGGAACCAACCTGGACCTACACCTAGCTGTGTGTCCTTACAGAGCAGCAACTCTAAATATCACTACGTTGATTTTAAAGCCCAGCAAGCGTCTGCTGCAGAGAGGTGAGCTCTTTAAGTTCAATAAATAGTACAATAAATAGTTCATGTACAATAAATAAATAAAACAACTGACTGTGGATTATCAAACTGTACAAAGCCTGGTTACCTCTGTACAGAAGTCCCTGAGCCTCTGATCCTTAGGATATTATCACGATAGGTTAATGAAAACTTATTTAAGCCAGTGGTAAGCAGGGTTCCCCAACACATACTACCTTGCCTGAATGGTTCCCCCTGAAGTAAGGGGGAAGATACAATCAACAGCCATCTTCATTAATGGTAGGAGCAACAACTGAGCACAAGATTGATAAATTACATTGAATTTCAGAGAGGATACATTATAATTTAATTTAGCAAGGGCAACGCAAACAGCACAATCAGTTAAAAATAATCAAATCATTGTGAAATTGGGGTGGTGCCCAGAGTACAACGTCCTGTTCCTGCATACTGTGGTGTTTTTATGTAGCTTATCTGAAAAAAATTTATATAAACAGCGTTCATATAACTTCTTATTTCATTGTGTATTCCTTACGTATCCAAAGTGTCTTTAGGGTTTCGCCAGCTTAGTTTATCTCATAGCCGACTTGCTAACAGCATGGCCTCTTCAACTGTCCCCCTACACTTTCATGCTCATTGTGTCGGATATTTAGTTACTCCTCTGCCTTCTTTAGCAGTATTGATACTTGTAATAAATGTAGCCTATTTACAGCTCTGGAGACAGGAACACTGAACTGGACACTCGGCTTCGCACACCCTGAAAAACCTGTAGCTAGCCAGGCCCCTGTAGTAGGTACAGCTGAAAATAGAATAGGCCCCACTAGCTGTCCCTAGGGATACACTCCCCAAGTGACCAGGGAAACAGGATGGCTGGGGGACAGTGAGGCAGAAGCATAGTCTTAAACAGAAGCCTTCTAGGGGGATCTACATAGATGCTAAAAATGACAGCCTCAACATGGCATTTAATCTGTTATTAGACTCAATTGGCTTTTCTCAAAATGTAAAAGAACCCACCCACCACTTTAACGACACTCTAGATCTTGTTTTAACATATGGACATTTAACAGTGCTTCCTGAAAACCCTCTTCTGTCTGATCATTTCCTTATAACATTTAAATTTACAATAATCGATTACACAGCAGTCGGGAGTAGACTTCTTCACAGTAGATGTCTTTCTGAAAGTGCTGTAACTAAGTTAAAGAATATAATCCACCCACTGTTATCATGAAGTCCAACACAGAGCAGAGCAGCCACCTGGACATTTCTCCAACAATAAACATGGCCAACACTATTGCTGTTGTGTGTGTCACCCATGATACTCGTTTCCTTCGCTGTCTCTTAGTTCATAGTTTCCATTTTAAATTTTATTTTATTTTCTTGTTTGTTTTGTTTTGGGTTTTCTGCATCAATAAAGCTGCCGTTTTCAGTTACCTCCTGTGTGTTCAAGTCATGTGTTTGTGCCCAACCTTTGCCTGCCACACATCACATTCATGAGAGTTTGATTATGATTTCATTTCCACTTGATTCTGCGCTATTCTGCATTAAATGTTCAGTGTAACTGAGTTCTGACTGATTTTTCTAATAATAATAACATTAAAATAATGTCTTGTCTTGTTGTTATAATGCCTCATTATGTTAATCTTATTCTTCCTTATTCCTCCAGAGTTGACCGGGAGAGCTCAAAGATTCCCAGCGGTCAGTCTTCCCAGCAGCATCAAACAGATCTGAACCCTATATTTATGGTATGTACAACAACTACTTTTTTTTTTTCTTTTTTAATGTTGTGGCTCGGGAAGTACAGCCACTTTTCCATCAAACACAAGGTTGGTGGTAAAACCTTTGGTTTTTATTTATTCTGTAGTACTGGAAATGAGCCAAGGCAAGGCAAAGTGAGGCAAATTGGGAATCCAGTTCTGCACCATTTAAAGAAAATGATACATTCTGGCAGCTGGGCATGCCCGAACAATTTGACAGTATGTCTTATTATATGTACCATTTACTAATTTGACCAATCTTGACCTCAGCAGCTGCATTTTACCCATAAACTGTTTGCTGTATTCTGATTGTCCAGCGTTAGGTCTAGTGTCTAGCATTAGGCTCCAAACATTCCTTTTTGATAAAGCTAATACTTAAGGATGGATCAGGTGATCTGTCTATCTGTCTATCTCTAAAGAGACAGATATCTGTAGATAGAGAGTGAGAGATAGATATCTCTTTACTGTGTGCATCTTCCATTTCCCGTTTTATTTTTTTTGTGTTTGTCATTCTTGATCTCCCTGTTTTCCTGTCTTGTCTTTCACCAGCCATTGAGTCAGTATTATTGGGTGACTGTGACATTCACATGGTGTTCTGTTCTGTTCAAGGTCCTGCAGGACAACATCATCATTTTTGTGAGAAACGAACTGGAGAGGATACAAAAGGTTCTAAGCTCAGATAACTCAGAATACTTGCAATGTCAAGGGGGTTGTGCGGATGTTTTGGAAGATGAGGATGAAGAGCAGAGGAGGAGCACCAAAGAGGCATTTGTGAAGATCACACTGCACTTCTTAAGGAGAATGAAGCAGGAGAAGCTGGCAGCCAATCTAAAGACCAGTAAGGGGATATTTCCAAAAAAGCAGGCATTTCCAAAGTCAAGATAACTGCGGCCAACTTAAAAACTAGAAAATCCAGCGGCACTACCCAATCTTAAATCTTCACCATTATAAAAATACAATAGAAAATGATGTATTTCTTCGGAATTGCATTTAGAAAAATGATAAACCACACAGGATATTGACTATGAATTGCTAATGCAACCCAGCACTCTGCAAAGTGTTAAGCCAATGTGTGACCCACCTCCCGCTAGGACAGGTTAAATACAAGAGCAGTATATTTAGACAAGAGTAATATTGTTTGAACTCACTTTATATATATATATATATATATATATATATACATCTAAAAACATTTAGATATATACATTTAGTATATAGAACTACCGTATTTTCACGACCATAAGACGCACTGTACTAAAAGGCGCAGTCTCAGTCATGTGTGCCATTACTGTATTTAACACACACATAAGGCGCACTGGATTATAGGGAGCATACAAGTGTGCGTATTTAAAAATAAAGCAGGAGCAAAACAAAGTTTGGTACTCACATTTTTATCATCAATCAAACCCATCGAAGTCCTCATCCTCTGTGTCTGAATTGAACAGCTGCGCTAAATCTCCATCAAACATTCCAGGTTCACTTTCTTCACCGTCAGAGTCACTTTCCGTGCCGTGCGGCTCCTCGGAAATGATGCCGGCTTTTGCAAAAGCTCGAACAACAGTGCCAGCAGACATGTTAGCCCAAGCATCTACAATCCATTGGCAAATTGTGGCGTAACTCGCCCGGCGCTGCCTTCCACTCTTGGTGAAACTGTGGTCTCCATCGGTCATCCATCGCTCCCAGGCCGCTCGCAGCCTTACTTTGAACGGGTGGTTCACACCGATGTCCAGCGGTTGGAGTTCCTTTGTCAGGCCTCCCGGAATGACAGCAAGCTCACAGTTCATTTGTTTCACTAGTTTTTTCACATCGGCTGTGAGATGGGCACGCATAGAGTCACAGATTAAGAGCGATAGTGATGCGTGGAAAAAACCACCTGGTCTCCTTACATACACCTCCCTCAGCCACTCTTTCATCATTTCCTCATCCATCCAACCCTTTTCATTTGCCTTAATGATGATTTCTGCTGGAAACTTCTCTTTAGGCAAAGTCTTTCGCTTAAAAATCACCATAGGCGGCAGTTTCTGTCCATTAGCATGGCAGCCAAGCACAACAGTAAAAGAAGACTTTTCGTGCCCCGTTGTGCGTATCGCTACCGTGCTGGTCCCCTTCTTCTCCACAGTGTGACTCACTGGGATGTCAAAAGTGAGCGGGACCTCGTCCATGTTTCTGATGTGGCTGGGCTGGATGTTTTTGTCGCCAATGTGTTTGCTGCAGTAGGAGCGGAAGATGGCCAGCTTTTCATTATAATCCGCTGGAAGTTGCTGCGCTACCGTAGTCCTGGTCCGGATGGAAAAATGGCACCGTTTCATAAAAAGTGAAAGTGAAACTGCTTTTAGCCAAATGGTGACCGTCGAAACGCTTCTCCCGCTCGTTCTTTGCTCGATGATCCACCGCTCGAGTCTTTCCTCCAACTCGGGCCACCTCGCCTTATGTCCGCGGAAACTCAGCTGCGTTTTCTTGACCTGCCGGAGCTTGTTTTCTAGCTTCCTCCATTTGCGAACCATCGATTCGTTAATCTTAAATTCTCTCGCCGCTGCTCGATTTCCATGTTCCTCCGCGTAGCTGATGGCCTTCAGTTTAAACTGTGCTTCGTAAGCGTGTCTCTTTGCCATTTTCAGGGTTGTTAAAACAATGATGTCCTGCATAACGCACATACCTGTTCTTTTATACAGGTATGTGCGATAAAGTCAACGTCCACACTTCACCCTTTAGCGTTCTCATGGTGTTCTCTACTACGTCCTCATTACAACACACAGGGCGCACTGCGCTATAGGGCGCGCCATACTTTTTGAAGAAAATCTAAGACTTTTAAGTGCGCCTTATGGTCGTGAAAATACAGTAACAGTTGTAGTTCAAAAACATTTAGTGGGGCCCACTATGGAGCCCCAGCCTACACTTTAGGAATTACTCTTCTAAAGATATAAGCACATTGATAAATTGGGCATTTACTAATGCAGTGTTTTCCAACCACTGTGCCACAGCACATAGGTGTGGTGTGAGAAGTGATCAAGTGTGTTATACTCTAATTAAAGGTGTTGTCAACTGACAGTAAAAAGAAGTCGAAGAAGAAATTACATGGTCATGCTGAGACAACGCAGAGTATAATTGCAACAGATAAATATCTGAAAAGTAGTTAACCGGTCCCTGAGAAAGTTCTGACCCAGATGAAGGCCCTAGCATGAGTAGTGGTCAGAAGAAAGATTAAAAAAAAGATATACTGGGAACAATTCCGCTATACCTGGTGTGCAGGAAAAAATTATTAATGTGTGATATTTTGGTTTGGTGGTGTGCTGTGGGATTTTTCTAAAGTGAAATATGTACCATAGCTAAAAAATGTTGGGAAACATTGTACTAACGTTTCATGAAATTGAAACGTCATACCTTCAACTGACTCTATCACTGATTTTTTTGGTTTGTTTGTTTTTTGTTTAGGAACTTCCATTAGGAACTGGCATTGGAGTCAGCATGAACTTAAGTCAAACCTGAAGAAGAAGTTCCAGTGTGTGTTTGAGGGGATTGCTAAAGCAGGAAATCCAACCCTTCTGAATCAGATCTACACAGAGCTCTACATCACAGAGGGAGGGACTGCAGAGGTCAATGATGTGCATGAGGTCAGACAGATTGAAACAGCAAACAGGACACCAGACAAACCAGAAACAACAATCAGACAAGAAGACATCTTTAAAGCCTCACCTGAAAGAAATAAACCAATCAGAACAGTGCTGACAAAGGGAGTGGCTGGCATTGGGAAAACAGTCTTAACACAGAAATACACCCTGGACTGGGCTGAAGACAAAGCCAACCAGGACATCCAGTTCATATTTCCATTCACTTTCAGAGAGCTGAATGTGCTGAAAGACCAAAGGTTCAGTTTGGTGGAACTTGTTCATCACTTCTTTCCTGAAACCAAAGAAGCAGGAATCTGCAGCTTTGAAGACTTCCAGGTTGTGTTCATCTTTGATGGTCTGGATGAGTGTCGACTTCCGCTGGACTTCCACAAAACTACAATCCTAACTGACCCTAGAAAGTCCACCTCAGTGGATGAGCTGCTGATAAATCTCATTATAGGGAACCTGCTTCCCTCTGCTCACCTCTGGATAACCACACGACCTGCAGCAGCCAATCAGATCCCTCCTTACTCTGTTGACATGGTGACAGAGGTCAGAGGGTTCACTGATCCACAGAAGGAGGAGTACTTCAAGAAGAAATTCAGAAATAAGAGGCAGGCCAGCAGGATCATCTCCCACATCAAGACATCACAAAGCCTCCACATCATGTGCCACATCCCAGTCTTCTGCTGGATCACTGCTACAGTTCTGGAGGATGTGCTGGAAACCAGAGAGGGAGGACAGCTGCCCAAGACCCTGACTGAGATGTACATCCACTTCCTGGTGGTTCAGGCCAAAGTGAAGAAGGCCAAGTATGATGGAGGAGCTGAGACAGATCCACACTGGAGTCCAGAGAACAGGAAGATGATTGAGTCTCTGGGAAAACTGGCCTTTGATCAGCTGCAGAAAGGAAACCTGATCTTCTATGAATCAGACCTGACAGAGTGTGGCATCGATATCAGAGCAGCCTCAGTGTACTCAGGAGTGTTCACACAGATCTTTAAAGAAGAGAGAGGACTGTACCGGGACAAGGTGTTCTGCTTCATCCATCTGAGTGTTCAGGAGTTTCTGGCTGCTCTTCATGTCCATCTGACTTTCATCGACTCTGGACTCAATCTGCAGGAAGAACAACAAACAACCTCCCAGAAGTCTGAAACAAGAGAATCTGCAGAGAAACACTTCTACCAGAGTGCTGTTGACAAGGCCTTACAGAGTACAAATGGACACCTGGACTTGTTCCTGCGCTTCCTCCTTGGTCTTTCACTGCAGACCAATCAGACTCTCCTACAAGGTCTGCTTACACTGGCAAGAAGTAGCTCACAGACCAATCAGAAAACAGTTGACTACATCAAGGAGAAGCTCAGTGAGAATCTGTCTGCAGAGAAAAGCATCAATCTGTTCCACTGTCTGAATGAACTGAATGATTGTTCTCTAGTGGATGAAATCCAACAGTCCCTGAGATCAGGAAGTCTCTCCGATGAACTTTCTCCTGCTCAGTGGTCAGCTCTGGTCTTCATCTTACTGTCATCAGAAAAAGATCTGGATGTGTTTGACCTGAAGAAATACTCTCCTTCAGAGGAGGCTCTTTTTAGGCTGCTCCCATTGGTCAAAGCCTCTAACAAAGCTCTGTAAGTAGTCAAGTCAAGTCAACTTTATTTATATAGCACATTTAAAGGACATCAAGTGACGGCCAAAGTGCTGAACAGAGGGATAATATAAACAAATAAAAAGAATTAAAATAGATAAGATGAAAACGTTATAGAAAACATTGTGAGACATCCATATATCTTTGTAAAAATATATGTGTACATGCAAATATGCACATATCTATACATTAAAAGGGGAATCATAGTTTCTCCATTTGATCACAAAGCCAAGTTAAACTGCGTTAGCCAGCATGCCACTGGGGCACGATTTACAGTCCAGTGCCAGAAAAGTAGCTGTGATTACCTACCTGGCACTGTGCACACCGTCGACAGCTTTAGAAGACAGATACTTGAATGCGGTTGTCAGGGTTCCTGGGTTGTATTTTCAGTTTGTTCATGTTCGTTCACATTTCCTGCCTTGTTGTGCCAGTTCCTTTCCTGTGTGATGTTAGTTTGATTAAGTTCAGCTGTGTACTCACCGGTCTCTCATTATCATCCTCATCAGTGCATTTAAGTCCTCAGTTTCCACTCGCTCACTGTCTTGTCATTGATGTTGTTTGTTTTCAGTTCAGTTCAGTCAGTCAGTCAGTCAGTCCAGTTGAGTTCAGTTGAGTTGAGTTCAGTCCAGTCCAGTCCAGTCTAGTCCAGTCCAGTCCAGTCCAGTCCAGTCAGCCAGCCATTCATCTCCTGCTCTCGTTGTGTCATCCTTTCCGATAAACACCATTATCCTGCACCGTGAGTCCTGCGTTTGGGTCCTCTTCTTCTCATCCACACACAAGACCCTGACAGCGGTGACAGGCCAAACAGTAGTACATGCAGAGGGCAGCAAGGGCTCGCGTTAGGCTGGTAAGTCAGGTCCCCAGGAGAGTCAATCACAGGAAAAACGATAAGATTCAGTTTTTCCAGGGTCAAATAAAAAAGCCATGCTCTAAGGCTAAAACAGTAAAATTAAATACTAATTTTAATATGATAATCTAGATCAGATCTCTAATCCTTAAACCTAACCAAGGAAGAAAAAATGGCAGATTAGACTGAAAGTTTAGGCACATAACGATGTGTGCTACTGGGAAAGTTTCTGGGCTGCCTTTCCTTTTAACAGCCTTCCTTCATTGAAAGCAATGCATTATTAGGGACTGTAACATCTAGTCCTTTTTACTGAAACTTTAGCGAAAAATTAAAATGGAGCTAAACAGGGAGAACACACACATGGAGAGCAGCGGCAGACAGACACGCCAGCATACGCTCACCCGGAAGTCTAGCCCACAGCTTGTGTGTATAAGACATAACACATAAGTCCATTTTTCTTTTTTAAAATTGTTTATTAAAAAAAAGATAATCAGGTACACAATATTTAAAACCGACACAATGTAATTTCTATAGGCCCCTCAAAACATTGGCAGCACTCATCAAGTATATGATACTTTCTTTTAGTTATTTCATAGCTGCAGAAATTGTCACAATTTCTAGAACATTTTAGTGTGACCCTTATCAAATGACCAATATTGCCCACCTTATGATAATCAATAACTTTTCAAACATGAAAAAAAAATCCTTACCAATTTTTTTTCATATCAAAAGCATGTAGACTTATCCGATGTTCTCTTCAATTCAGTTTGTCTCGGATGTTTGAAAAATGTCATAATCAGTGTTCTTATTGCAGAAGTATTATGCCTTACCACCCTAACCAGTTTACGCTCTCTACAGGGTGGGCCATTTATATGGATACACTGTAATAAAATGGGAATGGTTGTTTTTCTTGTGACATTACCAATAAGTTTTGATGTGTCACATGGCCCTCTTCCTATTGAAAAAACAAAAGTTGTGTCCAAGATGGCCGACTTCTAAATGGCCACCATGGTCACAAACTATCTTGAGGAGTTTGCCCCCTCACATATACTGATCTGCCACAAACAGAACTTTAATATCACCAACCATTCCCATTTTATTACGGTGTATCCATATACACCAATGGCCCACCCTGTATAATTATTCAGCTTTTATTACCAAGCAGTCAGCGTATCCATTTTACCAAATTAAGAACATAGGACATAGGACTTAGGTTTACCAGCCTCAGGTTTCTAACACAGATTTCTTATATTCATTTTTTTTCTGGCTGTCAGTTGGTTTGTAACTTACTGTTAGTTTTTTTTTTTCTCTTTTTCTTTTACATCTCTGATATGGCAATCATCATGAAATCCAAGTTAAAGGAAAACTTGGACTTCACCTTATTGGTCATTTAAGTTTTGAAGGTTTTCCAAGTGTGTTCAAAAGTGGGCTGCTAGGTATCAGAAAATTACAGCAAAGTAATAAAAATTATGTCTTCCTTGAAGGCTTCCATAATTGGAGTTCCCACTGAATTACATTTTACTCATTGCTTTTTTGGTATTTTAGAGCAAATGTTTTACAATTAATTCATAACATTTTAGTTTCTCTCACATTGAAAGGAGTGTTTGCAGGCTGCAATTATATCCTACACTAAGCAAAATATTATCGTACTGTTTCCCAAACAAATGCCCTGGTGCAATATTTGTGTTTGTTTTCACTCCCTCCTGTCATATTTTTTAAATCCATCCATCCGTCCATCTTCATCCGCTTTATCCGAGGCTGGATTTTTTAAATCATGTTCTAAAATATATATAATTGTTTCTGAAGAAATTAGCTTTCCAATAATAAGGCAGATTTCTTTTAGTATGGTTACAGTTTTTACTAACCTCTAAACCATAAGTCATGGAAAGTGGATTTTACAAGAACTGAGGGCTTTCCTTAACCATACTTAAACAGCTTATTTTAAATAAAAGATGAGCTGATTGTCTATAGCATTGTTCGGTATGTTATTATAAAAAAAAAAAGATTATTTTGAACTGTATCAAGGAACAATACTCACAGATTTTAAAATTAGGAAAGTGATCAGCAGTACTATATGACTGTACCTGCAGGTACTGAACTAAATTGGTAAATGGTAAATCGCCTGTATTTATACAGCGCTTTACTAGTCCCTAAGGACCCCAAAGCGCTTTACACATCCAGTCATCCACCCATTCACGCACACATTCGCACACTGGTGATGGCAAGCTACATTGTAGCCACAGCCACCCTGGGACGCACTGACAGAGTGCTAGACTAGAATCGCTAAATCTAACAAGTCCTTACTGGTTTCCATTTAAATAATGTGGTATATCTGTGTTTTAATGAGGAAATGTAATATATATGTATTTTAAGTTATTTTGTTATGCATTAGGTGTAGGGATGGGTATTGATAAGATTTTCACAATTCCGATTCCATTTTCGATTCTGTTTAATGATTCGATTCTTTATCGATTCTCTTTAAAAAAGGAGAACACTAAGGTCGATTAGCTTAGAACTTTGTTTTATATCTTCTCTTTGAACAAGATAGAAATTTAGGAGTAACATGGCCTTACAAACCCAGCAGTGAGATCTTAAGAGATCCAGCCTACGGCTCTTCAATGTGGTGTCACAGGGACCCCGGGGAAAAAAATTGTAAATGTAAAATAATAAAATAAATATTCTTCTGTAGCAATAACAAAGTACAACATAAATTATTCTGTAGCAATTACACAAGAATATCCAGTAATGTCCCTGCCTACAATTAAACACATTCACTTACCGATCGGGGGCATCTGCTGTGGCAAATGGGTGCAAGCCTTTTACCATAAGCTTAGTCACTGCTCGGTAACATTAGTCTATCCTGGCTTGAAAGGAGACGCTACCGGTAGACTGCAGCAAGAACTGCCAGCGAGCGCCAGCCAGACTCTGTCTGTGTCTCTCATCATGGTCACCTAAACGCACAGTAATGGCAGTAATGGCAGATAAGGCAGATCGCGCTAACATAATATGCACTGTTAGTTGATTATTTACCTGCCGCATTAACGGGAGAGGATGTGCAAACGTTACCGCTGCTGCTGGGTTGAGATTCACGAGTCCGGAGCGGAATTAAAAACACGACATTCATTTAAGGTTATCACGTGTTTTGTGAGCAAATGCTTTTGCATATTCGTAGTGTTTCCTGCCAGGTAAATTACGCTCCGCAACGTAGTGACGTCATTCAGGGCGACTGGAATCGATAAGGGAATCGTTTGCAAAAATGGCAAACAATTCCAAGGAATTGAAACAGTGGGAACCGGTTCTCAAATAGAACCGGTTTTCGATACCCATCCCTAATTAGGTGCATATTAAACTTTTTATCTTTCTTGTTTGGGTTGAACACTTAAATTGGTTTCATTTGATCCTAAATACCTTTGTTTTTCAGACTGTCTGGCTGTAACCTTTTGGAGAGAAGCTGTGAAGCGCTGTCCTCAGTTCTCAGTTCAATGAGAATGGTGGACCTGAGTAACAACAACCTGCGGGATTCAGGCGTTAAGCTTCTGTCTGTTGGACTAAAGAGTCCACACTGTACACTGGAAGCTCTCAGGTCAGGATCCAAACTTTTCCAAAAATTATTAAATCAATTATATTCGTGTAATTAAACCCTTATGAAGGTAACATCGAGGGAACAGTTTACCCTGCCCGGGATAGGGTTACCGGGGCCCCGCCCTGGAGCCAGGCCTGGGGAGGGTGCCCGAGGGCGAGCGTCTGGTGGCCACCACCCTCAGGAGGCGCCATAGGGGTCGGCTGCATTGTGTGTCGGGCGACGGACAGGAGAGGAGGCCCTGGCGGACTGATCCCCAGCTGCCAAGACTGGCAATTGGGACATGGAATGTCACCTCTCTGGTGGGGAAGGAGCCTGAGTTAGTGCGTGAGGTTGAGAGGTACTGGCTAGATATAGTCGGGCTCACCTATACGCATGGCTTGGGCTCTGGAACCAGTCTCCTGGAGAGGGGCTGGACTCTGTCTCAGTCTGGAGTTGCCCCTGGTGAGAGGCGGCGGACTGGGTTGGGTATTTTAATATCCCCTCGGCTTGCTGCCGGTACGTTGGGGTTTTTCCCGGTGGGTGAGAGGGTTTGTTCCCTGCGCCTTATGGTCGGGGAACGGGTCCTGACTGTCATCTGCGGTTATGCGCCGAGTGGCAGTTCAGAGTACCCAGCCTTCTTAGAGTCCCTGGGTGGGGTGCTGGAAGGTGCGCCACCTGGAGACTCTGTTGTCCTGCTAGGAGACTTCAATGCTCACGTGGGTAATGACAGTGAGAACTGGAGGGGCGTGATTGGGAGAAACTGCCTCCCTGATCTGAACCCGAGCGGTGTTTTGTTATTGGACTTCTGTGCAAATCACAGTTAGCCATAACAAACACGTTGTTCGAACATAAGAGTGTCCATAAGTGCACGTGGCACCAGGACGCTCTAGGCCACAGGTCGATGATCGATTTTGTAATCGTATCACCAGACCTGCGACCATATGTTCTGGACACTCGGGTAAAGAGAGTGGCTGAGCTGTCAACTGATCACCACCTGGTGGTGAGTTGGATCAGGTGGCTGGGGAGGACGCTGGACAGACCTGGCGCACCTAAACGCGTAGTAAGGGTGTGCTGGGAATGTCGAGCAGAGGCCCCAGTCCGTGAGATCTTCAACGCACACCTCCGGCAGAGCTTCAACAGCATTCCGAGGGAGACTGGGGACAATGAGTCCGAATGGACCATGTTCAGCGTCTCCATTGCTGAAGCTGCTGCATTGAGCTGTGGCCGCAAGGTGGTTGATGCCTGCCGTGGTGGTAATCCCTGAACCAAATGGTTGACACCAGAGGTGAAGGGAGCCACCAGGCTGAAGAAGGAGTCCTATTGGGCTTGGTTAGCCTGTGGGACTCCAGAGGCAGCCGACAGCTATCGACAGGCCAAGCGTAATGCGACTCGGGCAGTGGCTGAAGCAAAAACTCGGGTGTGGGAGGAGTTAGGAGGGGCCATGGAAAAAGACTTCCGGACTGCCTCGAAGAGATTCTGGCAAACCGTCAGGCATCTCAGGAGGGGAAAGCAGTGCTCTACCTGCACTGTGTATAGTGCTGGCGGAGCGCTGCTGACTTCGACTGAGAAAATTGTCAGGCGGTGGAAGGAATACTTCGAGGACCTCCTTAATCGCACTGACACGTCTTCCGAGGAGGAAGCAGAGTCTGTGGATGAGGGGAATGACCCGCCAATTTCCGGAGGCGAGGTCACTGAGGTAGTTAAACAACTCCTTGGTGGCAGAGCCCCTGGTGTTGATGAGGTCCGCCCTGAGTTCCTGAAGGCTCTGGACGTTGTAGGGCTGTCCTGGTTGACACGCCTCTGCAATGTTGCGTGGAGATCAGTGGCAGTACCTGTGGACTGGCAGACCGGGGTGTTGGTCCCCAGCTCTAAGAAGGGGGACTACAGGGGGATCACACTCCTCAGCCTCCCTGGGAAAGTCTATGCCAGGTTGCTGGAAAGGAGAGTTCGTCCGCTAGTCGAACCTCGGATACAGGAGGAACAATGCGGCTTTCGTCCTGGTTGTGGAACACTGAACCAACTCTTTATCCTCTCGAGGATACTTGAGGGTGCATGGGAGTTTGCCCAACCAGTCTACATGTGTTTTGTGGACTCGTAGAAGGCATTTGACAGTGTCCCTCGGGGTGTCCTGTGGGAGGTGCTGCGGTAGTATGGGGTGTCTGGCCCATTGCTATGGGCCATTCGATCCCTATACAACCGTTGCAAGAGCTTGGTTCACATAGCCGGCAATGAGTCGGACTCATTCCCGGTGGGTGATGGACTCTGCCAGGGCTGCCCTTTGTCACCAATTCTGTTCATAATTTTTATGGACAGGATTTCTAGGCGCAGCCAAGTGGTGGAGGGCTTTCACTTTGGTGGCCTCAGAATCTCATCTCTGCTTTTTGCGGATGATGTGGTTCTGTTGGCTTCATCAGGTGAAGGCCTCCAGCTCGCATTGGAACGGTTCGCAGCCGAGTGTGAAGCAGCGGGAATGAGGATCAGCACCTCCAAATCTGAGGCCATGGTTCTCAGCTGGAAAAAGGTGGAGTGCCCACTCCGGGTCAGGAATGAGTTCCTGCTCCAAGTGGAGGAGTTCAAGTATCTCAGGGTCTTGTTCGCGAGTGATGGGAGAAGGGAGCTGGAGATCGACAGACGGATTGGGGCTGCAGCTGCAGTAATGCGGACGCTGCACCGGTCCGTCATGGTGAAGAGGGAGCTGAGTGTAGAAGCGACGCTCTTAATTTACCGGTCGATCTACGTCTCTACCCTCACCTATGGCCACGAGCTGTGGGTAGTGACCGAAAGAATGAGATCGCGGATATAAGCGGCGGAAATGAGCTTCCTCCGAAGGGTGGCTGGCCTCTCCCTTAGAGATAGGGTGAGAAGTTCGGCCATCCGGGAGGGGCTCAGAGTAGAGCCGCTGCTCCTCCACATCGAAAGGAGCCAGCTGAGGTGGTTCGGGCATCTGACTAGGATGCCTCCTGAGCGCCTCCTGGGTGAGGTGTTCCGGGCATGTCCCACCGGGAGGAGGCCCGGGGCAGACCCAGGACACGCTGGAGAGATTATATCTCTCGGCTGGCCTGGGAACGCCTTGGTGTTCCTCCGGATAAGCTGGAGGAGGTGGCTGGGGAGAGGGAGGTCTGGGCTTCTCTGCTTAGGCTACTGCCCCCGCGACCCGGCTCTGTATAAAACGGATGAAGATGGATGGATGGAGGGATGAATGGATAATTAAACTTTCATTTCATGTTTTTAAGAGGCAAAGCGTGAAATGGACATGGTGAACCTGCGTGTCTATTGCATGTTTTGCCATGATTCTGAGTTGAAGAGGGAGAATATAATACAGGAGACATAGCATGATGGAGATTGTGAAAACAGACAGAAGGAGACAGAGCGCTAAAATCATTGAAATCAGGAAGATGGAACACACCAGGAAAGATAAATAACCTAAATCTGACTAAGACAGGAGAAGCAAAACTGAACACGATGTACACAGGACAAGTGACTATCACAATAAAATGGACAGAGACCCAGGCAGAGACCTAAACTTAAGAGACACTACTAAACATACTGAAAAGGTAAACAAACACAGAGATATAGGTGAGGTGTGGGAGAGGGCGGAAAAGAGAGACAGAAAGAAAGGGACAGAGAGAGAGACAGTATAAAGAGAGAGACAGAGAGATGCAAAGCAACTAACATAACAGAGCAAAAATTAAGAACCATAACAGATTTCAGATGCAGAAGAGAATAATATACACAGAGACTAAGACCAATATTTAAAAATTTCAAAAAGTCCAGAATCAATCTCAATATACTTGGTCAACGAAGATACGATGAGGATAAATATAAAGAGAAAGAGCTGTCTAGTTAGTTATTGTCATGGTCTTTGTTCTTTGACCTAAACCCTTCAAAAATGGCAGATTACCTTGGGTAAAAAACTGACAGTTGAGGCACAAATAAAAAAAAAGTTGCCTCAACAAAAGGACACTTTGGGCACCCATCAGGAAAGGGGCGGGTGCTCCCCTCTGCACGTGCCTGAGCTGGATCCAGAGCAGCTGGGTCCAGAGCAGCTGGGTCCAGAGCAGCTCAATCCACAGGTTTAATCTTGTAGTTTTCCTGACCCAGCCAACCCAGGAGCTGTTCACAAGCCCCCCCACCCTGAGATGCACTGGCATAGGTTTGGGATCTAAGAATGCATCTTTTTTGTTTTTTTACATATCGGTTATTATATTAATAGTTGATTTATTTATAAATTAATGTATTAATGTAACGTATTAATGGCACATTTCTGTAGGCTGTCAGGCTGTCTGATCACAGAGGAAGGCTGTACTTCTCTAACTTCAGCGCTGAGCTCCAACCCCTCCCATCTGAGAGAGCTGGACCTGAGCTACAATCATCCAGGGCACTCAGGAATGAAGCTGCTGTTGGCTGGACTAAAGGATCCAAGCTGGAGACTGGACACTCTTAGGTATGGGGAGAATGTCTAATAGAGGAGGAAGAGCTGGAAACATTTCCAGTGAAAACTGAAAGCCTTTTCACTGGAACATTTACTGTGTCCTTCACTCACTTCCTGTTTGTTTCTCAAAACTTAAAATGTACAGCTCTATCACTTCTGACATAAATGAAGTAAGAAAACCTAATTTTTCTTACTTCAGGAATGTTTATAGGGTTACTCAAGTTGGGCTAGCTGGCATCTAACGATGTAAACACAGCAAAGACAAGCTGGAGAATAAACGCAAACTTTTTTTGCCTCAATAAATCTGAACTTGAGGGTCTTTGATGGTCAGAGACAAATGCAATTTAATAGCAGGAACAGATGCTGAAAACAGGCCAAACTTCAGTCAGAAGAATACCTGAAGCGATCCGTTCTCAGCACGAGGTCAGTCATTTATATACTGTGGCATAATTTGGATTACTTGCTACGAAAAATTCCTTATCCTCAGCTTCCTGCACCCATTGATATGTTTGTTAGCCTCAGAGTGATTCTTTTTATGACTTTATAAAAAATTTGCTGTCTGGTAAACCATGAGCTGATGATTAGTACGATTGATATGTAAAAAGAATTTGGTCATTAATTGGTTTCCAGCACTGCATACAAAGATATTTTCCTGTTGCACTTCGACACACACTTGACTGCCCATATGGAAAAGAAATAGTAAAAACATATATGATTTACTCATGAAAGTGGCCACTTTCTCATTACTTTCATATATTTTTTTAGTAAGTATATAAAACATACAAGTTTCATTATATAATTTTTCAAGGGATCTTATATGTGCTTTCACTCCTGTATGCTTTTCATACAAGTTTCATACAAGACAGATAAAAACTTTATAAGATTTATATATATCTTTTCCATATGGTTGACATTAGAGGGGAGATCTCACAGGCAAGGAAAAAATTATGCTTCCTGGGTACTAGTCGTATCTTCATCATAAACGAAAGACAGCCTCACAACACCCCCATGTGACAATAATAAACAATAGCTTTAAATGATGAAAAGGGGTTTAGAAGCCCTGTAACTCATGGGATATAAACGCATCACAAGTTAAAAAAGAAAAGGGCATAAATTAAATCTGTCAATGCTGACAGAAAGGACTCTGGTGCAGACTCAGATTTTAGGAAAAGAGAGTTCACAAGTTTATTTACAATCCAACAGTGCAACATATATACAAGGTGTCTCCAGGGAAAGGAACGCAGGAAAATAGTCCACACTCTCGCTCCTCTTCAGCCACTTATGCTCATGCTCCTCCAGACTCCATACCACTGGAACAAACAGGTATCCAGGAAGTACAGGGGATTTGTATTGAAAAGACATGAGTTCACAGTTTGAGTCAGTCATATTTCATTCAATACAGTGGTGTACTGACAGATCCAGGATCAGACCAAATCATCAGCAGTTTGATCCACGTATGGATTGAAGTGTATTTCTGAAAATGTTGGACTGTTTCTTTATCAGTGTCTAACAGTATGTAGACACTGATAAATATGAGAGCGATGTAATGTCCATGTGTGCATGCTGAAGACACTGTGCTGCTCTGACCCCCCTCCTCCTTTCAGGGTGGAGCCTGCTGGAGAACGATGGTTGACACCAGGTCTGAGGAAGTGTAAGTGTGTTTTTAATGTGATTCATGAAAACAAAGCAGCACACATTCAACCATCTTCAAACTGTCACATCACTCATTCACATCTCTGATGTCAGGAGTCATCATCAAAGTGTCAATCAATGAACAGATGATGGATCAATAACTGCAGCTAGATTGTGTTTGTTCTCTCCATCAGATTCCTGTCAACTCACAGTCGACACAAACACAGTTCACACAAACCTCCAACTATCTGACAACAACAGCCAGGTGACATATGTGGAGGAGGTTCAGTCGTATCCTGATCATCCAGACAGATTTGATATTTGCCCTCAGCTGCTTTGCAGAAATGGTCTGACTGGTTGCTGTTACTGGGAGGTTGAGTGGAGAGGAAATGTTCGCATGTCTGTGAGTTATAGAAGAACCAGAAGGAAAGGAGAGAGTCCTGACTGTGTGTTTGGATGGAATGATCAGTCCTGGAGTTTGTGGTGCTCCAATTATATTCCTATTTGTGTCTGGCACAATAGCATAAAAACATCCATCTCCATCTCCTCCTCCTCCTCCTCCTCCTCTGTCTCTAACAGAGTAGCAGTGTATGTGGACTGTCCTGCTGGCACTCTGTCCTTCTACAGAGTCTCCTCTGACACTCTGATCCACCTCCACACCTTCAACACCACATTCACTGAAACTCTTTATCCTGGGTTTACAGTCTGGTCTGGTTCGTCAGTGACTCTGTGCAGGTTTGAGTGTAAAGAGCATCCTCCTGTTAGAGAAACAGTCTGACTGTTGAACAGACTGTTGTTCAATCTGTACATATCAGTCTCTTTTACTCAGTAACACGTTTTCAGATTCATGGATTCAATCAGTTCTTAAAAAGTTCTTTTAAACTGTTCTAAACGATTCCTTGGAAACTTCTTCCTCTTCAGTCCTTAAAAAATGGAAGCTACCATTATTCCAGGGTCCAGATGTTTTTTTCTTTCTTTTTTCACTCAAAGCATGGAATTTACAGTGTCGCTCATGCTGTGGTTATTTGAGTCATTTTTGGAAGCAGGACAGGAAGGAAGGTCTGAACAGAGAAGATAAGAACACAGTTTTTGAGAAGACATTTGGGAGTTTCAGAGGTACACCTAAATTTAGCACAGCAACTTTACTACATCATTTCTGTGACCGGATTGTTCAATAACAGTACAATCATGTTGGTTTATGGAAAGATGTTCCTAAATAGATTTCAGTCTAAGCTGCTGTGGTTAAATTGATGTTTTTTTGTTTCAGTAGGAGTGAAATCTTCAGCTTATCCCCGTTTATGAATAGTAAATAAAGAATAACGCCCAGTCTTATTATGGTAAATGTAATACAAAGGTCTACAGATGAGTATATTTACATATGATTTTGCAAATGATGTTAAAATAGTCTTTTTTTTTTTTTTAAATGTAATCAAATAATGTAATCTGTGTGATGAAAAGAGCGTGCTCTTTAGACTTAGTGTTGATTCTGAATCAAATAGAAAAGCCTGTACTGGTCTGGTGTCAAGAGAAGTGGAAACTCATTATCAACTTTCTCAAGAGAAATCAGAGTGGTGCAAGCCTGTGAAGAGGATGTAAAAAATGTTGTCTGAGAATATTTAGTTTTTATTTCTTGTAGTTTGGTGCAGTGATAAGAGATAATATTTGAGAATCTATATTTTAACCAAATCACTGTGGAGTTAAAATTTGGAAATGTAATTGTTGTTTTTCTCTGCTCACTTGTGTGGAGTTGATTTGAAGCCGAGAAGACTTGGATTACTTTCAACTGAGTAACTGCTTCCATATGTGGGCTTGCGCTAGCAAGACTGGGAGAAGAATGCATTACTGGCCAGGACTTGACTCTCTCCCTACTCTCTCAACCATCCACAGACCAGTAGATGAAATTGTAATCACCATAGGGTAGATTAGGAAGTTTATGGAATTTTTTTTAATTAATCTGACTGTATAATTGAGATCATCTGATTAAGCGGTTTTCTTTGTTCCTGCAACATTGCTTAAATAAATATTCCATTTGGATTTAAAGTCTATATTGTCGAAATTCCCTTTATGGCTCTAATAGTACAGGTTCAAACTTCTGTTTGAGTATTGCATCTTTAAATGGCTCTTTCCAAAAGAGAACCCTTTTCATGTCTTTTTCCACTCAAAGCTTCACATTGGATATCAGTATGTAGTGTTTCTCTGAAGCTTAGTTCACAACCAGCTCCTTTGCATTTTCAACAAGAAATCCAGCTTCATGTTTATCTTTCATCAAAGCAGAAAATGCTGAGCTCAGCAAATCCATTTATTATGGACCTGGTTAGAATCCCAATGAGAAAAGCAGCATTTATTATGATGTAGTCAAAGGAGCTTGCAAAGAAAAGTGTCTGGACTCCTTTAAGTTGCTTGAAGACGTTTCACCTCTCATCCGAGAAGCTTCTTCAGTTCTAAGGTCAAATGGTTGAGAGTCCCACTATCAGATGAGTCATTTTTGTACTGAACGCTTTTATTTCAATCTGCTGTTTAGCTGTAAAGGACAAGAAAACTTAAACAAAAGGCTCTCAGTTTCCTCTTGGATTAAACTGATTATTTTGTTTGTTTGTTTTTTAAAATTATCTGTTAAAGTTCTAATTCAGGAAATAAATTTAAGTGACAATGCAGATAAAATTAAATCTTAAATGACTCAAAAAAATGGTTGTTATTGTCTAACTTCTACAAAAAAAAGTCACTCGACACTTTTCTGAAAATCCCGTTCAAAACAAGCTGACAGTGACACATGAAAGTGTTACTGGAAAGAGCTTCTGTTGTGTGTTTCTCCGTGCGTATTGTTAGCACAGAATTAGTTGATGGTCAGATGGGTAAAAAAAAATCAAGAGACTGTAAATTATTGTTTAATTATACATGTGACATGTAAACAGTTGGCTATCCCCATACAGGAAGTGATGCTTTCACATTGAGCCATCTCCATTTTTTTGTTTTGGGGGGGTTTTGTCTTTTGATTTTGTATTTACCTAAATTTTGTTCCTTCCGTTTAAACCTTCTTTCTTTTATTCTCTTAAAATACATGACTGAGAAATTTGTTAGCAGTATACAGGGACAGGGATCCTGAGGGGTGACTGTAAGGATGAGGTATAATCCAAAACAGCAGCAGCTGGTTTAACCCTTTAAAGCCGGTCGGAGCGGACACGCTCCATTTTGCGTAACTATTTTTAAATCCCGGTAGCTCTGCAACCACGTAAGCTAGCGCAATAATTTTTTTTGCATATGAAACCGGAGGAGTTGTACTTAGATCTGATGACATCAGCTTGTCCTAGGTCACAGTTTCCTTCCACATATAGCTTTGCAAAAGCTGCATAAAAAGCACTTGCAGCAACAAAAACATAATATTCCAGAAACACGCTTTGCCGATCAGATCAGCTGTTTGTAACACTTCCTACGTCCATCAGCGCGAACTATCACATGACCGCATGACCTGCCCGGAACCGGAAGTGACGTTATTTTGCGGAAATGTAGTTTTTTACCATTATGAGCCTATACTGGTGTTTTTAAAAGTTATGTTTGACTTCATGACTTTCTGTGTCGTTTCTGGGATGCTGAGGACTCATATTGCACTGCTGGAAATAGTTTATTTTGATGCATATGCTGTTATTTTGCAAATTTGCACTATAATATATTTTTTCGTTTTTCCTGCAGTATATGAAAATTGGTGTATCTCAAAAATAAAACTATGAAGACACTTAAAATAAATTTCCTTTGGTGGGAAACTAGTTTGTGCAACATTTTTGCATTTACACTTTTGAGGGATACGCCTCTTAAATTTCTCTAACTAGAAATATATGTTAAAAAATCAAAAACGATTTTCAATTTTTTTGTAGTTTATTGCACTTTTTTGCAATTTATGTAATTACTATTGTTGGGATTCAGAGATTCTTTTATTGCTACCATATAATCTGCCTTATGAAGAATGTATTAATAACATGTTTCACAGTATCATTTATCAGTAATATTTCCTACAGGGTTTATATTGCATTGAATATGTCTGTCATCACATTGACCTTTCTATTTCTATAGGTTGAGTTCATTGTATACACAATGCATAAATGTGCTTGGTTAAGAGTTGATGTTCCATTCTAGAAGGTTTTAAGCTTCACTGGTGAGAGTGTGCAGATGATACATGCTGAGGGGAGATGAGAACATAGCAGGTTAATTGCATGCACACTTACGATACACATATTAATCTAGGAATAGGCCTGAGCAGAGGCCCCAATGTTTCCAGCTTCTTGTTGCAAACCTGTTGCATTTTATTCTACTTGGTAACAGATGATCAGAGTCAATAATTAGCCTCAGAGACCCTGAGGGCTTAAGATTATTACCTTGTATGGAAGGGGTTATAGAAAAGAGAAGTTCTATGTCTGCTTATAGCTATTAAAAGATGTACAAGATGTACGAGTAACTGTGACTAATGTCTGGAACCTATTCTAATCTGTCATTGACGCCATGGGGGGGCGTGTACCCCACTGCTTTATAAGTATCCACAACATGTATTTTGGTCAGAAGACATATGTTGATGTTTTCTCCAGGCTGTTAATAAACTCATCGTTTGATTGCACTTTTCCGGAGCCTCCGTAGTTTGATTGTCTGGTCTAAAGTTGATCGATCTCGCAGCATTACTATGCACTTAATGCTATTAATATTATTAAAATTTGGGCTATAATGGTTGTATTGATGTATAGCAACTTGAAATGCTCCAAAAAATGGCTCCACAGCATGTAAAAATATAATATAAGCTCTGGCGGACTTGGTTCTATGGTAGGTCTTAAAGGGTTAAATAACAAACTGTTGAAATGCAAAACTAGAGACTGCAGGAAGGCACATCATTAACCAGAAATCTACTCATGGTAACTAGTTTACTTTTTTTTCTTTTTTTTTTAATCAGTCAATCAAATAAGTCAACAAATAAAGAAATGAGTTTAAAAGGAGAGAATTATTGGAAAAAAGAAAAAATACATGTATAAAGAGAAGTGCTGTCACTGTGCAGACTGGTGTCATTAAGAGCTCAGAGTCCAGCAGAAACAACAGCAGCAGAAGGCAAACGATGAACATTAAACATCAGCCTGTATCTGCAGCAACAGTGTTGGTATCCAGCAGTGACCTTTGACCTTCAATCGCATCAAATGATTTATTTTGCTTTTCTCCAGTCTGATATTTGCTAATGTGTTCAGATAATTGAGTCAATGTATACAATAAAAATTTTAACAACGTGTTAAATATCTGATGGCGTTATCAAGTTTGAGTTTGAGAGAGGAGCTGAAGAGAGCAGCATATTAAGACAGTGGAGAAGAGGTGAGCATGCGACACAGCAGACACAGGAGCCATTATGGCTCAATATAAGCTCTGAGATCAAAACCTGAACTCACACTGTCAACATGACCGAAGCTTCCAGTCACAGTGAATCTGTGTGTCAGGGACACTGACTGCATACAGCTGACAGTGAGATGAAGCAGGAAAGAAGCAGCTGATATTTGGACAGCACACATGATGGAAAAGTAGTTAAAGTAAAGGCTGTAAAACCAAGTAAACGCTGAAAGTACAAAAATCGCTAATTTCACATAACTTTGCCGACATGTGGCCAACAGTAATGTTTTAATGTTCTTCATTATTAAACATTTGCACATAAATAAGAACCATAATATTCAGTACTTACTTTCAAAGTTTATTCTTCAGGCGGTTTTTTTCCCGGCAAAATTATCCACACCCACCGCCGCGCTATGAAGTCTGGGATATGTTGGGTCCATGAAGTCTACACCGCCACATCCTTAAAATTCAGGGAAATGAAAGACGCATTACAGGGCCGCATTTCGAGCAGCCTTTGAATTGGGACAGCCTTTGTCGCGTTGCTGTGACGTATTCGCCCTTAAAATGCAGCCTTCAAGGCTGCAGACCCTGAATTGGGATACAGCCAGTGAATCAGTGTGTATCAGTGAATGCATCATGTTTGCTTCACGGCTCCATCTAGTGGACGGATAGTAGAAGTAGAGCAGCTGAAGTAGAGCGGCTTCCTCTGCCTCACACTGCTGTCTGACTGCATTCAGCTGACACTGAGATGAAGCAGGAAAGAAGCAGCTGATATTTGGACAGCACAGTGGTGGAAAGGAGGATTTCAGTTGATGTGCACATGAATGATTTGTGTTTCCTCTGCAGGTGAAGGTAGAAAGTGTATGTGAGCTGATGTGGATTCAGCAGCATGGATCAGTGTGAGGACAAAGAGGAGGGAGTCCCTCCCTCTAAAAGCACTCTGTGTGGGGAACATGAGAGCCAGACCAAAGCTCAGAGGTGAGATGACCATCTCTAACTGTCCATGACTCTTCTCCATGTCACAGCTCAGCACTCACATCACTGCTCCATCATTATTCACAGGAACCAACATGGACCTCCACCCAGCTGTGTGTCTTTAAAGAGTGATGCATCTAAAGATGAAGCCATTAAATGAAATTAAAAAGCCCAGCAAGAATCTGCTGCAGAGAGGTGAGATGTTACTAACATCAACTCTTTGATGTTAGTTTGGTGTCTGATTTAAACACTGATTTACACTGCCAACACTAGTTTGGGATTTCCTTCTGCAAAAGCTCACACTGCAAACCAGTTTCTTTTTTGGTATGAAGGAAGGCCTAAAGGACAGTGAACTGACACACTATTCTTATAATTGTGTAGCAGTTTTAATTTATTGTGCAGTTGTGGACGATCGTGGCTCAAGAGTTGGGAGTTCGCCTTGTAATCGGAAGGTTGCCTATTCGCTCCCTGGCTTGGACAGTCTCGGTCGTTGTGTCTTTGTGCAAGACACTTCACCCGTTGCCTACTGGTGGTGGTCAGAGGGCCCGGTGGCGCCAGTGTCCGGCAGCCTCGCCTCTGTCAGTGCGCCCCAGCTGTGGCTACAATGTAGCTGCCATCACCAGTGTGTGGATATGTGTGTGAATGTGTGTGTGAATGGGTGAATGAGTGGATGTGTAAAGCGCTTTGGGGTCCTTAGGGACTAGTAAAGCGCTATATAAATACAGGCCACTTACCAGTTGTATCAAATTCTCTGGTTCGGCACACATGCCAGCCAGCTTTCCATCTGACTGCACACTCCTCTCATGTCTGACCTCACTATAGGAATGGACCACACCTCCAGCACAAAAAGTATTCAAAGTCTTCAACAGCTTCTGTGGCTGCAAATGAACAACACATTTTTCTTCTCACAGGATCCGTGGGACACCTGCTGAACCTGATCCCAGCTTTGTCTCCCTAAAGAGTAACTGGTCTTCATATCGTCCAATTAATTTTAAAATCCTGAATTGTTAAAGTATTAATTTTAAATTTCAATTCAGGTTAGTTTTTTATGTGCGCAACGCAGATTTTCTGTGCGCAGAGACCCTGCCAGCAGTGCGCAATTGCGCACGTGCGCAGCTTAGAGGGAACATTGCCTCCCAGTCTCCTTTTTTGCTAGCACACATGGTGTCTGCATGCTGCAGCTCACAGTTAGCTCCACACATGGAGAAAATATCATTCAAAGAGTAGAAATAAGTGAGAAAGAAGATGGAGAATAAGGCAATAAGGCCCTAAAGGACTATTTAGCACCTCCTGGATGTCAGCTCACGAGGTTTGTGTGTTTTATTTTCTGTAATTAAGGATTTTTGATTGATTGACACTACGTACAAGAGCGCATTTTGATGTGATGTTTTTGTTTTATTGTTTTGTCTGTGAGCAGTTCTCACGGGTTGCCAAGACCAGAATAAACCCTCTTCTATAACTACATCGTGCGTACGTCAATCCTTGAGGATGCTACAGTGTAACTGTTCATATAGAGTGTTATTAAGTTTATTGGTAATGCAATCATATGGCACACTGACTTCTGAGGAAATTTTAAATGGCACTCGCCATCAGAAAGGTTGCCTACCCCTGCTATAAACCATTGAATCAGATACCGAAGCAATTAGGTTCTAAATGAAGCTGAAAATGACATCACTGATCACAAGACTCTGACCAAACGAATCAAGCTTCAACACGATGCTTCTGAAGCAAGCGGGCCATCACTACGAAAACTCATTTCAACTCTGATGTCTTCTTAAAGTCATTGCTTAGTAACATCTCGTATGATTTCAGATCCTTGCTGTTCCCCACCTGCCCTGTAGGTGGCCCCGGTGTGTTCACCCTGTTTCCAGTCCATCAGCACACCTGTTCCCTGCTTATTCTCCTACATGTACAGAAAGTCTGCACACTTAGTGGAAAATGACTTTAATTTAACCACAACACTACCAATGACCTTTACATCATTTCACTCATTTCATTCACAAAACAACATCTTCAAGAAAGATGTTGGTTCCACTTTAAAGCTTTGCTTTTGGGAAGGAATATTAGGAAGAAGGTTTGTTAGGAAAAAGTTCCCATTTTGATGGGATTTACGAACAAAGATACAGTAGAGTGCATCCCCTCACAGCTCGTGGGTTAGTGTTGCTTCTTTGTGTATTTGATAGTGATAGAGATATGAATCTCTATGGGAACATTTTGACCTGATCTTGTGCAACAAGACATGAAAACTCTTCAGCAATGTCATTATTCATGTTTGTAATATAATCTATTGTGTTTTTCACATATTTTATACTAGAGTGTTTATTGTCTGGCAACATAAGTCCAAATCTCACAAGGCTGGCCGGCATGATTGACAGTGGCTAGAGCCACGAGCAGTCAGACTTTGTTTATTGAGCACAATATGGATAAAATAATTGAGAAGCTCACGGCTCTGCACCCGGAGATCTAGAGTTGGGACCAGTGATGGACATTAGAGCAACTGCAGAAGGGAATGCATCTTCGGCGTAAACATAACCTAAAAAAAATCACTGTCTTCATGTGGCCTTCCCTCACCAGATGGAAGCTCCAAGGATGAAGCTGGAACAATTACCCCAGATTACAAGACTGGTTTGACTCTCTGCCCTATCCTTCTACTTCCTCAAGGTCACCTGCGTCAACTACGGGATTGTTGACTTTTGCCTAACTGCCTGAAAGGACACTCGGGAGTTGGATACACACACACACACACACACACACACACACACACACACACACACACACACACACACACACACACACACACACACACACACACACAGATTTACTCAGACACAGATATACAGTCACAATATACAGTAAGTTGTGAGATTTAATGAATGAATGAAAATCAGCTCGTCTATCTTGGCTAAATGTCAAACTGCATGAAAATGAGGAGAAGTGAAGTTATTACTATAACAACACACTTGGGCAATGTATTCATATTTGTTAATTTTAACTAACAACATAAATAACAGAACAAACATGGAACTTGCAAAGTTTCTCTATTTTCTGCCGGTGAACAGGGAGAAGGAGCTCGACGATTCCTTAGTTTGCACGATTTTTAGTAACATACAGTCTTTCAGTATCACAGAAGAGAAAAATAGTATGGAATTTGTTGCAAAATTAAATAAATAAGAAATGTTTGGTGAAAAAATATGACAGCAGTGTTAAATTTTAAAAAATGTTAAAAATCCTAGGAGAGACAAGGAGACAGCTAAGGTCCAGAAGGCTGCAGCAGTTTCTTTAAAATCTGACAGTTTGACATCTGAATAAGTTCTGTATCACAAGTACTGCATTTGCAATATCCTGTAATAATTGTGCCTGTTTTTCTTCTTCTTCTATTTGTTTAACAGCTGTTGACAACCAACATAAAAGAGCATTACAGCCTCCTACTGTTCCAGAGTATGGGTCAGAAAGCGAGCTTACAATCTGTATCACCAAACAAAAACAAACAAACAACAAACCTACACTCTTTCATATCCTTCAAACCCCACCAGTTCCCTCACCTGTGCCCTACTCTGCAGTACTCCTCTCCACATCATAACTCTTGCATGGCAGTATTAGATGCTCTACCGTCTCCTCCTCCTCCTGGCACACTCCACAAACTCCTCCTGTATTTGTATAGCACTTTACTAGTCCCTAAGGACCCCAAAGGATGACTTTATACATTCAGTCATCCACCCATTCACACACTGGTGATGGCAAGCTACATTGTAGCCACAGCCACCCTGAGGTGCACTGACAGAGGCGCCACCGGGCCCTCTGACCACCACCAATAGGCAAAGGGTGAAGCGTCTTGCCCAAGAACACAACAACCGAGCCGGGGCTCGAAACTGCAACCTTCCGATTACAAGGCAAACTCCCAACTCTTGAGCCACGATCGCCCTGATAACTCCTTAACAACCTGCCCCCAAACAATACCTTTTGCTTCAGATTTGCTGCTTTTAATTTCCATCTCAGTCTTATTTTTAGTCAGTGCTCCTTTAGCCAACCTATTCACCTTTTCATTTCCACTGATTCCTACATGAGCTGGCACCCAAAGAAAGTGAATATTGCCTCCACAACACCTCATTCTGCTTATATTCTCCAGAATGGTATACAACATACCCTGCCTTGTCTTTAAACAAAATGAATGCAAACTTGAAAGAGCAGCTGCCTGATTTTTGATCACTCTACCCATTTCAACGGTGCCTGTTTTTAAACAGCATGTCACTGCGAAATATGAGGGACAAAATTACATGGCATCTAGCAGCTGCTCCACCACTCCCCTGCAGCTGTGCAAATAACCACACCCTGTCACCACATTTAAATGAAGTTCAGGTGTGGCTCCTGCTCATTGGTTGAATTGTTGGTTTCATCTTTGCTCTCAGTCTTTACAACGCAGGTAAAGATAGAAAGACTGGCTGGCTCTTTAGTCTGTAAACAGAGAAACTCACTGTTTACAGTATAAATATTTTTATTCCAAACAAAGTCACCAGTCTGGGTGTGGCTGTGTTTGATGTATTAGTTGTCTGCTCACACAAGCAGATACAACAAGGTTTCATGTTAACAAGTGAACTTTAATCTGAATCATCTTGCCTGAAGTCAGACTGATGAGGGTCAAAAAATTTACATTACAAGATACCAAAGATCTGTTTATACACAGACACAAATCTGTACAAGATCATGATCCAGTAAAACTGTCAGACTATTTTCACTTGTCAAGATGAAATGTTTTTACTTTCCATAAATCTTGTTTTATAAGTTGGAGAAACTGATTATGAGTCATAACAGGATACTGCTTGTTTCTGTATCATGACACAGATTATAGATGACCTCTGTTTTTTCTTATGCTTGTGATAAAGAAAATAATCTGTGAAGTGAAACCAAAACCATTACATTTGAAGAGAGGCGATGTTAGCAGGCCCTTTTTAGCTGAGTGGAACAGAAATGTGTCCTGTTAGTGTCTGACTGTCACACTCTGCCTGCTACACAAAACCAAAAGAGAAGACGGACTAAGCAGGCAGAGTCGGAGTTTCATCACAGCTCACTCTGATTTGTTATATTCCAAAACATGTCAGAACTAAAATTAGGGGACATGAAGAAATAGATCCTAAAGTGCCTTTGAGCTGGTACGGGGAAAAGGACGAAATATATACAAGTGACTCACAGTTTTCTTAACAAAGCAGAACAGCAGTGAGAGCATCAGTTCAATGAAAAGCTGTCAGCATAAACAGCAACCTGACATCAAGTGATTTCCACACTGCTTTCTTCCTGTAAGCTGGCCACATCTTTGTGTCCACGCTTTATGAAACCAAGAGTGGAGACACTTCATGTCCCACAGCACAATAAAGTTGTGCTGTGGGACAGTTTGGACTGATGTTTCATATACATGCAGATTAAATTGCCCCATGTCTTTACAGATTAAATATTAAAGAATTCTCTCTGAAACAGTGTTAGTCAGTTACACACGCATCATTTTTAGGTCTTTAATTACATGTCCCCTCCACCGATCAGTATTTTCATGAATGTTTGTAGATATAGTGAATGTTTGGACTGGAAACAATCCCAGTCTCCTGTTAAAAGTCAGGTACAAATTATTTTACTGCCGTATCCAACACAGTGGTTAGTTAGAGAATGAGCTCCACTCATCTTTACTGTCAGCTATGTTTGTTTCTCACAGTTTTTTACTTTTACTCCCTACATGTTTAAACAAATATCTGTACTTTCTTACATTTTCAGAAAGGCTTGTTAAGTTTAGTTTGACACATTTAAGGGTGGGTGGTTATTTCATGTCCCTGCAAGCCTTCACACATCAAACAGATCCGTGTTTCTGATCCTAAACAGAAACACTTGAAAGTCAGTTCCAGCACAGGTGTCCATAAGTTGTGGAGCGGTACTTCAGCCTTTAACCAGAGATGCTAAAGAGGAGCAAGCATAAAGGAACTTATGTTTTTTAAGTATCAGGTGATTTGAAATGTAGCGTTACTATGAGCTCAAAAGACACCAACAGACACACAAAATGTTTGTGTGCAGTTTGTCTCAAATGTCCTGTATTTGATAGGAGAGAAAAAACAAAGAGAGCTAACTTCACTCAGAGATGGAGAAAGATAAGAAAGACAGGGAGAGGAAGAAGAGAGCTTAGATTTAAAGGTTACATGTATGTCCTCATGTTTTTAATTTAATCCAATTAAATTTTCAATTTAATTCAGTTTTATTTGTACAGCACCAACTCTTATTTTTTGAAATCCTGCCATTGAGCTGATGAATCAAGCATTAGCAATTTGTGAAATGAGCAAGAGCATGAAGCTTCTTATGCAGCACTTGTAAGGAGCACATGCTGACTGAACAGACCTAAACTTACCAGCACACAGTACAGACCAAACTGGCCAACGGCTGCTTGAGCTGTTATGAAGTTTTAGTAAGGCCCTTTGTGTCATGGTCCTGGATCTATGACCCAGATTTTGTGGTTTCTGGTTTAATATATATTCTGTGATTTAGTATTATTCATGGTTCTCTCCTTAGTCAACATTCCATGTGTACTCTGTCATGTCTCCGAAGAATTTTAAGGTTCTGTCTATATTTGTATTCATCTGTTTCCCAGTCATTGTCTTGCTCCCATGTTTCCTTGTCCTCAGTCCATGTCTTAGTGTGTCTCATGTGTCCTGTTTTCCCTTGTCCTGTGTTCAGAGCATTTAGTTTTGGTTCCTCCATGTCTGATTACGTCTGATTAGTTCCAGCTGTGTTCCCCTCCTGTTTCCCACCCCCTCATATCCTCTCTGTATTTAGTCCTCTACCTATTGGTGAGCTGTCTCATGTTGCTGTGTGTTTCCTGATGTGTCTTGGTTTCCTTGTGTTTTCTCATCTCTTCTACATCGCTGAAGAAGTGGATGGATTTTTTTTCACATCACTACGGTGGAATCTCTCCACCTCCACGTCACTGCAGTATCAGCAGCTGAACCCTGAGTCCTGTTTGCCTGTTGGCTGAAAAGCTGCAGCCAGGGTTCAAAGAAAGCAGTAATCAGCTCTGACATTCCTGTCACAGTGTATTTCTTAGCTTTTTCCCTCTAATGTCTCGTGAAGGACCCCACTTTCACCATCACACAGCTCTGCCCTGGCACCTTTGTGTTTAAGGCTCAGTTAAAATGAAAAAAGGGAGAGAGAAAGCTCTCAGGAGGCCAGAAGGTCCCTGAATTCAATAAATTCATCAAGTGTTTGGAGCTTGGTGACTTTGTTCTGTTTTCATTCTATACACAAGAAGATGAGCCCTTTTCTCATTTTCTTGATTTTAGTTCTCATTTCAGTTTTTGAGTCTCATATTTGAAGCTACGTCTACTCAATGATGGGAGAGAAACAATGAATATATTTAATATTGAACTTGAACAAATGTACGGAAAAGCACAATTTTGAACAAAATCAAAAAAATTAAAAGAATAGAAATGGAAAAGAGATGGGAGGGAAGCTTTCAGACATAAAAATCTGTTGTTCACCAACTTTAAGGATGTTTTTTGAAATGAAGCTGAGTGCTGCTCTGCTCAGCCTCTCCCACCTGTCTTGCTTCAGGTGTAGTCCCACCTCCTTCCAGGAAGCAGCTCACCTTGAATGTTCATGTTTGGTGTCCAGGTGTGGAGTGGATCTTGTTGTTTGCGTGTCTCTGTGAAAAGAAACTGTAAGTTTGCTTTGTTTCCTCCTTTAACAGTTTGTGTTTAGGAACTTTACTGTTTGTTCAGCTCATGTTTGATTTCTTCACACAACAAACTGTGTGTCTTTTTTATTTCCGGTCTCTCTCTCTTTAAAGTCAGTGTGTAATGTTTTCCTGGCTAACATCAGCTGTGTGCAGCTGAGTTCCAGCACAAATCTGCCGCTCCATAGTTCACGGTAACGGACTCACAGCTGGACCAAAGAGGCCGAGTTTGTCAGCCGCTCTGAGCTACGTTCGTGTTTGTGTACTTATAGTTTGTACTCTGTGAGTTCCATCAATAGTTCACACAGAGTCCACAGAGACACAGCGTACATGATGACATCACAGCTCAGCTGCATTGTTTTTATCGCCTTTACCTCCTTTACTGTCACTGTAATTAATATCACACCTGCAGAGCTGTTAAAGACACAAGGGGGAGGCTATTAAAAGAAAATATAGATTTTTGAGCACTTTGACAAAAAAAAATGTAGAAGAAAAATTCTGTCAACAAAAAAGAGCATTAATGAGAAATAGAGGAAAATTACATAAACATTTTACTAATGTTTTTATTAGAATGAATTAAAAAGGTGGAAGAAAGAACTGTGCACCACTGTACTGAAATTATTTTTGTCTAGGCGGAGCAGGGCAGACTCAAGCGCAGACTGCAAATCACAAGAAACAGTTCTTTACTTTCACAACTGCTAGTGTGTTATGTACTACACTTAAGCTGCTAAACTCTACAGATTCTGGGAAACTGTCTAAGGGCCTGGGAGTCTATATACAAGGACAAGGTTTTTAATACTGAGAAAAGCATAAAGAGAACTCAAAATATTGCAAAGGCCAGGATTACACTGACGCGTGTTACACAATAGTCCAGAGAAGATTACAGACAGGATGATGACTCACAGATGAGTTATTACTTGCAGGTGCCACGACCAAAAGTGGGAGCCTGCGATGAGCTCCACCTAGGTAGAGTGTTGCGAGCAGGGAGGAGAGAGAGAAACCAAATCAAAAACACAGGGCTGACCGGGCAGACACAGGGACCGTGACAGATTGAATACACAGTGCCTTGACAAAAGTATTCATACCCCTTTGAACCTTTACACATTTTGTCTCCTTGCAACCACAAACTTAAATGATTTTGTTGAGATTTCCTGTCAACCACCACAAAGTAGCACATAATTGAAGTGGTATGAAAGTGATACATGGGTTTCAAAATGTTAAGCAAATAAAAATCAGAAAAGTGTGTCATACAATGCAATAGTATTACATATACATACATATAACAGCAAAGTACATAAAATAGTAGATATGGTGTATAAAGACTGTTATCTCATTCTGCTGTTTAGCTCTAGCTGCCTTTATGATTTAATGATTTTATGATTAAATACGTTCTCCTAATATCCAATAAAGTGACAGCCTGCTTTCAGTTCATCCTTTTTTCCTCAAACTGTTTGAATTCAGTCTGTCAGAGAAACATGACAGAAACATGGAGGTGTGCTCATGACAGCGTTTGATTCCTGATGTCATAGGAACATAGATTATTCAGCAGAGCTGATGTGGGACTGAGATTTGCATCAATGTGACGTCACCGATTGTTTGTGGTTTACCTTTTAGACTGACATCCACAAGAGGATGATGATGGAGGAAGAGGAGAACAGAGCAGAGTCCGGTGAACCTACACCAACGAGGTCAGAGAACTGAACTCACCAAGTTAACAGTAATAATTCTAAACTGACATTATAATTACTGTTGGGTGTGGTTGATTTTGACTGGGTTTGTGTGCTGAGAAGAAATGACAAAAATCAATTTTGTCCAGTTTTCCTGTAAAAAGCTGTAATCTAATGTAAGAGGACTCTTACTCATAGGACACAAACTGCTTTGATGCTCATATCTATGGGGAAAGTCTGTACTGAGCGGGTTCCAAGTTTGTCTTTGAAGAACAGAGCTGCTCGGTCTCTGATTCTCACGTCTTTGTGTTTGATCTGTTAAACAGTCTGAGAGGTCACAAAGAGACCCAGGGTAATTTCTAAGAAGCTAAAGCCTGGATCATACTGGATGCTGTTAATGAAACCTCCATCAGGACAACACTGAGCAAACGGTGGTGATCATGGAAATCAATAAATTAAATTCAGTGCAACTGTATATTATATTACCAAAAGTAACATAGTAAGTTTTTTCTTTAAAACTGTAGGAATATATTTCCCTGGCTTTGCTATGTAAATCTTTAATCAAATTTACTTTTGGAAAAGTTGTGATTAGTTTGGTTAAATTTGGACAATCCCACTTATTAAGGACCACACCTACAGAGCACGCTGTGAGGTGTGGTGGAATTTTTTTGTTTGTTTGTTTGTTTGTTTGGGGGTTTTTATTACTATTATTTGTTTGTCAAATGTCAAGGGGGAAATAGGAAGGTTTAGAATGTTTTTGGTTTTTTTATCACTTTTTGAAGTTTTGGAATCAGATTAGGTTAATTTTTGTTTATGTTTAAGATAAAAAATACTTACTTAGTACTTAGTTCCTCCTACGCCGAGCGGCGCATCGGGCAGCTAGTGATCTCCATCGATGTCGGTCAGCAGCGACTGCTTCAGCTTCGTCCCAGGCAATGTCGACAGTTCTCAGGTCGTCCATAAATGTTCGACGCCATGTGGTCTTTGGTCGGCCTTGCTTTCGCTTGCCAGTTCGTGGACGCCATGTCATGGCAATCTTAGCTGGGCGATGAGGGGGTAGGCGTAAAATATGTCCCGCAAAGCGAAAGCGTCTTTCTGCAACAACATCGGCTAATGGGCGGGTGCCTGCTCTTCGTAGGACCTCCTCATTTGTTATTCGGTCCCGGTAGGAAATTCTCAGGATTCGCCGCAAGCCACGTTGTTGAAGCACGTTCAGGTGTTGAATAGTTGCACTTGTTGAGCGCCAGGTTTCACTAGCGTAAAGTGCAGTAGGGAAGACGATAGAGTTCAGTAGTCTGATCTTGACCCTTACATTCAGGGAAGTCGAGTTCCAAATAGGTTGGAGACGTCGCAGGACACCAACTGCCTTCCCTACTCTGGCGTCGACATCCCGATCAGAGACCCCGTCATTCGAGATGATGCTGCCCAGATATGTAAAATTCTCCACCTCTTCAGCACGTTGTTGGTTGATCATGACAGGAATGCAGGCACGTGCATAGCCAACTCGGAGTACCTTGGTTTTTTTGGCGCTGATTCTTAATCCAACTTTCGTTGCCTCCCTCTGCAGGGCCACGGTCAACTTTTGGAGGTCTTCCTGAGTCGAGCCCAGCAGGGCGATGTCATCTGCGAAGTCCAAGTCAGTGAGATTACGCGCTTCGTGCCAGGGCACACCGATGCCAGCTTGGTCAACTGATCGTCGCATGATGAAGTCAATTACCAACAGGAAGAGGAAAGGGGATAGCACGCATCCTTGTCGGACGCCAGTATTGATCTTGAAGAAGGCTGTGCAGCCGTCATCCGTCCGGACGCAGCAACGGGAGTTGGAGTAGAGACAACGAAAGGCATCTACAAACTGCTGAGGGACTCCATAGTGGCGTAGGATAGCCCATAGAGTCGGCCGGTGGACGCTGTCAAAAGCCTTCTCGAAGTCAATGAAATTAATAGAAATCTTCTTTTGGTATTCCAATGTTTGTTCAATGATCATGCGGAGGGTGAAGATTTGCTCGACGCATGACCGGCCACTCCGAAACCCAGCCTGCTCTTCTCGCAATCGTTCGTTCACAGCGTATCGTAGCCGATTCAAAAGAGCGAGGCAAAACACTTTCCCGGGTACCGACAGCAACGTGATGCCCCGCCAGTTGTTACAGTCACCCAAATCACCTTTTTTTGGAAGTTTGATAATGGTGCCTTTTGTCCAATCATCGGGTACATGTGATGTTGACCAGCAGGCGTTTAGGAGTCTTGTAAGGGCGGCTTCAAGATGGGGTCCACCATGCTTCAGCATTTCGGCGAGGATTTCGTCCAGGCCTGTGGCCTTTCCACTCTTGAGGAGTCGGATCGCTGTCTTGACTTCAGTGATGCTGATTTGTCCGATATCGACAGGAAGAAGATCAATGGAAGGTGCCAAGATAAAAAATAAACACCATATATTTTTCAAAGATTTAATTCAGAAGTGAGTTCTGAAACAATCCATCCATTTCCACCCACAACCTTTCCTTGGACCATTTTCTTTTTTGGAACTTAAAAGGCCATGACATTTAATTTAAAAAAAATCATTTGAATTGGATGTCACCTTGGAAGTTGGGGGGATCTTGGAAGACTGGATGGTTGGACTTGGATGATTGGATCATCACAGAATTGGCTGAAAGAGGATGCACAAAGTTCACCCAGTAATATTAGTAAAGCCTCGAAAGCAGCTTTAATGGTGCTAATTGAAGCTGAGGTGGAAAGAATCACTTTGAAGACAAAGTTGGACGCATTGCAAGAAACATATGCGCCCAAACTGGAAGAAGTTCAGTTAAAAGCAGCATTGGCTTTAAGAACTTAGTTGGCTATGGTCGATGCAAAAATGCTAATTTTCACTTCTGTTCAGGATCAGCAGAGTCTGGATTCCAGGGCTTTATTATTTAGAACCATTTACCACAGTCCACTGAGAATTTTAGTGAGAAGGTGCATGCACATGAGTCCACAGAAGCTTATGTTGAAGCAAAAAAGCAGCTTGAGTTAAACTTTGATAACAGAGCAAAAATAAAATCTGCATTTATAGATAAGGCTCTGAATTGGTCAGTTTTAAAATCTGGTGGTGCTTCAGCATTATGAGCTTACACATTCTTTTTGAGAAGCTACTTTAACACAATGGATGAAGCCGGGTTTACTGATGAGATGGGAAATTCAACCAATATCAGGATTTTGTTTCAAAGTTACCTTTTAGACCAGGGGCCGGCAACCCTAGGCACGCATGCCACAGTTGGCCGTGCCATCAGTTAACCCTGATGGCACGGCCATGGCTGGACTGGCCATCGGGCATACTGGGCATTTGCTCGGTGGCCCGATGATTTATTTGGCCGTTGTGTAAAAATAACTCAGTTGCTTGGTGGTGGCATCGCGGAGCTTCCACAGATTCAGTAAAATTAACAAGTGGTGGAGGCCAGCAGGTGGATGAGGGAGATCGGAGGCAGGATGAGGAGAGACCCGAGGCAGCCGCCGGTCCGAGCGTCAGGTGAACTGAACTTCAGGTAACAAGTTATGACCTGCAGTCTATCTGGGTCAGATATAAACCACATTTAGGTGTCGTTTATTTTCGTTGCGCTGACTTTTTACAGTCAGTTAAAATAACTCGCGTGCTAGCTAGCATGATGGAGTTTCTATGAAGCTGGGTGGGTGCTTTTATGTTACTGATGTTGAACTTTATTTAATTCATAAGGTTAGCTAGTAGAGTTGCCAACCGTCCCGTAATAAGACGGAATCCTCCCGAATTCAGAGAAATTATTATGCGTTTTGTGTTGAGCTGAGAGGGGACACAGTTTGTCCCGGACTTCAGCTAGAATGAAAAAGACACAAAGGTGGAGTTATTCTGCGTCTTTGCTGCACAGCTGCCTCTTCTTCTCTCATTCTCTCCCCTGTTGCTTTAATCATGAAACTGATCAATGATCAGCTGATTGGCTTTTCTCTCTTGTTTGTTTATCGCCTACTTCGAGCCAGAAAGAGGAAACCAGCAGATGTCGCACTAAACAACAGCAGCACGTTTTAAGCTTGATCAGCTGTTCTTAGAATTTATTTAATATTAATTTCTAGTATCAGCTGATGTTTGCTGGAGCCACAGCTGTAAAGCTGCTGGTCATGATGTCAGTTTGTATATCTGGTGAGAGGGAAACATGAAGATGAAACCAGGAGATGTCCTTACTGAACCATCAGAGCTGAACAGGTGATGGAGAAACAGGTTTACCTTTTAGGTGACATGAATGAGTTGAAGGGAAGTTATGAACTGTTTCTGAGAGACAAATAACACCAAGAGCATTTTTTAAGTAGCTGACAGCTGGTAACTGTGCAGGGGTGGGTCTAGCAAAGTTTTGCCAGGGGGGCCAGGTGGGGCATTAACAGGGAAAGGGGGGCACAAAGAAATACTTTCTTATTTTCATTTAAAATGTCTGGAAGCTTACAACCAAAGCTTTTATCTGATGTAAAATGTATAGAAATCATATATATACCAACAAGACTGTACATCACTGTCACAACAGCGTTTGTTTTCATTCAAAGGCTTTATGGCTTTAATATCTGGTGGGCCGGTCTTTAGTCAAAATGCCCGGGCTGTTTTTTTGTCCCAGTCCAGCCCTGGGCACGACATGCAGTGAATTAATCTGAGAAGGTGCATCAAAAAATAAATGGCCACACCAGCGGTGCACATCGCAAATCAGCTCGCATAGACACATTAGTTGTGCCGCTTCTTAATGACGGTATCTTAGCTAACAACCCCAACTACCAAATTCAACTTGTAATTGGCTAAAAATAACTTAGCCTACTGGTGAGAGGGACGTTATTAGCTTTCCACATTCTGACACTTCAAAAGCTTCAGGAGCTTTCTGCTCAGCACAGCATCAGCACCACGGAAATACACGGATACATCCGTAGACTCGAGACACAATGCATTTTTGGGACTTTCAGGTGTATGGACCAATGTTTTATTTTCTGATCAAACCAGAAATCTTTAATGAGCAGCTAGATTTGTCTCGCATTAACTGGCTGAGTTAATGCCAGTGTTGCCAGTTGCAACATCGAAGCAGCTGGAATCCACAGCTGTGCGTGTTCATGGAGCTTGCATTTTCACCTGCTGGACATCACTACCTGACAAGTTTAACTGTGTTCAGAACATTGCAGAGGCCTTATTGACAGTATTTGGCTCTACATATCTGTGTGAACAGATTTTCTCTCACATGAGTGTCCTCAGGTAGCCGTCTGAATGCTGGACACTCGGAGACCTGTGTGTCTGAGTGGGAGACCAGAGATCATATTAACATGTGTGTCTCTTTATTAACAGACATGCCATATTGGCTTAGTTAATTTTTCTTATCATTCTTGTGAGTAGACCATAAATAGCATTTGTATTTTTTGTTGTACAGTCCATTTTCTGTTATGGATAAAAAGTGTCTTTTTTTGTTTCAAAATAGCTGATAACTATTCGCTGAGAGCTGCCAACATCTGCGAACAAATATGATTCTATAAAGTGGTTCTATATAGTGTGTAACTGTTAATATAGAGCGTTATTAAATTTATTGCTAATGCAATCATATGGCACACTGACCTCTGAGGAAATTTTAAATGGCACTCGCCATCAGAAAGGTTGCCTACCCCTGGTCTAAACTCTCCCCGTTGTCCCCCAGGGTGTTAGAGATGATAGGACAGATTAGGGCTGTGCGATATAACGAAATATACCGGATGACGATATAAAAACGTCTATCGTTTCCTATCACGCTATTGTTTGTTTCATGGTGTCGTAAAATAAACTGTTTACAGCAATATTTTTTTCATCATTTTGATGGTCACTGTAGTGGCTATATTAATTTTTTAAAGTTCTCTCTTTCTCTTATATTTTATATAACCACACTATGGACGGACAAGCACCTGTTTTTACGTGTTGTCTTTAGCAGCAATGATGGTAAAACCATCACGTGGCTCCGCTGTCCGCTTGTTTGTTTTCCACGTAAACCTTTCACAATAAAGCTCAAGATCCTGTTGAGACTTTTCAAAATAAACTGAATCACGGGAAAGAGTATGCAGTGTTTATGGATGAGAAGCAAAAAAGAGCCGTCAGGTGCTAAAAAATAAACCTTAGACTCAAACTTTGAAAGAAAATGGTGGCCGTTACAACTTATGTCTAAAAATGTATAGTTTCATGCATCGGAGAAAACACTCGACTCCAGGTAAAGGACACTCAGCTGGAAACACTTCACGCAAGGTGAGTTACCCGAGATACACAGAATTTACAGAAAATGTTACATTTTTATGATTTATATCGTTGTCAGGACGATAAATGTCTTATATCGGGATATGAGATTTTGGTCATATCGCACAGCCCTAGGAAAGATGTTGTTAGTTATATGACAATTGGTTAGTTTATTTGGCAATACTGAAGCTTAAATAATTCTACGCTACCATTCTCTTTTTTTTTTGCCAAATCTCCGGCGTCTGACGTCACCTACAACATGGGTCGCTTAACTTTTCCCGTCACTTACCTCTGTACTTTCACTTTTGATAGTTTTTTATGACTGTTGTTTTGGGTTTCCCAGGGTTTAGTTGTGTTCCCTCTGTTTGGTGTATCCCCTTAGTGTAGTAGGTCTCTGAGTCTGTGTCATTACGTGTATGTGTTTCCTGTTTTACTTTGAAGGTCTCTGTCTTATGTCAGTGTGTTCCGTTTACATTTCCCCTGCCTCATTTGTATACTTTGGTCTTTAAATGTGCTATACAAATAAATATATGATATTACATCGGCAAACTTAATTATTACATCTGAGAACAATGTGGATAAACAAGTGCTCATGGAGACTTATTTTATAAATCTGGATAATAGTCTAGATCAGATCTCACTGACAGACTGGACATTATGGAACCCTTAATGTGACGCCATCTTCCCTCCTTCATCTGCAGATTAAAATTAAACAAAGATAGTTATTAAAAGTCTGCAGGTCTGCGAGAGACTGAATCATTGTGTCTTGTCAAACACAGTAAGAAGCTGAAGCACAGACGCGAAGAGTAGATGTTCATCAGATTATGATGTCACTCTTTTTGTCTTCATATACATTCATACTGTGTTTATGATGCAGATTTTCTTCTTTTATAATAACACATTTTATTTTCTATAATCAAAGACAGACTAGTTCGGAATTCTCAGAAACTCACTGTGAAGTTATGGCCCCATCTCTGTCCAGCCCCTCCCATCTAACAGACCTGGACATGAGCGGAAACACCCTGCAGGATTCAGCAGTGAAGCTTCTGTGTGCTGGACTGGAGAATCCAAACTGTCGACTGGAAACTCTAAGGTGATTTCACTAATTGCAGCTCTTATCTTTATTTATATTTCAGATCTTTGATTGAATTCTTTAGTTCATAATTGTTCGGGAAATGTCTGAAGACATATGTGAAGAATTTTGAGTGCTTAAAGTCTTTCCAAATGACTGAACAACAGTTTTTCCTTTCGACTTCAAAAAGAAGTCACAGACTTGAGCAGGGTTTATTTAAAGGCTGACAGTGGAGTGGTGATAGGGAGATGTTTGACAATCAGTACATTCACATTATAGCTGATGAAAGAATCTGTGTATATGATTAAACAGCTGATTACTCACAGCTTGTGCACTGTTGGATCACGAGATGTTCATTTGGCTGAAGTCTGTAAGTCATGGTGCAGCCTCAGAATGGACCGAGTTCCCCGGATCACTGCAGCATCCTTAGCATGGAGGTTTCTTCCTCAGTCTTGGAGCCCCTAAAGGGTCCATCCACACCACCAGAGTTTTCTCCCTCGCCTTTCTCTTTGTCCTTGTACTTCAGTGGCTGTGCTGTGTCTGCTTGTGCAGTGTTGCTCTCCCATGGAAGTGCTAATGCCCCTGCCTTGAATAAGGTGCTGGTCTTTCTTCAGGTGGAAAAGCATCCTTCACTGACCAAATGAACAAAGGTCTAGAGCAGGGGTCCCCAATCCCAGTCCACGGGGGCCGGTGTCCCTGCAGGTTTTAGGTGTCCTTGATCCATCACAGCTGATTTAAATGGATAAATTACCTTCTCAACATGTCTTGAAATTCTCCAGAGGCCTGGTAATGAACTAATCATGTGATTCAGGTGTGATGACCCAGGGTGAGATCTAAAACCTGCAGGGACACCGGCCCTCGTGGACTGGGATTGGGGACCCCTGCTCTAGAGTTTGATCCCTTCTAGTATGACAGGAAACATGCTGATTAGAGTTTCAAACTGTCTTTGCAAGCAGAAATTTCTCAAATGAGCCAGTATACCTAAGCGGTATAAGCAATCACCCCACACCAGTATTTAAAGGCTATACTGAGTCCTGAGTGTTGTTGTTGTTGCTTTTAGTGTGCGTTTGCGAGCTGCAAAGCTGCAGCCATTTGTATGTAGCAGCAACTGTAATAATAAAAGTTTGCTGGAAAGCATGCGTACATGGTCCAGTCTATCGTGCATCTATTACTCAAACTTGTAGTGAAGAGAAGTTGATCATCAGTGACACTGTCTTTAAAATACTCCTGTTAGAAATGTACAAGTTTAATATGAAAAATTATTTTCCCTTGTGTTATTTTCAAGCTGCTTCCTGTTGGCTGTTTGGAGTTTCCATTTTCTAAACTATAACATTTTGAACGTTCTTCAGCTCTGGACTGATTATGAAACACTGAATGACTTCAAGCACAGACTTTGTCTAATAAACTTAAAACTTTAATTATTTACACAGATTGGTGAGCTGTGGTCTATCAGAGATCAGCTGTGATTATCTGGCAGCAGCACTAAAGTCCAACCCCTCCCATCTGAGAGAGCTGGACCTGAGGTTGAACAACAAGCTGCAGGATTCAAGAGTGAAGCAGCTGTGTGGTTTTCTGGAGAGTCCAGGATGTGGACTTGAAATTCTGAGGTCAGTCTCCATGTTTTAGTTGTGGTGAGATGAATATTATGTGAAAGTTGTGCTTACACTAAACTGCAGACATAAGACTGATATTATACTGATCTACACTGAGGAGCTTCATGGTAAAGTTGGTTTTCTTCTTCTCTGAGTTAGTCCATTGACTATAGCAGAAAAATGTTCACATTTCAAGCACTTATACTCAATGCATGGCCGCGGCCCTCCACAGGGCGCCAACCGGCCTGCCGAGCTTTCCTAATTCAGAAAGAGGGGACCCTGACTAACTGTGTACCGTTCTTCCTCACAGTTCTAGGTATCAGACACAACAATGAATAATCCACAGTGGACTTTCTTTAGCAGGTCAAAGGTCACGACACACAGCAATCTGTGAAAGTGAAAGAGATTGGAGCAGGAATCATTGCACATTTGCAAACTGACACTGCTGCATGGCATGCTGGGCAATAGTAATGTTAAACTGGGACTTGTCTCTGCTGAAGTTTGTGTTGATCATTATAAATTGGAGATAAGGAGCTAATTAATGTGCAATCAAAATTTGTCCGGGAGTTGGGTTTCCTTCTATCCACCTCAGTGTGTTGAGGAAGCTGCCACCACTGCTCTGTGAAATAAATAAAGTTATCATTGGATTCCAAGGTTGTTCAACATCAGCAGGTTAACCTTAAGCAGATGGTTCAGCATGTCTCAGGGTAATTGTGTGATCACAGTCCACTACCTCTAGCTGGTATGTTATTCACCGAATTGTTACGACCCCCTCTGCTAGGCGACAGGAGGAAAATAACATACACAAGACCCACAGGAAAACTGAGTAAAGTTAAAGGTTTTATTGCAAACTTTAAACAGAAACCCGACAGGGTTGTTCAGCAGACCATTGGGCAAACAATTAACAAAAGGAAAAAAAAGTCAAGATTAAAAGCTAAGGGTTAACTTGGGCAGACCGGCATCACAAAGCTCTACTAAAACCAAGTTCAACAGTATACCGAGTTTAACAGACAAAATGCAAAACTGCAAACAGGTTTAGCAAACAAAGTTCAAAAGCAAGGCAGAAGAGGAGGACACTGCATGTTCACTTCTGAGCAGCAGTCCCAGTAGTGCTGCTTCTTCTTCTTCTTCCTCCAGTTTAACAGCAGCTTGCATCCATCGAAGATGCATTACTGCCACCCTCTGGTGTTACTTAGCCAGTCAACCACCTTTTCAAACGTGACTCCCCCCCCCCATACCCATATCATTCTCCTGTGGTTACCATACCTTCTGCAGTTAATAAATACATGTTCAATTGTTTACATAACACCACACCAATTACATATCCCCATTAACCCTTTAGAGCCGGTCGGAGCAGACACGCTCCATTTTGCGTAACTATTTTTAAATCCCGGTAGCACTGCAACCACGTAAGCTAGCGCAATAATTTTTTTTGCATATGAAACCGGAGGAGTTGTACTTACATCTTATGCCATCAGCTTGTCCTAGGTCACAGTTTCCTTCCACATACAGTGGGGCAAAAAAGTATTTAGTCAGTCACCGATTGTGCAAGTTCCCCACTTAAAATGATGACAGAGGTCAGTAATTTGCACCAGAGGTACACTTCAACTGTGAGAGACAGAATGTGAAAAAAAAATCCATGAATTCACATGGTAGGATTTGTAAAGAATTTATTTGTAAATCAGGGTGGAAAATAAGTATTTGGTCACCTCAAACAAGGAAAATCTCTGGCTCTCACAGACCTGTAACGTCTTCTGTAAGACGCTTTTCTGTCCCCCACTCGTTACCTGTATGAATGGCACCTGTTTGAACTCATCACCTGTCCACAGCCTCAAACAGTCAGACTCCAAACTCCGCCATGGCCAAGACCAAAGAGCTTTCGAAGGACACCAGGAAAAGTATTGTAGACCTGCACCAGACTGGGAAGAGTGAATCTACAATAGGCAAGCAGCTTGGTGTGAAAAAATCAACTGTGGGAGCAATCATCAGAAAATGGAAGACATACAAGACCACTGATAATCTCCCACGATCTGGGGCTCCACGCAAGATCTCATCCCGTGGGGTCAAAATGATCATGAGAACGGTGAGCAAAGATCCCAGAACCACACGGGGGGACCTGGTGAATGACCTGCAGAGAGCTGGGACCAAAGTAACAAAGGTTACCATCAGTAACACACTACAACGGCAGGGAATCAAATCCCGCAGTGCCAGACGTGTTCCGCTGCTGAAGCCAATGCAAGAAGCATTTGAAAGTCCTGGAGTGGCCTAGCCAGTCTCCAGACCTCAACCCCATAGAAAATCTGTGGCGGGAGTTGGAAGTCCGTGTTGCTCGGCGACAGCCCCAAAACATCACTGCTCTCGAGAAGATCTGCATGGAGGAATGGGCCAAAATACCAGCTACTGTGTGTGCAAACCTGGTAAAGACCTATAGTAAACGTTTGACCTCTGTTATTGCCAACAAAGGTTATGTTACAAAGTATTGAGTTGTATTTTTGTTATTGACCAAATACTTATTTTCCACCCTGATTTACGAATAAATTCTTTACAAATCCTACCATGTGAATTCATGGATTTTTTTTCACATTCTGTCTCTCACAGTTGAAGTGTACCTCTGGTGCAAATTACTGACCTCTGTCATCATTTTAGGTGGGGGAACTTGCACAATCGGTGGCTGACTAAATACTTTTTTGCCCCACTGTATTACTGGAACATCTAGAGAGCTGGGCCGGACTCTCTGGTACAGCACTCGACTGGTTCAAGTCCTACCTTAAGAACAGGAACGTCTATGTGTCAATTAGCCAATTTTCATCACAAAATATAGAAATCACATGCGGGGTTCCCCAGGGTTCCATCCTAGGGCCCCTCTTATTTAGCATTTACATGCTCCCGTTAAGCCAGATTATAACCACCAATAATATTATGCACCATTATGTAGACGATACTTAACTTTATATCTCAATGTCACCAGGTCATGTTGAACCTATCCAAACTCTTAATAAATGCATTGAGCAAATTAATTACTGGATGTCTCATAATTTCCTTCAACTGAACAATAACAAAACTGAAGTACTTATCTTTGGACCCAAAAAAGGTCGATTAAATATCAGTAATCAGCTCAAACTGGTCCAACTAGAAACTACCGACCAGGCCAGAAATTTAGGTGTTATAATGGACTCAGACCTGAACCTCCAGGGCCACATAAAAGTTATAACAAAGTCAGCCTTCTATCACCTGAGGAACATTTCTAGGACTAAAGGACTTATGACACAAGGAGACCTAGAAAAACTCATGCATGCATTTATCTCTAGCTGCCTTGATTACTGTAACACAGTTTTACCCAAAAAATCAATTAGACAACTGCAGCTGATTCAGAACGCTGCTGCTCGTTTTCTCACTAGAACCAAGAAAATAGAGCACATTACTCTAGTTTTACAGTCATTACACTGGCTCCCTGTAGCTCAGAGAATAGACTTTAAAGTGCTTTTATTAGTTTATAAATCCTTGAATGGGTTAGCACCAGAGTGCATTAGGATTCTGCTATCATGGTACAAACCATCCAGATCAGTTAGGTCCTCCAGATCTCCTCTATCAACCGTCCCTAGAACCAGAACTAAACATGGAGATGCAGCTTTTAGTTTCTATGCTCCTCACATCTGGAATACACTATCAGGAGAATGCAAAGCTGCAGAGACACTGAACTCTTTTAAGTCTAAAATTAAAACTTACTTATTTAGACTTGCTTATGAGTAACTGATCCTATTATGGCTCTCTATTTGCGAATGCTTTCTTGTAAATGTTTTCTTGTATTTTACTTTTATAGTGTTTTGTTTTATCTTTTATGTTTTATTTTAATCATGTAAAGCACCTTGAATTGCCTTATGCTGAAAGTGTGCTATAAAAAAAATTGCCTTACCTTGCCTTGCCTTCCCTTAAGACAGGAAAAAAGTAGTAAACATGATTTAAATTCCTATATTATAGACTGAATTATGGATCAACTTGTGTAATGAGGGGTCTCCAGATGTGACACAGACTGTGGACAGAGAGATCACTGACAGCAGTAATACCTCAGATATATTCCATCAGGGCCAAATTAGCAGAACAGAGGGAGTGTGGGTCGGCCCTGATCTCAGTACTGCTGAAATTAACATCCAGGTTAAAGATGACATGAAAATTTGGGGTCTCTGGATCAATGGGAAATACTGCTGTGAGTCAAACAGGTCCAAGAAGGAAAGTGAAGGGAAAGACGAAGTCTGGAGATGAGCGAACAAAAACCCTGATTGCGAAGCTGGTGTGAAGATTGTTCAAAGTCACACTGTGTCCAGACTACATTCTTATCAGCTGTTTCATGTGTTTGAGTGAATCTGTGACTGAACTGTAATAGTGTTCAAAAGTAAATGTGAGGAGGAAATAAATGAAAACAAAGTGTGATTAATGATGAAGAATGAGAAGAAGCTGAGACTCAGCTGTCATGCTGCTAATGTTTCTCAGAACCAGCTGTACATGTTGCATTTACCGTAAAGAAACTGGAAATCTGTGTGGAGCTGAGCCAGGGGATTTCTGAGGATCAGCAATAATCTCATGCAGCATAAACTCAACCATGCTTTAATATGTGTTGATATAGATGTGACTGGATCATATTCTGACTTTAGATATCCAAATATGGTTGACTTTAAACAACAGGATTATCTTGCTGATTAAAGTCCTTTAAGATGGCGCAGGTGAGGTCGGCTGCCGTGCTGGATGCTCTGCCCCAACTTTTTCACTTTTTTTCTTTTTTCGTCACTTTTTGCTATATCTGCCATAATTTTGCATGGGCATCATGCAAAACACACAAATTCGCTACAGTAGAGACACCCTGGTTTCTATTGGTCTACAATACACAAACATTCCACCATGGAGATCCTGAGAGAGAACAAAGGACGCAACCCTAAGCAACGGCCTCGAGGGAAACGAGCCGCCATCAGGAACAGGCTACGGGCTCACGCACACCGCGCACCCATGCCCAGTATCCTGCTAGCCAATGTTCAATCCATCGAGAACAAGCTTGATGACCTCAGAGCCAGAATTAAGTTCCAGGGAGACATTCGGGACTGCAACCTCCTCTGCTTCACCGAGACTTGGCTGAACCCAGCAATACCAGACCACGCCGTGCAGCCGGCGGGGTTCTTTTTGGTTTACCACATGGACAGGACAATGGAGTCGGGGAATTCAATTCAATTCAATTTTATTTATATAGCGCCAAATCACAACAAAAGTCACCTCAAGGCGCTTCATAGATACAGAGAAAAACCCAACAATCATATGACCCCCTATGAGCAAGCACTTTGGCGACAGTGGGAAGGAAAAACTCCCTTTTAACAGGAAGAAACCTCCGGCAGAACCAGGCTCAGGGAGGGGCGGCCATCTGCTGCGACCGGTTGGGGTGAGAGAAGGAAGACAGGATAAAGACATGCTGTGGAAGAGAGACAGAGGTTAATAACAGATATGATTCAATGCAGAGAGGTCTATTAATACATACGGAGTGAGAAAGGTGGCTGGAAAAGAAAAACTCAATGCATCATGGGAATCCCCCGGCAGCCTACATCTATTGCAGCATAACTAAGGGAGGATTCAGGGTCACCTGGTCCAGCCCTAACTATATGCTTTAGCAAAAAGGAAAGTTTTAAGCCTAATCTTAAAAGTAGAGATAGTGTCTGTCTCTCGAATCCAAACTGGAAGCTGGTTCCACAGAAGAGGGGCCTGAAAACTGAAGGCTCTGCCTCCCATTCTACTTTTAAATACTCTAGGAACAACAAGTAGGCCTGCAGAGCGAGAGCGAAGTGCTCTAATAGGGTGATATGGTACTACAAGGTCATTAAGATAAGATGGGGCCTGATTATTTAAGACCTTGTATGTGAGGAGCAGGATTTTGAATTCAATTCTGGATTTAACAGGAAGCCAATGAAGGGAAGCCAAAACAGGAGAAATCTGCTCTCTCTTTCTAGTCCCTGTCAGGACTCTTGCTGCAGCATTTTGGATTAGCTGAAGGCTTTTCGGTGAGTTTTTTGGACATCCTGATAATAATGAATTACAGTAGTCCAGCCTGGAAGTAATAAATGCATGAACTAGTTTTTCAGCGTCACTCTGAGACAGGATATTTCTAATTTTAGAGATGTTGCGCAAATGGAAGAAAGCAGTCTTACATATTTGTTTAATATGTGCGTTGAAGGACATGTCCTGGTCAAAAATGACTCCAAGGTTCCTCACCGCGTTACTGGAGGCCAAGGTAATGCCATCCAGAGTAAGAATCTGGTTAGATACCATATTTCTAAGATTTTCAGGGCCGAGTACAATAACCTCAGTTTTATCTGAATTAAGAAGCAGAAAGTTAGCGGCCATCCAGGTCTTTATGTCTTTAAGACATTCCTGCAGTTTAACTAATTGGTGTGTGTCATCTGGCTTCATGGACAGATAGAGCTGCGTGTCATCTGCATAGCAGTGAAAATGTATGCTATGTCTTCTAATGATACTGCCTAAGGGAAGCATGTATAATGTAAACAGAATTGGTCCTAGCACTGAACCCTGTGGAACTCCATAATTAACCTCAGTGTGTGAAGAGGACTCTCCATTTACATGCACAAATTGGAGTCTATTAGATAGATATGATACAAACCACTGCAGCGCAGTACCTGTAATACCTACAGCATGTTCTAATCGCTCTAATAGGATATTATGGTCAACAGTATCGAACGCTGCACTGAGGTCTAGCAGGACAAGCACAGAGATGAGTCCACTGTCAGAGGCCATAAGAAGATCATTTGTAACCTTCACCAAAGCTGTTTCTGTGCTGTGATGAGCTCTGAAACCTGACTGAAACTCTTCAAATAAACCATTCCTCTGCAGATGATCTGTTAGCTGTTTGACAACTACTCTTTCAAGGATGTTTGATATGAAAGGAAGGTTGGAGATTGGCCTATAATTAGCTAAGACTGCTGGGTCTAGAGATGGCTTTTTGAGTAAATGTTTAACTACAGCCAGCTTGAAGGCCTGTGGTACATAGCCGATTATTAGAGATAGGTTGATCATATTTAAGATTGAAGAATTAATTAATGGCAGGACTTCTTTGAGCAGTTTTGTAGGAATGGGGTCTAAAAGACACGTTGATGGTTTGGAGGAAGTAATTATTGAAGTTAACTCAGAAAGATCAATTGGAGAAAAAGAGTCTAACTTAACATCAGTGGTACTAAGAGTAGCTGTAGATAATATTACATCTGTGGGATGATTACTGGTAATTTTTTCTCTAATGATAAAAATTTTATTTGTGAAGAAGTTCATGAAGTCATTACTAGTTAACGTTAAAGGAATGGTTGGCTCAAAAGAGCTCTGACTGTTTGTCAGCCTGGCTACAGAGCTGAAGAGAAACCTGGGGTTGTTCTTATTTTCTTCAATCAGTGATGAATAGTAAGATGTTCTGGCTTTGCGGAGGGCTTTCTTATAAAGCAGCAAACTATTTCTCCAGGCTAAATGATGATCCTCTAGATTTGTGACACGCCATTTCCTCTCCAGATTACGAGTCATCTGCTTTAGGGTACGTGTTTGAGAATTATACCACGGAGTCAGGTACTTCTGATTTGAGGCCTTAGTTTTCACAGGAGCTACAGTATCCAGAGTTGTACGTAGTGAGGAGGTGAAATTATTAACAAGAAAATCGACCTCTGTTGGGGTAGCGTTCAGATAGCTGCTCTGCTCTGTATTGGTACAGGGCATTGGAGATGATAACAGTGGGTGAATTCTATTCTTAAACTTAGTTACAGCACTTTCAGAAAGACATCTACTTTGATAAAGTCTACTCTTCACCGCTGTGTAATCAATTATTGTAAAAGTAAATGTTATCAGGAAATGATCAGACAGGAGAGGGTTTTCAGGAAACACTGTTAAATGTTCAGTTTCTATGCCATATGTTAAAACAAGATCTAGAGTGTGATGAAAGTGGTGGGTGGGTTCTTTTACATGTTGAGAGAAACCAATTGAGTCTAATAACAGATTAAATGCCATGTTGAGGCTGTCATTTTTAGCATCTACATGGATGTTAAAATCACCCACAATAATTATTTTATCTGAGCTGAGAACTAAATTAGATATAAAGTCTGAGAAATCAGACAGAAACTCTGTGTAAGGCCCAGGTGGACGATAGATGATAACAAGTAAGACTGGTTTCTGAGTTTTACAGCTGGGGTGGACGAGGCTAAGCATCAGGCTTTCAAATGAATTAAAAGTCTGTCTTGGTCTTTCATTAATTAATAGGCTGGTGTGAAAAATTGCTGCCACACCGCCCCCTCGGCCTGTGCTTTGAGATTTCTGGTAGTTAGAATGACTCGGGGGTGTTGATTCATTTAAACTAACATAATCATCCTGCTGCAACCAGGTTTCTGTAAGGCAGAGTAAATCAATTTGTTGATCAATTATTAAGTCATGTACTAACAGAGACTTGGAGGAGAGAGACCTAATATTTAATAATCCACATTTCACTGTTTTACTCTTTGGTTCAGATGTGGATACTGTACTGTCTGTGAATACTGTACTGTTCTTTCTTTGTAATTGTTTATGTTTAAGTTGTTTGTTGCTGGTTTTTAGTTTGTTTTTTGTCTTTTTGGAAGCTGACACAGTCTCTATGGAGATGGGTTTTTGGTTCTAGTGAAACTTATATAATCTACAGCACGCCAAAGTTAAATAGCATGGCTGTCTACCATCATTACCTACTTCAAGTTATGTTAGTGGGAGGCGTTCAGTGTCCAGATGACTCGTGTAAAGGATAAGTAACGGTCATGCAGGAGGAGAGAAGCTGCAGAGAGGCGTGTAAGACTGCAACTCTGCTTCCTGGTCCCAACTCTGGATAGTTATATTTTGGGGGGTTTAATAAATTTGTCCATATTTCTAGAAATGAGAGCTGCTCCATCCAAAGTGGGATGGATGCCGTCTCTCCTAACAAGACCAGGTTTCCTCCAGAAGGTTTGCCAATTATCTATGAAGCCCACATCGTTTCTGGGACACCACTCAGACAGCCAGCAATTTAAGGAGAACATGCGGCTAAACATGTCACTCCTGGTCTGATTGGGGAGGGGACCAGAGAAAACTACAGAGTCCGACATTGTTTTGGCAAAGTTGCACACCGATTCAATATTGATTTTAGTGACCTCCGATTGGCGTAACCGGGTGTCATTACTGCCGACGTGAATTATGATTTTACTGAATTTACGTTTACCCTTAGCCAGCAGTTTTAAATTTCCTTCAATGTCGCCTGCTCTGGCCCCTGGAAGACAATTGACTATGGTTGCCGGTGTCTCTAGCTTCACATGTCTGAGAACAGAATCGCCAATTACCAGAGTTTGACCCTCGGCGGGTGTGTCGCCGAGTGGGGAAAAATGGTTAGACACATGAACGGGTTGGTGGTGTACCTGGGGCTTCTGTTTAGGACTATGCTTCCTCCTCACCATGACCCAGCCTCCCTGTTTCCCCAGCTGCTTGGGACCTGCCGGGGAACAGCTAGCGGGCCTACGCTATCTTCGGCTGCACCAGCTACAGGGGCCTGGCTAGCTACGGGTGAATGAAGGGTGCGAAGCCGAGTCTCCAATTCAGTAATCCTGGCCTCCAGCGCTGCAAATATGCTACATTTGTTACAGATATCATTACTGCTAAAGGAGGCCGAGGAGTAACTAAACATCTGACACAATGAGCAAGAAAGTGCAGGAGGGACAGGTGAAGTAGCCATGGTGCTAATGAGTCGGCTACGAGCTAAGCTAAGCTAGCAAGACAGTACAGAGACAGTGAGTGAATACTTTGGCTATAAATTAGGTAGTGAGTACACAGAAAGTGTGCTTCGGATGAAGCACGTGAAGATTATACTATGAAAGAAGAATGTATTTAAAAGTTGTTAATTAAATTGCTAAGCAAATAAGCTACTCAGAAACACCACTGTGTTTGAGCAGGAACAGGAAGTGATACTCTACCACAGAGCGAGCGAACACCAAGTGACAGCGCCACCAAGAGTGCACCAATGAGGGAAGAAAAGAGGTGGTGGAGTGTGTTTGATGGTGAACAACAGATGGTGCGACAGCACAAACATCTCCCCACTCACATGCTCTTGCTCGCCAATCTGGAACTTTTGATCGTTAAATGTGGCCCTTTCTATCTCCCTCGGGAATTCACTGCGGTCATTGCCTGCACTGTTTACATTCCGCCTCACGCGGACTCGGACACTGCCTTATGTGAGCTGCATGAGGTTCTCACACATCAACAAACACTTCAACAAGATGCCGCACTCATTGTTATGGGAGTAAATCTCAAACGGACATTTCACAACCTTCACCAGCACATCAACTGCCCCACCCGGGGCACTAGGACATTAGACCACTGCACCCCATTCAAGAACTGTTACAAGGCTCAGCCCCTGCCGGCATTTGGAAAATCTGACCATGCCGCCATCTTCCTCATGCCTGCTTACAAACAAAGGTTAAAGCAGCAACCACCAATCAGGAGGGAGGTCGCTCGCTGGACGGACCAATCAGTGACCGCGCTGCAGGACGCACTGGATGACGCAGACTGGGACATGTTTCGGCGCAGCTCTGATGACATCAACATGTTTACAGAAGCGGTTATGGGATTCATCGGGAAACCACCAGAAAGATCTATCATCAGAACTTTTCCCAACCAGAAGCCGTGGGTGGATAAAAACATCCGCGACGCTCTGAGATCACGCACCGCTGCCTACAATGAAGGGCTCGTCTCCGGTAATATGGGCCTATACAAGGCTGAGTCTTACAACGTGCGCAGTGCAGTCAGAAAGGGAAAGCGGAGCTACGGGGAAAAACTAGAGTCACAGCTACGTCAGTGCGACTCTAGGAGCCTGTGGAAAGGACTGCGGACAATAACGGACTATAAAAGACCAGCTTCTTCAATGATGAATGCAGATGCTTCACTGGCTGATGAGCTGAACACGTTTTATGCTCGCTTCGACGCCGCAGCAATTAAAACAACAAACAGCTGCACGCGCTCGGAGTACACCAGTGAAGAAAATGCATTCGTCATCACAGAGCATGCCGTGAGGAACACCTTCAGGAGGGTGAACACCAGGAAGGCAGCAGGACCTGATGCAATCCCTGACCGGGTCCTGAGAGCCTTCGCTGACCAGCTAGCACCGGTGTTCACGGAGATCTTCAACCTGTCCCTGGCCCAAGCTGTGGTTCCCACGTGCTTCAAACAGTCCATCATTGTCCCTGTTCCAAAGAAACAACAGCCCGCTTGCCACAATGACTACCGTCCAGTAGCACTGACTTCAATTGTAATGAAGTGTTTTGAAAGACTGATGAGAGATCACATCACTTCTTCACTTCCTGCTACCATCGACTCACTTCAGTTTGCTTACCGGACTAATCGTTCCACAGACGATGCCATATCTCACCTGCTCCACACATCCCTGAGTCACCTGGACACTGGCAGAGGGAAATATGTTAGGATGCTGTTCGTGGACTACAGTTCAGCATTCAACACAATAATTCCCTCTAAGCTTTTCACCAAGTTGATGGATCTAGGACTCAGCTCATCACTGTGTCAGTGGATCCTCAACTTCCTCACAGACAGACCCCAATCAGTGAGGGTGGGAAAACAAGTCTCCCCCTCCATCTCACTCAGCACTGGAGTGCCTCAGGGCTGTGTTTTAAGTACCTGTGTTCTAGTAACATTGTGAGGAACCTTGGAGACATCTTTATACAGGATATGTCCTTCAATGCACATATTAAAAACATATGTAAGACTGCTTTCTTCCATTTGCACAATATCTCTGAAATTCAAAATATCCTGTCTCAGAGTGACATAGTGATGCACAAATCATGAACGAATCGTTCACTGCTCGAGAATCACTTTACTGACTCATGAATCATGATTGACAAGCCCAACTGACTCACTGACTCATCCCTGTTGCTGTTAGCAAACTAATTCCATTAGTAGAAATATATCTACCTTATAATTAAAATTTTGGGGAAAATACCAACAGCCAGTTTTTTAACAAAAACATTTCTGCCCTGAACTGGAAGAAAAAACCCTGTGCACACATCAAGACAATAGCTGCTTTCTCTGCTAACATGCTCACAGCACATTTTAGCTACTCACCCCCTCCCTCCTGTGCTGAATCATAGCATAAACGAATCACTTATTATTACTTATTTTTCCTAGAGTAAAAGTAGAATGGGAGGCAGAGCCTCCAGTTTTCAGAGCTCTCATCTATTGAATCAGCTTCCAGTTTGATACAGGAGACGGACATTATATCTACTTTTAAGATTAGGCATTTTGCAAAAGCATTTAAATTAGGGTTGGATTAGGTGACCCTTAATCTTCCCTTAGTTATGCTGCACTAGGTGTGGGCTGCTGGGAGATTCCCATGATGCGCTGTTTCGTCTTCAGTCACCTTTCTCTCTCACAATTTGTTAATAGACCTCTCTGCAGGGAATCATACTTGTTATTATTTCTGTGGCTCTCTTCCACCACATGTCTTTTGTCCTGTCTTCCTTCTTTTACACCAGCTGGTCACGGTAGATGGCCGCCCCTCCCTGAGCCTGGTTCTGCTGGAGATTTCTAGCTGTTAAAATGGAGTTTTTCCTTCCTGCTGGCATCAAAGTACTTGCTCATAGGGGGTCATACGACTGTTTTTCTGTTTATGTATTATTTTAGGGTCTACCTTACAATATAAAGTGTTTTAAGCTGACTGTTTTTGTGATTTGGCACTTAATAAATACGATTGAATAAACTGAATTATGAAACACTGAATGATTCCAAGCACTTTTTCTAATTAACTTACAGCCTTCATTCTTTATACAGATTGGGGAGTTGTGGTTTGTCAAATATCAGCTGTGATTATCTGGCAGCAGCACTGAAGTCCAACCCCTCCCATCTGAGAGAGCTTGACCTGAGTAACAACAGCCTGCAAGATTCAGGAGTGGAACAGCTTTGTGGTTTTCTGGAGAGTCCAGGATGTGGACTTGAAATTCTGAGGTCAGTCTCCATGTTTTAGTTGTGGTGAGATGAATATGTTGTGAAAGTTGTGCTGACACTGAACTGCAGACATAAGGCTGATATTATACTGATTCACACTGAGGATCTTCATGGTAAAGACTCCTCTGGTTTAGTCCATTGACTGTAGCAGAAAAATGTTCACATTACAACCCTTAAAAGAAGAAGAAAAATTTTCCACTGATAATTAGCTGTAAAACTCTACTACTCTCCATTCCACCTTAATATTTGGTGGAATGGCACTGACACTGAAATAAAAACCAAAATGGCCATTTGCTTTACAAACAGCAGTCCAACATAAAACATACACACATCATACAAAACACAGTCCGACATCCAAATCTCCAACACTGCCAGCATGAATCATGGGTAAAGGAAAGGAGTAACACTCTGATATTCAGGGTTAGAATGACTTTCATAAACCAAACTGTGAAGATCAAAGCTGCATTCGATAGCTTATATGAATGAATGAGTGGACAAAAGTGGACAGAGATCATTTTCCCAACCTACAACCTTCTTTTTTCTTTCTTTGAAATTCCTAGGTGTTATGGTCCTGGGTCGGTGACCCAGTGTTTTTGTTTTTTGTACTTTTACTTTTGATTTCATCATGGATTGTGACTATTGTGTTTTGGTTTCTTTCCTAGTTTTTCTAGCTCCCTAGTTTTGTGGTACTTCCTGAGTTCAGATTTTTAGGTTTTGTTATTTGGTTTCCGAGTGTAAATTCTGTGCTCCCTCTGTTCTGTGTCTTCCTTGCCTGTGTATCCTTTCTAGTGTAGTCAGGTCTCTGTGTAAAGCCAGCGTCTCTGAGACTGCGTCTTCACGTATGTTTTGAGTTTCCTGTTTTATTGTGAAAGTCTGTGTCTTATGTCAAGGTGTTCAGATTGCATTTCCTCTGTCTCGTCTTGTCAATCAGAATCAGCTGTGCCTCCCTCCTGTGTGTCATTTCCTCGTTCCCATCAGTGTATTTTTAGTGTGTGTTCTCTCATGTTTGTCACTAGTCCGTCTGTGTTTCTTCCCTGCGCTTTCTACCGGAGTCTTCCGTTCAGGTTCGTTTTGTTAGTCATTCCGAGTTTAGGTCACCTTTAGGTTTTGTTTTACTTGCTGTATTTCTGTTTGTGCCACCAGAGTGTAAATAAAGCTCGCTCACATCCAAGCCAGCGTCTGGTTCCCCTCTCACTCTCACCACACATCTGCCACCATCACATTCATCTTTTGTCCTTGTTCTGCATCCCCATCATGGACTTCACTCCTTTCCAAGCCAGCCTCGAGTGTCCTTTAATAAGCTCCTCCTCTGCTTACTTTATCTCTCTTTGAACAAGTTTATATGTCTCAGTCTTTTTCTTATCTCCCTCATAACAAGAAAGCTTCTTCTGACTGAGAACATGTTTGAGTGCTTTACTAGTCACTGGGGAAAACTGTTCCTGTTTTCAAAGTAATCCTCATTTTTCCCGTGTGCTCAGTTTAAGCTCTCTTCAGTACTGTGATCTGATAGATCCAGAGGGGCCATCACATTTAAAAGCTCCACTAACGGAGCCACAACACATCCAATACTTAGTTTGTCATGTTGAACAAACTGGAAGAAATGATTCAAGGACTTAGTCACAGAACAGAGATTAAGATCTCCAAAATAAAACTGGCTGCATCAGGGCATGTAGTTAGTCTGAAAATTCTGCATAGTTTCCTGTTTGAACCGACTTCATGTTGGCTTCAGCTCTTTGGAGTTTCCATTTCCTAAACGTCTACATTCTGAACCTTCTCAGCTCTGAACAGATTATGAAACATTGAACGATTTCAAGCACACACTTGTCTAATAAACGTGTATCTTTAATTCTTTATACAGATTGTGGCGCTGTGGTTTGTCAGAGATCAGCTGTGATTATCTGGCAGCATCGCTGAAGTCCAACCCCTCCTATCTGAGAGAACTGGACCTGAGTAACAACAACATGCAGAATTCAGGAGTGAAGAAGCTGTGTGGTTTTCTGGAGAGTCTAGAATGTGGACTTGGAACTCTGAGGTCAGTCACCATGTTTTAGTTGTTCTGAGATGAATGTGACGTAAAAGTTTTGCTGACTGCAGACATAAGGCTGATATTATATTGATTCACAATGAGGATCTTCTGTTCTGCTTTCTACTTCTTTGGGTTAGTCCATTGACTGTAGCAGAAGCATGTTCACATTCCAAGCAGTGATACTTAACGTATGGCCCGCGGCCCTCCACAAGGTCCCAACTGGGCTACCGAGCTTTCCTAATTTAGATTAACCCTTTGAATCCGGTGGGAGTGGGCACGCTCTTTTTTGCGTAACTATTTTTAAATCCCAGTAGCACTGCAACCGCACAAGCTAGCGCAATAATTGTTTTTGCATATGAAACCAGAGGAGTTGTACTTACATCTTATGCCATCAGCTTGTCCTAAGTCACGGTTTCCTTCCACATAAAGCTTTGCAAAAATTGCATAAAAAGTGCTTGCAGGAACAAAAACATAATATTCCAGAAACACGCTTTGCCGATCTGATCAGCTGTTCGTAACACTTTCCACATTGAAACAGACGTCAGCGCGAATGATCGCATGTCCACCATTTCCTGCCCGAAACCGGAAGTGACGTCATTTTCGCAGAAAATGTAGTTTTTTACTTGTAGGCCTCAAGAGCATATACTGGTGTTTTTAGAAGTCATGTTTGACTTTATGCTTTTCTGAATAGTTTCTGGGATGCTTAGAACTCGAATTGCACTGCTGGAAATAGTTTATTTGCTGTTTTCTTTGCAAATTTGCATCATAGGATTGTTTTTCGTTTTTCCTGCAGTATATAAAAATGGTGTATCTTAAAAATAAAACTATGAAGACACTCAAAATAAATTTCCTGTTATAAACTATTTTTTGCAACTTTTTTGTATTTAAAGTTTTGAGAGATAAACCTCTTAAATTTCTCGAAGTAGAAATATATGTAAAAAAACAAAAATTGATTTTCAATTTTTTTGTAGTTTATTGCACTTTTTTGCAATTAATGTAGTTACTATGCACTTAATGCATACATATTATTAAAATATGGGCTATAACAGTTGTATTGATGTATAGCAACTTGAAATGCTCCCAAAAATGGCTCCACAGCATGTAAAAATATAAAGTAAGCTCTGGCGGACTTGGTTCTATGGTAGGTCTTAAAGGGTTAACTGGGTACTGTTCTTCCTCACAGTTCTAAGTATCAGACACAACAATGAATATTCCGCAGTTTACTTTCTTACGCAGGTCAAAAGCCATGGCACACAACAATTTAGAATAGAATAAATAATAGAATAAAATTAGGTATTGCACCGTGGTGGTGGTGTTGTGTAGTCTGTTAATGGAGTGCATGTGAGAGTTCAGAGTGGTTGTGGCTTTTGGGAAGAAACTATTTTTGAATCTGTCTATGTGCTCATGCATCTGTAGCCAGGTTGAACAGGTCAGAACCAGGTTGGGAGCTATCCTAGATGATGTTTGTAGCTCTGCTGAGGAAGTGGGAGGAATAGATGTCCAACAGGAAGGAGAGAGAACAGCCAATGGTCTTCTGTGGTGTCTTGACTACTCTGTAAAGCCTCTCCCTGTCTGCCATGATGCGCTTCCTGAGGACTCTCAGCCAACTTTACAACTTTTAAAAGCGAAGCCTTGTGATTCCTTCAATAAAAAACACTATTTTTTTTAAGTCTTTTTATGATAAATGCACAACTTGAATGTGAAAAATTACGAGTTTTTTCTCATGATGTGTTTATTTGAAGCTGCTTCCTGTTGGCTTCAGCTGTTTGCAATTTCCATTTTCTAAGCTTCTACATTCTGAACGTTCTTCAGCTCTGAACAGATTATGAAACATTGAATCATTCCAAGAACGCACTTTGTCTAATAAGCGTACATCTTTCATTCTTTATACAGATTGAAGGACTGTGGTTTGTCAGAGATCAGCTGTGGTTATCTGGTAGCAGCGCTGAAGTCCAACTCTTCCCATCTGAGAGAGCTGGACATGAGTGGAAACTACAACCTGCAGGAACCAGATGTGAAGCAGCTGTGTGAGCTTAAGGAGAGTCCAGACTGCAGACTGGAGGTGCTGTGGTCAGTAGAGTGTTGGATTGAGTTTGTGGTGCTTCTGCAGTATTGTACTAAACAGTCAGCATGAAACAAAGATCCAGTGTTTCCTGTAAAGCTGCAGCTTCTCAGTGAAGCTGTGAGAGGAAAATGGTGACAAGCTTCAGGATTGGACACAAACACTTCCTGTTTCTGCCTGACCTTCCTACCTCTATGGTCACTTTATAGTAACGGCTCACATGCTCTGATCAAACACTGTCAACAGCCAATCAGCTCTCTGAAAAAAGCAGCATGCAGACCAATGACTGCATTCATTTCCAAGTTTAAAGCAGTGACGAACACAATCTGTAGGTGAGGAAGAATTTAGTTAGACCAGTTGTTTGGACGGAATTCCTTCAGTGAATAGCAGGAACCATTACATCTGGATTGTTGGGATTGTTTTGGGGTTTCCTAAAGAGCTCAGAGTGGACAGACCGAGGTTATTCTAATGAATGAAAGTCCAAACTAAGACTAGGAGTGAAAAACCTTTTCATGAACTTAAACACTTGTTTATATCCTCTGCTCTTCCTTCTTCTCTCTGCAGGTGGAGGTCATGGTAAACAGGATGGTGTGTGTGCTGAGAGAGGATGAGCTGTGTCCTAGTGATCTATTGAAGTTGAAGCAGCAGTGTAGAGACGCTCTGACTGGGCCATGTTACTGTGAGGTGGAGAGGAGAGGAAAGCTTCATCCAGCAGTGACTAACAGAGGAATGTAAAGAAGTGCAGATGATTGTCAGTGCTGCAGACTGATGTGTGTATCTTTTTTGTGGTGAATTTCCGCAAAATGGTTGGCTCGCCGTCTGTCACGACCATAATCTCATCCAAAATTTTCTGAAATATTTTGACCCTTACGAGCTTCAGCAACGAAGCAAAAATCACCTAATGCAACACACGTATTTAAGTCCTGGACCAAATTCCATGCGGCATGTTGACTCCTATAACAAACTGAAGCCTTTTGGAATCTGTATAAATGGAGCCATTGATGGCTTTTTGAGAGTTTTGATTTGGCTTCATGCCTATTCAACAAACAGTGATGCCAAAATCAACACACATGCACACACACAATGACTGATTAAAAGAATATAAACATGGTTACATAACCCAATGCCATTCAGACACGTAAACAATATGAGCTGCTTGTCCAAAAAACATCCAGAAAAGCAGTCATTGTCTTTTAGTTCCTGGAGATGATTTTTCCAGTGCTGAGCATGATGTTGTCTCAGAGAGGCTAACCAGCCTTCAATACACTGATTCTGATTGCTGGACCCAGTAATAAGAATTACAGAGAAAGAGAGACACAGAGCGAGAAAAAAAAGTTTGCTTTAACACCCACCATGCACATAAACCATGCTCATTATCATTGTGTTCAGGATGTGAAAAAATGTATATTTCATGCATGCATATTAGGCAGTATAAAATCATAATGCCTAAAACAATTCATGTTCAACAATTGCTTTAAATTTTCCACAATATCATGCATCTACCACTGTTCTTGTTGTTGAGTATTTTTGATAAACTCCTCAACAGTCTTTGTGGATGTTCATGTTTTACAAACTGTCTGTGAGAAGCTGGAGACATTTCTGCTCCACATCCACTGAGCAGCTGCTCACTTTTGTTTTAGCCCAGGAGCCCACATACAGAGGTCCTAAGGACACCAACACAGACATTTAAAAAAAAAAAAAAAAGACGTTGACCAGTGTTACAAAATAAACCTTTAGTGGACCAAAATTGGAAGTCCAAAATGAACTTTTAAAAGATGTTACTCCGACGTGACTTTGCACAGTCCGAGTGACATGTAAACATAATGATGTATCAATTGCAGAACACTCATATGAGGTCCGATGTCACATACACACTCCTAACTAACAAAGCTCTATGAGACTGATTTATGACTTATGCTGCCGCCCGTTATTACCGGGCGTCAGCACGTCAAAATTTTCCAAACTACTGATGTCTGTTGTCTTTTTGGTGGTTCCATAATCTGCCTCCAACGGCCATGCACGCTTGTGAAGTTCCTAAAATCACCTCCGATCTAGATCTTTGTCTTTTCAACAGCTCAAATCACATAATGAGGCAGTGACATCATTTCAAAGAAACAAGGCCTCATTTGTCTTTGGTCTATGGGTCTCTTTGGGCCTCAACACAGGCTTCATTTGGACATGCCCCCTGTGCTCAACACAGAAGATACATTTCATCATTACATTAATGCCACATGGAAAGCATTAGCTGCAGTTAATATAATATACTATGATGTATGTGGTTTGTACTTGTGAATCCAGGTAGTTGTGGTATTGCATGTGTTGGATGCACATTTGCTTTTACTGGCTTGGAACCAGCTGTAAAAATGCATCATGTTGACTTTGCTCTTAACTGGTCTTATCATTAAGAGGAGCTGTTTGTATTAGCTAATGTGAAAGCTGTAACAGTGACAGACTTGGTTAAATGAAGGTTTATTTGTCTTCATGAACACATGATCAGATTATAGAGCTCATATGGAGTCATGACACAAACATGGTTTTACCTGCTTTTAGTGACAGGCTTTGTAATTCAAGCTGAGGATACAATGGTGTGAGACAAAGATTTACAGCACATGAAGCAGAAACATTAAAACCTTCACCTTATCTGAACTAAATACAACAAACATCCTGCTACAGTTTAATAATGAACCAATCCAGCAACAATGAAGGAAGAAACCAAGATGTTCCTGACTCTGGTAAAGGAGAGGACATGAAACACAGACTGCTCTCTGCAAATGTCTAAGCTGCAGGTAATAATCTGTTGGTCATTTTCAAATCCAGAGACTGTAAACACTGAGCAGAAACACAGAGTTCACCCCAGAACATCTACATGTCCAGCTAAGAAGTGACTTTAGTTTTAAACTTTTGTGTTTTAAACAAATAAAATTAAATGTCTCATTTTTCCTCTGACTGACCCACTCGTGCTGCCCTCCTGTGGTCATGGCTGCAGACATGTCACAGTCTTCAGTCTTTCCCCCTGAAGCCCACCTCTCAAAGCACACTACATAATCAGTGACCCAAAGCCACACAACCGTACTGCAGTCCCAGCCACACGAAAGGAGTCGAGGCGTTTTTGGCTCTTTCTTGGACCCATCTCTGTTCTTCAGAGTTCCTGATTGAAACCAGGTCATTGTGTTTCTGTCTGCAGTAATTCAAGGCTTCCTCCCAGGTTTGGTTTTGGCTGATCAAAATCAGCTTATCTGCCATAAAATCACAGAAAACATGAAAATGAGTTAAAGCTGAATGCCATTGTGCACTCTGTGGCAGCTTCGAAAGAAACAGCTTTATTTGTTGGAACAAAATATGTCAAACAAAATACTAAACAAACAAAGGAAAAACTAGGAAACTTGAAAGATCCAAGGTAAAACAGATATACAAAGCAAGATGGCAGGACACTGGGATAAAGGAAGCAAAACTGAAGTCAGCACAGGCAGAAAACACAGGGATGGGACTAAAAGCGTAAACAGCCACAGAGACAGAGCACAAAGAGAACAGAAAGGGACTGAAAGAATAACTGGGTAGGTTATTTGACCGACTGGAAATGGTGGGAACAAACATGAAAAACAAGAAATATAGAACTAAAAATGTAAATACTGGAATCTCAAAAGCAATTTAAAGAACTCATACAAAGCTAGAATATGCAAATCCCTGAAATCCAAAAGAACAAGTCATAAAACCATAATAAACACAAAACCCGGACAAAGACCCAGGACTATGATACGGTATGGTAGGTCCAGTTTTAGACAAAGAACAAAGAAAAAACATTTCAGTGATTCTTCAGATGAATCAGCAGCTCTACAGAGAAATCTCTGTTCCAACCATCAGCTAAACATCTTCACCTGTGACAGAAGGTCAACAAACATGCAGAAATAAGTGGCTGAAGAAACACACTGACCTAAATCTTCTCAGTGACTCCAGCAGTTCATCTGTTGGACAAACAGCTGAGATAAATCTGTGTAAACTCACCATCATAGCAGAAGAAAGGCTTTCTTTGGTCACATCCAGCAGAGCTCCATCTTCCTGATCTCTCTAACAGAGTCGTAGCACATGTCCTGTTGTTTAGTCCATCATTAAATGAGTCCCAGTATCTGAAAGAGAAGTTACTCCCATCTGACCACCTCCAGCTGTCTCTGAACAGGCCGATCCACGAGGCTGTAGATTTCTGCAGCGTCTTAAACTCTTCACTGTATATCTGATCGAGTCCACTGGCCAGGTCGGTGTGATGCTGTCTGCAGTAGCTCTGAGCCTGAGTCCAGGTCACAGACGTCTCAATCAAATGAAAGGTTTTATTGTCTTTTATCGTTTCTGTCGAGTCAACAGAAAAACACAAAAACATCTTTATCAACTAATTTGTTTCATTCTTCAAACTGTCTCTTTCAAGAACATATGATATAACACAGATTATAAACTAGATTATAACATTATTAAATATTGTATTATCATATTACTGTTCACACATTCTCACCGTCATAGCAGATGAACTGAAATGTGTCACTACATGGAAAATCTTCCTACTTGTCTACTGTCCTCACACAGTTCTCAGGGTATTCTTTGTCATTTGGCTCTCCATCTCCCCAACAGGTCTTATTTTCAGTGTATTCCTCCCCCGGCAGAGACCAGTGCCACCTCCTGTTGTCTCCTATTGTGATGTTGTACAGTCCAATCCAGGCTTGTGTTTGATTCTGTGCAGAGTCTTGAAGTCTTCTCATGTCTGTCAGGTCAAACACTTTGGCCAGGTCTGTGTAGTTCTCTCTGCAGTATGCCCGTGCTTCATCCCAGCTCATCTCTTCTTTAATAAAGTGGTACTCATACAGCTGACATGTGATGAAGACACACTGACCTGAAACAGAAGAAATACTGTTGAATATCTGCTGATACAAGCAGGAAACTCATGTTCCCATCAAACTGTCCAGTTTACAGGTCAATCCTTGATTGTCTCAGTAAGAGTTCATTTGTTTAATGAGTCCTGATCAAACTAAAGGATTTCAGGTGGAAACAATCAGGAGCCCTGGTAAAATGATCACTCACCCATCAGAAGAAGCAGAAACAGACTCCACTGCATCGTCGCTCTGTCACATGAAAATGACTTTTCTGTCATTTGGAGGAAACAATGAATCCAGCAGCTCTTCAGTGTTTGATGGACACGCAGCACTTTATATTAAACACAGATATCTAGTTTATTACACAGTGCTGTAAGAAATATATGATTGTTCTTAATAAATGATCATCTGTTTAAAATTGTCCATGAAGACAAAAGCAATAGTTCAAATGTGGTCCACACAGCACCTCTGTACACAGACATGAAATGAGCCTGCAGGTTTGAAACTTACATCTGGTTCTTCTCTGGTGTTCATGCAGACAGCTGTGCAGTAAATAACCATCTGTACTAACACACACTGTCTTTGTACTCAGTATTTCAATATTAAGATACAAATCTCCCCCAGCATTTGAATTTTTTTTTTTTTTTTTCTTGCCTGTCCCGTTTGGCTCTTTTGCCATCAGAATTATTGTCTAAAGGCAAAGAAAGATGCCCAACGGATTTACTTTACCAAATTGACCATCCCAGCCTTGCCGTAATGGTCCATTTGATTCACCTTTTATTGTTTATTTTATTTTCACTTGCTGAATACGGGACAGACTTGACTGGGGGAAAGAATGGGAGAAAGAAAGAGGGAAAGAGAAACAGCTGAGAAGAGGGACGGGGGAGAAGGGCAAAAAACAAAAACCAACAGAATGGGCAGAAGAAAAAAATGCATATATCAATCACCTGGATCACCTGTTGAGAAAGAAAAAAGAGAACAAGCAGAAGAAAACAAGAGTAATAGAATAAACAACATCACAATGATATATGGGAATATGACAGTAAATACTAAATATTAAACATTATTGTGCAGCACATAAGATCAACAGAACACAGTGTGCTTTGAGCTAGGAGCCAAAAAGGGTGTAGTTTGTGGGTGTGATCACCCGTGTGTACACCTGTGAGCATGGACGCGCTTGTTTTTAAAAGGTTCCTTCATGTAATGATCTGCTAGAGGGTGTGGGGGGGCCACAGCCCCGTCCTCCAGGGCATGAAGCAGGTATGGAGGAGATCAAAACTCCAGACATCCAGAGGCCCCCAGAACACAAGAGACCAAGGAAGACCAACAGAGGGGCAGCCGCGCCACTGTCCCAGAAAGAGCTGAGGAGAGTCCCAGATGAGGGCTCACCCAGCAGCCGCGGAGCAGAAGCCAGGGGGGGTTGCAGTGATGCGCCCGTGAGCTCCGCCGGCAGCCAGCTGTGCCTGAGTGACCGAGCCCCAGGCCGAGAGGCCGAGAGCACCCCACCTCCGAAGTGGTCCGAGCGAGCCCCAGGCTCCAGGCCCCGATAAGTGGCCGCCAAGGAGTGAGCCGGCGTGTACCTGGACGCCCATCCCCAGACACAAAGAACCACCAACGCACCGATGTCTGAGGGAGTCCGCCACTGGCAGGGGAAGTGGTGGGGGGGGGAGATAGGCCTCCAAACCTTGGAGGGCCTGAGATGTCCCCAGAGAGGTGGCGTCTGATACCCAACCTGACATATAGACACAGACATACAGGCACACACAGACACAAACATCCATTCCCACCCTCATGCTCTCATATACACTTACTCCACACTCAACCAACGTGGAAACAAACATAAACATCGCTGTACACACGATCACACTCCCCAAGCGTACTCTACGAACCGGGTCTAGGTACCCTGCCCCTGGAGGGGGGAACTGCACCCAGACCCAGGTGGTGTAACCCTTTTCCCTGCGGTGGGGAGAGGCAGACCGCCCCGACTCCGCAGCAGCAGGGAGGCCCCACACTCCAGACCGCAGTCGGACGGCCAACTCCTCCTCCTAGCCCCCCCGCTCCAGCAGGCCGCAGAGAACGGGGGTGAGTCTTTGTACTCAGTATTTCAATATTAAGATACAAATCTCCCCCCAGCATTTGAATTTTAAGATACAGACTTTTCCCCTGACACAAAGACACAGTGTAGCTATGTGTTATGAAAGGACACGTTTTTATTTCGCTATGGAAAAAGAAACTACTGAACTTTGAAAGGTTTATTAAGATGAAAGAGGAAGTGTAAATATAATATCTAAATATAACTTCCTACTGTTTGTACAGAGTTATTAATGTGACGGTAGTGCAGGGGAGAACTGTGATAGAAGCTATGACTCGATTTTACATCCCAGGTTTAAACATCAGTGCCTACTCGTCCATGAAAAAGGGCATGTGAATATCATATTTTGTTTACTCCAGTAAATTCTGAAGAAATACCTAAATGATCAACCTTTTACTTCTTAATTTACATAACTAATTAATTGGACACCAAGACCCTTATGAAAAGGATATCGAGGGAACAGTTTACCCTGCCCGGGATAGGGTTACCGGGAACCCGCCCTGGAGCCAGGCCCGGGGAGGGTGCCCGAGGGCGAGCGTCTGGTGGCACAGCCCGAAGAGGAGACATGGGCCCATCCTTCCGCAGGCCCACCACCCGCAGGACGCGCCATAGGGGTCGGGTGCATTGTGTGCCGGGTGGCGGCCAGGAGCGGAGGCCCTGGCGGACTGACCCCCAGCTGCCAAGACTGGCAATAGGGACATGGAATGTCACCTCTCTGGTGGGGAAGGAGCCTGAGTTAGTGCGTGAGGTTGAGAGGTACCGGCTAGATATAGTCGGGCTCACCTCTACGCATGGCTTGGGCTCTGGAACCAGTCTCCTGGAGAGGGGCTGGACTCTGTCTCAGTCTGGAGTTGCCCCTGGTGAGAGGCGGCGGGCTGGGGTGGGTATTCTAATATCCCCTCGGCTTGCTGCCGGTACGTTGGGGTTTTTCCTGGTGGACGAGAGTTTGTTCCCTGCGCCTTAGGGTCGGGGAACGGGTCCTGACTGTCATCTGCGCTTATGCGCCGAGTGGCAGTTCAGAGTACCCAGCCTTCTTAGAGTCCCTGGGGGGGGTGCTGGAAGGTGCTCCACCTGGAGACTCTGTTGTCCTGCTGGGAGACTTCAATGCTCACGTGGGTAACGACAGCGAGACCTGGAGGGGCGTGATTGGGAGGAACGGCCTCCCTGATCTGAACCCGAGCGGTGCTTTGTTATTGGACTTCTGTGCTAATCACAGTTTGGCCATAACGAACACCCTGTTCGAACATAAGAGTGTCCATAAGTGCACGTGGCACCAGGACGCTCTAGGCCGTAGGTCGATGATCGATTTTGGGAGCCACCAGGCTGAAGAAGGAGTCCTATCGGGCTTGGTTAGCCTGTGGGACTCTGGAGGCAGCCGACAGGTATCGACAGGCCAAGCGGAATGCGGCTCGGGCAGTGGCTGAAGTAAAAAATCGGGTGTGGGAGGAGTCCGGAGAGGCCATGGAAAAAGACTTTCGGACTGCCTCGAAGAGATTCTGGCAAACCGTCAGGCGTCTCAGGAGGGGAAAGCGGTGCTCTACCTGCACTGTGTATAGTGCTGGCGGAGCGCTGCTGACGTCGACTGAGAAAATTGTCAGGCGGTGGAAGGAATACTTCGAGGACCTCCTTAATCCCACTGACACGTCTTCCGAGGAGGAAGCAGAGTCTGGGGATGAGGGGAATGACCCGCCAATTTCCGGAGGCGAGGTCACTGAGGTAGTTAAACAACTCCTTGGTGGCAGAGCCCCTGGTGTTGATGAGGTCCGCCCCGAGTTCCTGAAGGCTCTGGACGTTGTAGGGCTGTCCTGGTTGACACGCCTCTGCAATGTTGCGTGGAGATCAGGGGCAGTACCTGTGGACTGGCAGACCGGGGTGGTGGTCCCCATCTTTAAGAAGGGGCACCGGAGGGTGTGTTCCAACTACAGGGGGATCACACTCCTCAGCCTCCCTGGGAAAGTCTATGCCAAGGTGCTGGAAAGGAGAGTTCGTCCGCTAGTCGAACCTCGGATACAGGAGGAACAATGCGGTTTTCGTCCTGGTCGCGGAACACTGGACCAGCTCTTTATCCTCTCCAGGATACTTGAGGGTGCATGGGAGTTTGCCCAACCAGTCTACATGTGTTTTGTGGACTTGGAGAAGGCATTCGACCGTGTCCCTCGGGGTGTCCTGTGGGAGGTGTTGCGGGAGTATGGGGTGTCTGGCCCATTGCTACGGGCCATTCGATCCCTATACAACCGTTGCAAGAGCTTGGTTCGCATTGCCGGCAATAAGTCGGACTCGTTCCTGGTGGGTGATGGGCTCCGCCAGGGTTGCCCTTTTTCTCCAGTTCTGTTCATAATTTTTATGGACAGGATTTCTAGGCGCAGCCAAGTGGCGGAGGGCTTTCGCTTTGGTGGCCTCAGAATCTCATCTCTGATTTTTGCGGATGATGTAGTTCTGTTGGCTTCATCGGGTGAGGGCCTCCAGCTCGCACTGGAACGGTTCGCAGCCGAATGTGAAGCAGCGGGAATGAGGATCAGCACCTCCAAATTTGAGGCCATGGTTCTCAGCCGGAAAAGGGTGGAGTGCCCACTCCGGGTCGGGGATGAGTTCCTGCCCCAAGTGGAGGAGTTCAAGTATCTCGGGGTCTTGTTCGCGAGTGATGGGAGAAGGGAGCCGGAGATCGACAGACGGATTGGGGCTGCAGCTGCAGTAATGCGGATGCTGCACCGGTCCGTCGTGGTGAAGAGGGAGCTGAGTGTAAAAGCGAAGCTCTCAATTTACCGGTCAATCTACGTCCCTACCCTCACCTATGGCCACGAGCTATGGGTAGTGACCGAAAGAACGAGATCGCGGATACAAGCGGCAGAAATGAGCTTCCTCCGAAGGGTGGCTGGCCTCTCCCTTAGAGATAGGGTGAGAAGTTCGGCCATCCGGGAGGGGCTCAGAGTAGAGCAGCTGCTGCTCCACATCGAAAGGAGCCAGCTGAGGTGGTTCGGGCATCTGACAAGGATGCCCCCTGGGCGCCTCCTGGGTGAGGTGTTCCAGGCATGTCCCACCGAGAGGAGGCCCCGGTGCAGACCCAGGGGCAGACCCAGGACACGCTGGAGAGATTATATCTCTCGGCTGGCCTGGGAACACCTTGGTGTTCCCCCGGATAAGCGACCCGGCCTCGGATAAAGCGGATGAAGATGGATGGATGTTAGCCCTGCAACAGACTCGTGACCTGTCCAGGGTGTACCATGCCTCTCACCCTAAGACAGCTATTAAAACCCAAACAAAAGGAAATAAACATCACAGTATAAGAAATTACCTGAATTGTCTAAATCTAATTAATCTAATTTGAGCTGATGCTGATTTTGTTCAGGAACAGGAATCCAGTGTAGAGAGGCCCAGATTGAGGTAATGTGCTCCTTCTGTTTTGTGCCAGTAAACAGACGATCAGCTGCATTTTGGACCAACTGGAGACAATAAAGAGAGGCCTGCTCCAAACCAAAGTGCAGAGAATTGCACGTAGGCCATAGAGTTTACTTTGGGTCTGAGAAGACCACCTTCTGTAAAGAGGACTGACTGTAAATGCATGACACACACTTCAGATCTTTATTCGTAAAAACTTTTGAAATCCATGGAAATTTTCCTACCACTTTATGGTCCTGGGATACTTTGTGATGGTTTATCACACAAAATCTCCCAAAACACATTTAAGGTGGCCGTGGTAACATGATAAATGTAGAAAAGGGAAAGAGGCTTAAACACATTTACTGTGAACACTTTGACTTGTTCCCTCCCTCTCCTCTCTGGAGGGGAGAGGGAGGGGAGACAGGAGGACAAAGGAGGGGGGAACAACTAAGCTGTAGTGCCTCTTCACTTCACCGTGCAATTACCTTTTGTGCAATACTTTTTGTTAATAGTCAAAGGTGCAATAGACTCCATATTTGAAATGTGCAATTCACTTGTATTTTTATTTTTATTTTATTCCTATTTATTCTATTTATCCCCTTTGTATATTTTATCTATATATGTCTTTGTATTTATATATGTGTGTATATATATAATATTCTGTAACTCTGTAACTTCTGTCAGTGTTGTGCTTTTTTGGAAACCGAATTTCACAGAGGAACCCACCCGAGGGATTAATAAAGTTTTATCTTATCTTATAATGATCTCGTTCTTATATGGTTACATTTGTTGCTGCTGTCCCTTTAAATAGTAAATAATTAAATGTTCTGGACTTCCAGTAAATCTCAGCATTGCATGTTCAGAGCCTTTTGAATTTCTTTTTTTTAAGATTTTTGTGATGCAACTGTAGAATAGTGATTTTTATGCCTTCAGTTCAGTTCACAAACTGCATTGTAAAACGTTTCTGTATTAAAGGTGAGGTTTCAAACATGTGATTGTTTTTATAATCATTTTTTTTGCCTGTCCCATTTGGTTCCTTAGCCGTCAGAATTGTCTGAAGACCAACAAGGAGACCCAATGGATTTACTTTGCCAAATGGATCATCGTGGCATTGCCGTATTGGTCCATTTGATCGACCTTTGTTGTTATTATTTATTTTATTTTATTTTCAGTTGTTACAGATGGGACAGACATGAGTGAGGGATAGGAAAGGGAGAAGGAAAGATGAAGGAAAAGAAAAACAGAAGGGAAGAGGGACAGTGAGAGAGGGCACTTAAAAAGAGAAAGAAGAGAAAAAAAATTCTCCTGGATCACTGTTGAGAGAAAAAGAAGAGAAAACAAGCAAAAAAAACAGAGCAACATACTAAACACAACACCATCACGTTAATCTCGCTAAGTGTAAATAGTAGTAAATATTGAATGCTGTTGTGTAGCAAGCAGGACCGACAGCGCGCAATGTGCTTGGAAATAGCAGCCAATAGAGGTGTAGTTTATGTCTATGAACAGTGAACACCCGTGTGCACACCTGTGTGGATCAGCGCGCTTATATTCAAAAGGTTTCCCCATGTAATGGTCTGCAAGAGGATGTAGCGAGCCATAGCCCCGTCCCCCAGGGCATGAAGCAGGCATGGAGGAGATCCAGGCTCCAGACGTCCAGAGGCCCCAGAGTGCAAGAGCCCAAGGAGGACCACCGGAGGGGCATCCGTGCCACCCTCATGGGAAGGGCTGAGGAGAGCCCCAGATGAGGGGTCACCCAGTAGCCACTGAGCAGAAGCTAGAGGGGGCTGCAGTGCCGGCAGCCAGCTGTGCCAGAGTGAACCGAGCCACCTTTAATTTGGTTTGTGAGGAATAGTTCATTTTCCTCACCAGGCAAAATCTTTTAAAGCACTAAACAAGGAAAAATACTGTGAATGCACGCTACACATCACCCTGCTGTTCCCACAAATGTGAAATAATGTGACATCTTTTAAAATGCATTAATATAAAGCAGTTTCTAACTATGACCACTGCCAGAGCCTTATGATGAATGTATATTTGATTTGCCGTACACTTCAGACCACTTATCTGTCTCACCGTATGAATCAGTGAGACTGTTTAGACTCAGTGTGTTAGAGTTATATAGCAAACACACGTATATCTGTTTTAGTCTAAGTGCCTTTTGTTTAGATGAACTGCTGGACTTTCAAATCAAATCAAATCACTTTTATTGTCACATCACATGTGCAGGCACACTGGCACAGCACATGCGAGTGAAATTCTTGTGTGCGAGCCCCACAAGCAACAGAGATGTGCAAAACACAACAACACAAACGAGCAAAATACAAGAATGGCCAACCTGAAACTAATAAATATATGTACAATATATAATAGTGTATGCATTTCTGGATGTGTATACTAAATATTATCCTACGTGTGTGTGTGTGTGTGTGTGTGTGTGTGTGTGTGTGTGTGTGTGTGTGTGTGTGTGTGTGTGTGTGTGTACATTTTTACAAATTAAATAGTAAAAAAAAATAATAGATAAAATATATAAAATATACAGAGTTGAATATGTGCAAAACAGTGGCATTACTGTACAGTATGGAGTGCATAATGTTGAAGTTCCAGTAGTGGAGCTGAGGTGTCTATGACGTGTTCAGCAGTCTGATGGCCTGATGGAAAAAGCTGTCTCTCAGTCTGCTGGTACGGGACCGGATGCTGCAGAACCTCCTTCCTGATGGAAGCAGTCTGAACAGTTTATGGCTGGGGTGACTGGAGTCCTTGATGATCCTCCCCGCTTTCCTCAGGCAGCGCTTCCTGTAGATGTCTTGGAGGGAGGGAAGCTCACCTCCAATTATCCGTTCAGAGCACCGCACTACTCGCTGGAGAGCTTTGCAGTTGTAGGCGGTGCTGTTGCCATACCAGGTGGTGATGCATCCAGTGAGGATGCTCTCAATGGCACAGTGATAGAAGGTCCTGAGGATGCGGGGGCTCATGCCGAATCTTTTCAGTCTCCTGAGAAAGAAGAGGCGCTGCTGCGCCTTCTTCACTGTTTTGTTTGTGTGTACTGACCACGTAAGATCCTCAGCCAGATGTACACCAAGGAACCGGAAGCTGCTCACTCTCTCCACAGCAGCGCCGTTGATGGTGATGGGGGTGTGTACTTCTCTGCACCTCCGGAAGTCCACTATCAACTCCTTTGTCTTTGCGACGTTGAGGGTGAGATGGTCCAGACCAGCAGGTTTAGGGAAGTCGTTTATGGGGTCACATTCTGACCCAACACACACACACACACACACACACACACACACACACACACACACACACACACAAACACATACTTACACACACACAGACAAGGTACTCTTTGTTTGTATGTATACCTATGTAGGACGTCATATGTTAATGAACCTATGTATCTTCATGTAACCTCAATAAAAGAGCAGTGTTATGAGTGAGCGGACAAGAGGAACAAGCGAAGGAACGGCGTTTGTCGAGTTGGTCTTCCTCTTATACGAGAAACAAAGAACTTTGCCTAATCGTATCTTGCTTTGCTGTGTAGTAGAATTGTCTTGAACGTCCCAGCGAATAGGTTTATGCTACAAACCTATCACAGTGTCAGAGTCAGTCAAAGTGTTCCTGTATACACTGCAAAAAGTTTCCATTTAATGTAAACATAGCTCATGGAACACAAAAAAAAACTTGACATGTCCAAATATGTAATGAATGGAAGACGAACACATGAAGTCTGCGAGTCGTGCAGATTTGACTGTTTCTGGTTTCAGCACCTCAATAATTTGTTTGTGATGCAAAATGAACCAATAGCATCTCTGTGCTACTTTGAGGAAACAAACATTAGATATGATCAGCTTCTGTTCCAGCAGAGAGGACCACGCACCGAGAGCGAGCTCTCTTTAATGGTTGGTTTTTCTTATTTTAATGACTACATCAGAGCACAAACATGTCTCACAGCAGCCGGCCAACAGGAAAAAAAAAGACCTATTTCTAATTCTAATACTTGAACTTCTGCTGTATTTAAATGCAGATAGCTGACATGGTAAATGGTAAATGGCCTGTATTTATATAGCGCTTTACTAGTCCCTAAGGACCCCAAAGCGCTTTACATATCCAGTCATCCACCCATTCACACACACATTCACACACACATTCACACACTGTGAATGCCAGACATGCCAGACATGTGACTGGCATTTGATATCAAAATAGCCAATGTGAAATAGGTCTGATTTAAAACACTCATTGAGTTTACAGTTACTATCATAGTCCATGTGAGCGGCTGGTAGTTTTCCTGTGTCCTGATTCAAGTCCATGTGCATACCTTGTTTTTCTTGTGCTACAGCTCTGCGGTTATGCCATGTGTGGGAGTATTTTGAGTTGATTTTGGTCAGTCGGTTGGGTTTGACAGCTTTCTGCTCTTGTTGTTTGCTTTGTCTTTTTGTTTGTTTATTGGATCTGATAATGTAAAAAACTTAAAATAGCTTAATAAAAATCTGCTTTTCATAATAAAAATATTTGACTCTTTAAATTATATCATAAAAAATATATTATTTTTTAAATAATCTTAAATTTTTATTCTACAAAATGTGCAACAATTTAATTTGTTTATTCTTTTTAGCTGATAGTCTGTGGGACCCAGGAAGACTGTATACCTGCATCTCTACCAGTTTCTGTGCATTCCAGCCTCTTCTGTTCCATGTAAGATGATTTTCTCTAAGGCAGGAGAAATTTTCTCCATGAAAACATGCAGACTTGGCCATTTTTACTTTACAACTTCACAATCAATTCTACCTCCAGGGCCCTATTTCAGGAAGCCGGTTTAGTGCAAACTCTGAGTAAGTATACCCTGAGTTAACGAAAACTCTGGGTTTTCGGTTTCACAAAGCGAGTTCAGATGAATCCTGAGTGAGTCACTATGACGACACACTCCGTGAAGCTAACCTGCCCCCTAGCAGGTTTACTACAACTAACCCTGACTGTCTCCGCCTCTTTGTCGGAAACCTGACAGTAGGAAGTGTCGGACATGGCGTGCCCCTACCTCGAAGAGCCAGTAGATGTTGAAGCCCAAATTCTCCGCAGAGCTCTCCGCCGGGAGAGAGTGATTAGAGTAGACTTGTAGTCAAGACCGCCTAATCCGAGACCAAGACAAGACCAAGACCAGAGGGTATCGAGACCAAGACCGAGACCAAGACCAGAGGGTATCGAGACCAAGACCAAGACCAAGTTGAGACGAGACCAAGACCGAGACAAAAAAAGTCTTTAAACTGCAGCCAGATGCTATTCTATGCAGGACACCTTAAACTAGTTTTTTAATTAAGCAGCAAGGCAGAACAAAGTCGGGCCTGTATCGAGACACGAGGACTAAACCCCAATTCAACCAGACCCAGAACTGATCCAGAATTAAAACAGGACTACAACAGTTCAAAATCAGGACTACTGAGGACTTAACCAAGACAGAACCAGAATCAGAACTAGATGATAGTAGCACTAAAAATCATCATAGACCTGCACTACACTTATTTTTTTAATTCTACCAAAGTACAATATTTAGATTGAGAAAAGATTATATAATTATTTAGCCTTGTTGTGCAAACAAGCCTGCATAACTTAATAAATATAGAATTTGAAAAGGAACAAATGGTATCTAAAAAGAAACACTAGGCACATGTTCTTATGAGTTTTGGCAAACAACCATTTGACTAACATGTGTGTCTCACCTGCTCTTGTTCATCTCTGTTCTGTCGTCATTCTCTCTCTCCCTCTCTGTTCCTCTCTCCCTCTTTGTGCTGACAATCAAGCCAAACAGCAACATCATCAAATATACAGTTGAAACCAGATATTTACAAACTCTTCAGATAAAAACACTTTTTAATTGTAACATCAAATCAGACTAAATGTTTATTTTTTTTAGATTGATAAATATAAAAAACATATTTGTTAACTTTGAGAGTAAAGAGAGAAACTATCTGTATTTCTTAATTGCAAATGGCACCAAATTGTATTCAGATTGAGCCACAGTTATGGAGCTCCACAGTTCTTTTCCTGGTGTTTTGGTTGACATCTCTTGATTTTCCCATGTCACAGAAACAGGCTCTGTGTTTTGCCTTATATGCATCCACAGGTGTGCCACCAGTTTACTCACATGGACTCTACTAACCTATCAGAAGCTTCTTCAGCTCAGAATGGAATCGTCTGGAGTTTTCTTATTAATTAACAATAAACTTAGTGTATATGTGCTCCTACATTTGATGAAAGTGATTAAAATAGACAGCTCCCTCTTTTTATTCTGACATTTAACTAATTCAAAAGATATTTCAACATTTATTTATCTAAAACAAAAGTTTACTCTAAATTGATGTTTAACAGTAAAAAAAAGTTTATGTTTTCTCCCTAAAGTGTATGTAAATATCTGGTTTCAGCTGTGAATATACTGCTGTGTATTGAAATTCCTCTTGTTTTGCATAGATATACTGAACAACATCCAAAGCATAATATATAAAATAACATCTACCTGAGTTTTTTCTTTGAAAGAAGCTCCTTATGTCCATTGTTGTGTTCATCAGTACACAATTGAAACCGATTTAGAGAGTTTGTTTAGCCGTGGAGGGTAACAACTAAAAATATGAAATGTAAGCTAAGACTCTCTAAAAAATCAGCATTGCTGTTCGGCTTTTTATTTATCCATTTGTTGATTCACTCGAAGAGCAAGTAACGCAACCAAGTGATCAGTTTGATATCAATCTTTTGTGATACACCGTCATATTTACATTATTAGTTCAGTACGAATGATTTGCTTTGGTACCTGGGCCCTGTTTCAGGAAGCCGGTTTAGTGGAAAAACTGAGTAAGTATACCCTGAGTTAACGAAAACTCTGGGTTTTCGGTTTCACAAAGCGAGTTCAGCTGAAGCCTGAGTGAGTCACTATGACGACACACGCCGTGAAGCTAACCTGCCCCCTAGCAGGTTTACTACAACTAACCCTGACTGTCTCCGCCCCTTTGTCGGAAACCTGACAGTAGGAAGTGTCAGACATGGCGTGCCCCTACCTCGAAGAGCCAGTAGATCGTGAAGCCCAAATTCTCCGCAGAGCTCTCCGCCGGGAGAGAGTGATCAGAGCGCGTTTGGACATTTTATCATTTCCTGATGATTTCCTGTGTGAACGTTACCGTTTCTCAGCACAATCTATAATTTATTTGAATAACATCCTCAGGCCTAATATTGCTCATGTGACACATCGCGGACATCCTCTCAGTTCTGTACATATTATTTGTATTGCACTTCGGTTTTTTGCAAACGGGAGCTTTCTGTATAATATTGGTGACGCTGAGCACGTTTCCAAGGCTACCGTCTGTCGGGCAGTCAGGAATGTTACAGTTGCACTGAAACGTCTCCTGTACTCGTCTGTGGTGTTCCCCGGTCATAGACCCACAAGATTTATCAAAGAGGGATTCCACAAAATTGCAGGTATCAGGATGACCAAAACTTAATTTATGATGTGGTGATACTTGAACTACTACTTAAATTTTACATTTATTCTCACGGTTCCCAGGCGTGATTGGCTGTACAGATGGCACTCACATTCCAATCATTGCTCCTTCAGTAAATGAAGGAGGCTATGTGAACAGGAAGTCTTTCCACAGCATTAATGTACAGGTACATAGTTCCCTGTAGCATTTCAAACTAACAAATTATTTCATTATAGTAATGGATGCTAATTTGTGTTCTCTGCACTGTGAAGATCATATGTGATGCTGCCAACATTATCACAAATGTGGAAGCCAAGTGGCCAGGCTCTGTCCATGACTCACAAATATTCCGTGAATGTACACTGAGCACAAAATTTGGACATGGTGAGTTGAAAATACTTTAAAATATATAAAGACCAATTGCTTCAGGGACATTTGAACTGAAGTGTATCCTTCTGTCTTAGGAGAGTTCACTGGCTACTTGCTTGGTGATAGGGGGTATCCATGTTTACCCTATTTGCTTACCCCTTACTCTGACCCTGAACCGGGCCCACAGCAGCGATATAATCTGGCTAATTGCAGGACAAGAGCCAGAGTTGAAATGACTATCGGAATGCTTAAGGCCCGGTTCCAGTGCCTGCAAAGACTCAGGGTCACCCCAGAAAGGGCATGTGACATTATTGTGGCATGTGTGATTCTTCACAACATTGCCACAATTAGAGGAGAACACTGTCCTTCTGAACCAAACATCAGCAGTGATCCAAACCATGAACATCCTGACCCTCCCACGGACATACAAGATGGAAGCGCAGTCAGAGACACCATATGTCACAATCATTTCCTTTGACCCATCACCTCAACATGTTGAAAGAAGAATAAACAGATTTTTTGTTCAACTGGCTTTGTTGGTCGCCTGTGTTTCCTGTACACAAAGTATTAATAAGTATATTATTATGTTGTTCAAACACTGAAATAATTCGTCCATCTCTGACCACTTCACCCACCCTTAACTGATGTTCCAGCAGTAAAATCTCAATCTTGGTCTTTTGGGTCTGCTGCTTGAAGTGTTCCAAATCCAAGTCGCATTTTTTTATTTTCTTGATCAAATAGGTTTTGTACAGCTGCTTTACAGGGAGCTATTGAAACACAGAAAATAGCACTGACATTCATAGTACATGCCTACTTAGGTTGGTTGTAAATCAGTGCTGAACATCTTACTGAGGAAAGGTTTGTTGGAGAAGTGGCTGGACCCTCTTCCACTTCATTTCATCACTCTGTTAGAGACATAGAAAGTCCATGGTTTTATTATAGTACCACATTTTATTCAATTGTTATATTTTCCATTGTAAGATGTAAACCTCATAAAGTGTCTCTGTTGCTTCCTCCTCTGTAACAGCTGTCAATGTTTCTTCATTATTTTCCTGCAGTAAAGAAATTAACAACATTGCTGTTCTACTGTAAACTCATATAATCTGTGGAGTATTACTCACAACTGCATGTTGGTCTGGCTCAACAGGAGGCTGCACCAGATGCAGTACACCATCACCATCAACTGATAGGATATGAGGTTTATACAGGTCACTTATAACTTACAAGGGACCAAATGGCAATTAACAAACATACCAAGCACCTTACACTTCATTGTCATTATGCTCTCAAAGACAACCAAGACTGAGGGAAGGCAAAATCAGTCGGAAAATAACTTCACTACAAAATAATCCATTATGGTAAAGAGTTTATCAAATGAATGAGTAGCACTGCAAAGGTGACTGTGAAGAAAGGATGTATGCACATCATGTATTATTTTGAATTTACCCCCTATGTAGGCACTTGTGTCTTGTGGGGTTATTGACTCAGAGGATGTCCCCGCAGAGATGCCTTCAGCCACAGGGCGCCCACTGTTTTGGCTGAGGGCCAACTGCTCAGCCTCTGTGAGTGGTGGTGGTGGAGGACCCCCACCTGTTTTTCAGGCCTCCGCTTTTTTTCTGTTGGCTATAACGGGCCACATTTGAGCATACAGAGTAAGCAAATATGTACTTGTAATGTGCTCAGATAATTTCAATAAGTGCTTACAGAAAGAAAATTAATGTAGCCTCTAACTGCAATTGATTTACATCGGACAAACAGACCAAGCACTATGGCTCATAATACAATTACACCTTACCTGTTTGGACTATATTTTTATATTTCATTTTTACTTGCTGCCAGGCACGTTTGGGGCCTGTTGGGTTGCACCTGCGCTCACATCACATCACAAAATAAAATGTATAAAATAACAAATAAAATAACATATGATAAAATAACATATGATAAAATAACGTGTTAAATGGGTGGAAATCCCTCGATCAATGTTTATATTAACACTCACGCATTGACTCTGTCGGCTATGTTTTGCCATGCATGCTCACTTTCTTTTGCAGCTGTCGCTGTGTTACTTTTTTCCGCGGAATTTGCATGTTATCGGCATATGCTGCCATTAAAGAAACTGATGGACATTATGAACAATGCTGGGCATCCTCTGCACACGGCCATAAACAATCAGAAGAGTCTGTTCAGTGACAGGTTGCTTCTCCCCAAGACAAGAACTAACAGACTTAAAAACTCCTTTGTCCCACACGCCATCAGACTGTTTAACTCCTCTCTGGAGGGGAGAGGGAGGGGAAACAGGAGGACAAAGGAGGGGGGAACAACTAAGCTGTAGTGCCTCTGCACCTCACTGTACAATACCTTGTGCAATACTTTTTGTAAATAGTCAACAGTGCAATAGACTCAATACTTGAAATGTGCAATTCACTTGTATTTTTATTTTTTATTCCTATTTATTCTATTTATCCCCTTTGTATATTTTATTTATATTTGTCTCTGTATTTATATGTGTGTGTGTGTGTGTGTGTGTGTGTGTGTGTGTGTGTGTGTGTGTGTGTGTATATATATAACAGTTCTGTAACTGTAACTTCGGTCGTTGCTGTGCTTTTTTTGGAAGTCGAATTTCCCAGAGGAACCCACCCGAGGGATTAATAAAGTTCTATCTTATCTTATCTCTTATCTTATCAGAATTTCGGCCTCAAGCGCTGTAAAATACATTGACCGCGCCTTCTTTCCCTCCGTCTCCATGGTGACTCGCTTAATCTGTGCTCCACTGATCAGGGCTTTATGTATCCTCGTCCGCGCGCTTCACTTGGGGTTAAAGCAACTCCGCGTTGATTGAACTAATTGTTATCAGCCTTTCTGAAACCGAATATTCCGAGTTGGACAGTTCGGGGTTACTCAACCCTGCGTATCGTTTTTCACTCTGAGTTTTCTAAACCGGCTTCCTGAAACAGGGCCCTGGTCAAACTTAAGCTCTCCTCTGTCTGCAGCAAACTCGCAGGCAGCAGCTTCTCCCCCCTCGCTCACATGGGTGCTGTGCTCAGTCGCCTAGTGCCTGAGCTCGGATCATACCAAAATTAGGGGGAATTTACGACGGTGAGCTCTGTGCTTCGTGTGTTGTTTTTGTTTTATACAGTTGTCAGTCATGCATCTAACTAAAAAGTTACACTCCAAAAGATCCCATGCTTCTGAAAAAATGACCCGGGCTTAAGCCCAGTAAGCCACCCCCCGCTCCGCTGATGGTTGACTCCAAATCTCCCGAACACTATGTCGATTTGAGAACGCAGGACCGAAACAGCGAGACCAAGACCGAGACCAAGACAAAAGTCCGTCGAGACCAAGACGAGACCAAGACCACGTAAAAGTGGTCTCGACCGGTCTCGAGACATCCAACTCTAGATTAGAGCGCGTCTGGACATTTTATCATTTCCTGATGATTTCCTGTGTGAACGTTACCGTTTTTCAGCACAATCTATAAGTTATTTGAATAACATCCTCAGGCCTAATATTGCTCATGTGACACATCGCGGACATTCTCTCAGTTCTGTACATATTATTTGTATTGCACTTCGGTTTTTTGCAAACGGGAGCTTTCTGTATAATATTGATGACGCTGAGCACGTTTCCAAGGCTACCGTCTGTCGGGCAGTCAGGAATGTTACAGTTGCACTGAAATGTCTCCTGTACTCGTTTGTGGTGTTCCCCGGTCATAGACCCACAAGATTTATCAAAGAGGGATCCCACAAAATTGCAGGTATCAGGATGAACAAAACTTAATTTATGATGTGGTGATACTTGAACTACTACTTAAATTTGACATTTATTCTCACGGTTCCCAGGCGTGATTGGCTGTACAGATGGCACTCACATTCCAATCATTGCTCCTTCAGTAAATGAAGGAGACTATGTGAACAGGAAGTCTTTCCACAGCATTAATGTACAGGTACATAGTTCCCTGTAGCATTTCAAACTAACAAATTATTTCATTATAGTAATGGATGCTAATTTGTGTTCTCTGCACTGTGAAGATCATATGTGATGCTGCCAACATTATCACAAATGTGGAAGCCAACTGCTCAGCCTCTGTGAGTGGTGGTGGTGGAGGACCCCCACCTGTTTTTCGGGCCTCCGCTTTTTTTCTGTTGGCTATAACGGGCCACATTTGAGCATACAGAGTAAGCAAATATGTACTTGTAATGTGCTCAGATAATTTCAATAAGTGCTTACAGAAAGAAAATTAATGTAGCCTCTAACTGCAATTGATTTACATGGGACAAACAGACCAAGCACTATGGCTCATAATACAATTACACCTTACCTGTTTGGACTATATTTTTATATTTCATTTTTACTTGCTGCCAGGAACGTTTGGGGCCTGTTGGGTTGCACCTGCGCTCACATCACATCACAAAATGAAATGTATAAAATAAAAAATAAAATATAATAAAATAACGTGTTAAATGGGTGGAAATCCCTAGATCAATGTTTAAATTAACACTCACGCATTGACTCTGTCGGCTTTGTTTTGCCATGCATGCTCACTTTGTTTTGCAGCTGAGGCTGTGTTACTTTTTTTCTGCAAAATTTGCATGTTATCGGCATATGCTGCCATCAGAATTTCGGCCTCAAGCGCTGTAAAATACATTGACCGCGCCTTCTTTCCCTCCGTCTCCATGGTGACTCGCTTAATCTGTGCTCCACTAATCAGGGCTTTATGTATCCTCGTGCGCGCGCTTCACTTGGGGTTAAAGCAACTCCGCGTTGATTGAACTACTTGTTATCAGCCTTTCTGAAACCGAATATTCCGAGTTGGACAGTTCGGGGTTACTCAACCCTGAGTATCGTTTTTCACTCTGAGTTTTCTAAACCGGCTTCCTGAAATAGGGCCCAGGTCTAAAATACGTATAAAAAATTTGACCTAATACAATACTATTTATAAACATACCTGTCCAGCTGTCCAGTGGTTAATTCCATAAGTACATGGAGGCAGGATCACAGAGTAGAAGCGTACTCCATAATGTGTTGTACATTATTATATTTATATTATACGTATTTTTCATCTATTGTATTTACCAGCATCACGGTGGCACAAGCAAAAAAAGACCACACCATGGCACATGTTTAAATAAGGAAAGATTATTGATGACATTTATTTGTTAGAAAAATAAACATAACAATTTTTTCACCGCAGAAAATTAATGTTCAAAGCAAAACAATGGTGGCCCAATATCAGACAGAGTTGTGAACTCCACTCTGTATAGTGGACATTCATAATGAAGAAGGTCATTTTATTTTGTAGCTTCAAGCTGTTCTTCATGTTTTTGGCCACCAGATGTCACCAGAGAGGACTGTGCTGAAAAGCTTCGAGTAATGAACCGTTTTTCAATACAAGCTTCAACGTTTGGCAATCACGACTATTAACACATAAGAACCCAGTAGCATTTCTACTTTGTTTATTCCTTATTTGGAAATGAATCTCCCAGACAGGCCTTTGCTTATTAACACAGAATTTCGTTCTTATTTGGATTTCTATAACACATGATCATCATACATTTGCGGGATTGGTTTAACAACAAATTATTTGACAGCTTTGTTTTACATCACACAAATGTGCATGCTAAAAAAATCCTGCTTTATATTAGAGTTATTTTCAACAACCTACTGCAGTTGCAGGAAACAGATCAGATTTCTGTAATAAACTAGTAAAGACATACATATATGACAAGAAAAGTACAAAAAGAGAACAGAAAATAACATTATGTATCATCAATACCATGTTCATATTAATGTTGTCAGTTCTTAATGCTGTTTAGCCAAAGCCATCAGACTAGTGCCAACATCTGTGTGGAAGCTTCTTTGTTTCAGCAGGTTTTGGAAACCTAGTTTCCAGTCATGAGGATAAATCAGCCACACATCAAATCAAATCACTTTTATTGTCACATCACATGTGCAGGTACATTGGTACAGCACATGTAAGTGAAATTCTTGTGTGCGAGCTTCACAAGCAACAGAGTTGTGCAAAATACAATAATGTAAACAAGCAAAATACAAGAATGGCTACATCTGAGACTAATAAATATATGTACAATATATAATAGTATATGCATTTCTGGATGTGTATACTAAATATTTTCCTACGTGTGTGTGTGTGTGTGTGTGTGTGTGTGTGTGTGTGTGTGTGTGTGTGTGTGTGTGTGTGTGTGTGTGTACACACATATTTTACAAATTAAATAGAGTAAACAATAATAAATATATAAAATATACAGAGTTGAGACATGTGCAAAACAGTGGCATTACTGTACGGTATGTAGTGCATAATGTTGAAGTTCCAGTAGTGAAGCTGAGGTGTCTATGACGTGTTCAGCAGTCTGATGGCCTGGTGGAAGAAGCTGTCTCTCAGTCTGCTGGTACGGGACCGGATGCTGCAGAACCTCCTTCCTGATGGAAGTAGTCTGAACAGTTTATGCTGGGGTGACTGGAGTCCTTGATGATCCTCCCTGCTTTCCTCAGGCAGCGCTTCCTGTAGATGTCTTGGAGGGAGGGAAGCTCACCTCCAATTATCCGTTCAGAGCACCGCACTACTCGCTGGAGAGCTTTGCAGTTGTAGGCGGTGCTGTTGCCATACCAGGTGGTGATGCATCCAGTGAGGATGCTCTCAATGGCACAGTGATAGAAGGTCCTGAGGATGCGGGGGCTCATGCCGAATCTTTTCAGTCTCCTGAGAAAGAAGAGGCGCTGCTGCGCCTTCTTCACTGTTTTGTTTATGTGTACTGACCACGTAAGATCCTCAGCCAGATGTACACCAAGGAACCGGAAGCTGCTCACTCTCTCCACAGCAGCGCCGTTGATGGTGATGGGGGTGTGTACTTCTCTGCACCTCCGGAAGTCCACTATCAACTCCTTTGTCTTTGCGACGTTGAGGGTGAGATGGTTGTCTTGACACCAGTGGGTCAGGGCGCTGACCTCCTCCCTGTAAGCCGTCTCATCACCGTTGGTGATAAGACCCACCACTGTAGTGTCGTCCGCAAACTTCACAATGATGTTGGAGTTGTTAGTGGCTGTGCAGTCGTAGGTGTAGAGTGAGTACAGGAGAGGGCTCAGTACACACCCCTGTGGAGCACCAGTGTTCAGTGTGATGGGGGATGAGGTGATGCTGCCCAGTCTGACCACTTGGCGTCTGTCAGACAGGAAGCTAAGGATCCAGCTGCAGAGGGAGCTGCTCAGTCCTAGATCCTGCAGTTTCCTGTCCAGCTTCGAGGGAACGATGGTATTGAATGCTGAGCTGTAATCTACAAACAGCATCCTCACATACGTGTCTCTCTTCTCCAGGTGTGACAGGGCAGTGTGTAGTGTCAGGGCTATGGCATCATCAGTGGACCTGTTGTGGCGGTATGCAAACTGTAGAGGGTCCAGTGAGTCGGGTAGTGCAGAGCAGATGAAGTCCCTGACCAGCTTCTCGAAGCATTTGCTTACGATGGGGGTCAGGGCTACAGGTCACCAGTCGTTCAATGAGGAGATGGTGGAGGATTTGGGTACAGGGACGATGGTGGCCATTTTGAAGCAGGCTGGGACTACAGACAGAGAGAGGGAAAGGTTGAAGATGTGCGTGAACACTCCAGCCAGCTGAGCCGCGCATGACCTGAGGACGCGGCCGGGAATCCCGTCCGGACCAGTAGCTTTGCGTGCGTTCACCTTCCTGAAGCACTTCCGCACATCCTCCTCAGACACAGTGTGCGCACTGACGTCATCCGCGGTGCGCACACTGTCCGGTCTCATGGTGTTCGCTGTGTCGAATCTAGCGTAGAATACGTTTAGATCCTCACACAGAGAGGCCGTGGTCTGCGGTGTGCTGGTTTTCCCTCTAAAGTCTGTGATCGTGTTTAGTCCCTGCCACATACTCCGAGGGTTGTCAAACTGTTGCTCCACCCTGTCCCTGTACTCACGTTTGGCTGCTTTGATCGTCTTCCGGAGTTGGTAATGTGCGTGTTTGTAGTCCGATGTGTTCGCGGAGGCAAAGGCGGTGTTCCGTGCATTAAAGGATAAGACTGCTGAGTGGGTTCGAACTTACTTTTGTTAAGAGAAAACTAGATTTCTAAAATTGGCTAAGTGGGAACATGAACTGCCCAGGTGTGCTGCCATTTTGGAAATGATGTCATGAGTTCCCAGATCATGAGTTTGTCACATGACTGCATCAGGATGTTCAGTACATGTCACTTGTTAATTTCATTAGTTAAAAGTCATAGTTAAAACTTTAAAAGGAACTTTTCTCAGTGCTTAAAGGGGCGTGGCACCTGTGACTCTATGGGTTCTCATTGGTTAATAGTCAGACTTCAGAGTGAACTGACCAACAACACAAGACTTTGTGTGCGCCCTTCCACTGCAGCGGCAAGTCATACTGCAGGCGATGAGAGGTGATGTTCCTGACATTGTGCTGTTTTGTTGGCTAATTTGGGATCTGCCACTGTATCATTAACCAAAACTCTCTTCTCAACAACTGCTCTGCTTACACTCCCTATTTGAATTATTTTCTGTTATTTAATATAATTTGCCTTGTTATCTTTTTCTTCACTGATGCTGTTTCTTCAGTTAAAACTTATATCATGTTTCAAATGGTGTGTGTGTGTGTGTGTGTGTGTGTGTGTGTGTGTGTGTGTGTGTGTGTGTGTGTGTGTGTGTGTGTGTGTGTGTGTGTGTGTGTGTGTGTGTGTGTGTGTGTCACAGGGGTGCGTTTGTGTGACCTCCTGCTCACCAAAAGGATCATAAAAGCAGGAAGCTTACAACACAAGAAACAGAACCTTCACATGGGATGCGTCTGTGATAAAACACTACAGCTTTCCCCCAAAACCTCGACAGGCTGGGGAGAGGTAGTGTGTTTGATCACACAGTTTGAACCAGGACTTTACAAATTTAGGAAACACAATGACAACATTCAACAATTTGACTCTAACAGTGTGTGTGTCTGTGTGTGTGTGTGAGAGAGAGGGAGAGAGAGAGAGAGAGAGAGAGAAAGAGAGAGAATATGGCTGTCTCACTTATGAAGAGCCACGTGCAGATATGCAGAAGCTGACTGAGGTATAAAAATCTAGCTGTTTAGTTGTTGACTATACATATACATACATATACAGAGAAGTGTGATCAGGGAAAGTGGAGACACCTGAGGAGAATGAGACACAGGTGGACAAAATGACAGCAGACAAGACAAAGGAAGCCAAACATGAATGGATTACATACAGAGGACACGAGAGGGCTGAACACTAAGAGTGGAATTAACCATAAGACACCTGAGAACAAGGTTCAAAACTAAACACCCCAAAGAATACATTTCATAATTATAAGTATAAACATTAAACAAATTACGAGTCACAAATATGAACAAAATCCATTCCATCCCATCGAAATCCGAAAGTTTTGGTGAATTTAAACTAACAGATTTATAAGAAGATTAAAACAGGGATGGGGGCATATGTAGTTTTATAAAGTTCTTCCTGATCACTCAAAGTACTTTAACACTTTGTTTCATGCTGTAATTTGATTATTAAAAACAACAACTGTGGTTTAACAGTTTATTCATCAACAGTGAATTCAATTAACAACACTTCATAACCTTTATGTATTATTACTTTATATATAAAACCATCACCAGATTTTAACCACAACATCAATATAATAAAACCTACACATTGTATAGTGAATAGATTCTTTTTCAATAACAAAATTAAGTTTTTGTTGATGTAGGAAAATAAAAAGTGCGCTAAATAAAACCTAAAGGAGATAAGAAGCTGTTGGTGCTGTTTACAGTGCTTTTAATGTTTAGAACAGAAGAAATTAAACTTATTATCATCAGGCTTACTGACCCACTTCTGCTCTCCTGCTGTCTCCATGGCTCCAGACATGTCACAGACATCAACTGTGCTGTTTGAGTCCCAGTTCTTATATCCAATGACCTCATCAGTGACCCAGAACCAGAAGCCCAGAGTGCAGGTGTAGCGCAGCCCCAGCCAGACAAAAGCAGTGGAGGCGTCTTTTGCTTGTTCCTGGAGCCACGCCTGCTCCTGGTGGTTGGTGATGGAAATCAGATCATAGTGTTTCTCTCTGCAGTAATAAAGGGCTTCCTCCCAGGTTTTCTCTTCACGGATCAGGATCACGTTATCTGTCACCACAAAACCCAAAGAGCTCTGAGTCTTTGCTGTGCTTTATGAACAATGACAGACATGAACCGTCCACACTTACAGAAACAAGACAAACAGGCACAAACATTTGGACAGTGTTAAGTCTAATTGTTGAATGTTGCCATTGTGTTTCTTAAATTTGTACAGTCTTAGTTCAAGCAGTAGGATCAAAGCCATCCCTTTGATCCTGACCACCTCTCCAACCACTCTGTGCTGGGGGAGGTTTTATTGTAGATACATCCTATCTGAAAGATCTGTTTCTTTTGATGTAAGCTTCATGGGTTTACGACCCTTTGGTCAGCAGGAGGTCTGACACACACACACACACACACACACACACACACACACACACACACACACACACATTCTTACAGAAGTTCACACATATACATAAAATGCCTTATCTTAGGACCATGTGGGCGTGGCTTTGTTCTGACGTGTTTTGTGTGAACAGTCTCCCAATCAAAGGTAGCAGGAGGAGGTCAGATCTGGGAGTCATTTTCGTGGTGGACACAGACGAGGCCTCCCTTGCGCAAATAATCGATCGATCGACTGTCTTGTTTTCTTCATGATGAATAAGTCTCTAGAGTTAGCGGGGCTTGTGGAAACACAGACCCAACAGACAGTTACACCTGTGACTGTGTAGGTGAACAGTTCTAATGAATATTTATATAGTAAAGATGAGAAAAGACAGAGAGCTTTGTTAGGAAGGAAGAGGTTTAAATATATAAAATATCAGTAGGTCTGCATTGAGTAAGACTCACTGTACACATGCAGTAAATTTGTTTTGCAGTTAATAATTAAAGGTTGTCCGCAGTTTTAATAAACAGTGTGGTTAAATTGTACATCTCAGACGGAGTCAACCGAGATACAAAAAGATAACTGACCCAAATCCTCTCAGTGCACTCCACACTGTATATAAATGCCACTTGTTTTGCACATATTCAACTCTGTATATTTTATATATTTTATTATTATTATTATTTTTTTTTTTTTTTTTTTTTTTTACTATTTAATTTGTAAAAATGTGTACACACACACACACACACACACACACACACACACACACACACACACACACACACACGTAGGAAAATATTTAGTATACACATCCAGAAATGCATACACTATTATATATTGTACATATATTTATTAGTTTCAGGTTGGCCATTCTTGTATTTTGCTCGTTTGTGTTGTTGTGTTTGCACATCTCTGTTGCTTGTGGGGCTCGCACACAAGAATTTCACTCGCATGTGCTGTGCCAGTGTGCCTGCACATGTGATGTGACAATAAAAGTGATTTGATTTGATTTGATTTGAGTCCAGCAGTTCATCTATTGGACAAATAGCTGAGATAAATCTGTGTAAACTCACCATCATAGCAGAAGAAAGGCTTTCTTTGGTCACATCCAGCAGAGCTCCATCTTCCTGATCTCTCTAACAGAGTCGTAGCACATGTCCTGTTGTTTAGTCCATCATTAAATGAGTCCATGTCCCAGTATCTGAAAGAGAAGTTACTCCCATCTGACCACCTCCAGCTGTCTCTGAACAGGCCGATCCACGAGTTCACCTTAGGGGCTCTAGAGTTCAGCAGCGTCTTAAACTCTTCACTGTATATCTGATCGAGTCCACTGGCCAGGTCGGTGTGATGCTGTCTGCAGAAGTTCTGAGCCTGAGTCCAGGTCACAGACTTATCATTCAAATGAAAGGTTTTATTGTCTTTCATTGTTTCTGTCGAGTCAACAGAAAAACACAAAAACATCTTTATCAACTAATTTCTCTCATTCTTCAAACTGTCTCTTTCAAGACCATATGATATAACACAGATTATAAACTACATTATAACATTATTAAATATTGTTTCATCATATTACTGTTCACATATTCTCACCGTCATAGCAGATGAACTGAAATGTGTCACTACATGGAAAATCTTCCCACTTGTCTACTGTCCTCACACAGTTCTCAGGGGTGCCACCATAATCATTTGGCTGTCCATCTCCCCAACAGGTCTTATTTTCAGTGTATCTCACCCCCGGCAGAGACCAGTGCCACGTCCTGTTGTCTCTTCCTGGCTCGCTGTACAGTCCAATCCAGGCTTGTGTTTGATTCTGTGCAGAGTCTTGAAGTCTTCTCATGTCTGTCAGGTCAAACACTTTGGCCAGGTCTGTGTAGTTCTCTCTGCAGTATGCCCGTGCTTCATCCCAGCTCATCTCTTCTTTAATAAAGTGGTACTCATACAGCTGACATGTGATGAGGACACACTGACCTGAAACAGAAGAAATACTGTTGAATATCTGCTGATACAAGCAGGAAACTCATGTTCCCATCAAACTGTCCAGTTTACAGGTCAATCCTTGATTGTCTCAGTAAGAGTTCATTTGTTTAATGAGTCCTGATCAAACTAAAGGATTTCAGGTGGAAACAATCAGGAGCCCTGGTAAAATGATCACTCACCCATCAGAAGAAGCAGAAACAGACTCCACTGCATCGTCGCTCTGTCACATGAAAATGACTTTTCTGTCATTTGGAGGAAACAATGAATCCAGCAGCTCTTCAGTGTTTGATGGACACGCAGCACTTTATATTAAACACAGATATCTAGTTTGTCACACACTGCTGTAAGAAATATATGATTGTTCTTAATAAATGATCATCTGTTTAAAATTGTCCAAGAAGAAAAAAGCAACAGTTCAAATGTGGTCCACACAGCACCTCTGTACACAGACATGAAATGAGCCTGCAGGTTTGAAACTTACATCTGGTTCTTCTCTGGTTGTTACAGGAAAAATGATTCTATGTTTCTTTACCTTCTTTTAAATGTGCAAGCATGCCCTTTTGTCTATGGTTAGATTAGTTTAGAATTATCTTTTTAGACTTTCTCAGCAAAGACATACTGTTTTGGGACAGATTGTTTTATCTCTCACAGCTCTCTGCTGACGAGACTAGCGCCACATATGGAGTTGTTTATTTTATCTGTTTTGTATTTTCTTATCCTGTTCTCACTGTCTTTCCTATAAAAAGTGCCCAGCCTCTGTACACGTTGTGAGTTGTTCTGAACAGCTTACCCGTGTGCACGTTAAAGCATAAAAAGTGATCTTGTCTCATTGTGTCTTTATTTCTCCTGGGTCTTTTACAGAGTTTTCCCCCAACATTTCTTGGTCCTTCGGAGCCGGAGCGCCTCCATCGTGTCCCATCTCCGTGACCAGTCCACGTTGTTCGTCTGTCGACAGCCCACACACTAGGTGTGTGGTCAAAGACCAAGGGCGTTAAATTCGAGTCTTGGCCAACGTTCTAGAAAGCGACCCACGGTGGTGGGGCCCGATCGAGGTGGACCAGACCCGGCGACACTGACCAGGTAGATACAGACACACTGACACAATTTTGCGTAAAAGCGTATTTTAAATTCAGGGAATTTAAAATAGCGAAAGTAGCTCGTCGACTGTTAGCATTGGAGCTCGTCGACTGGAAGCTCCCCACCTCTGTGGGTTAGGTTTAAAGTAGCTCGTCGGCTGGTAGCTTGGAGCTCGTCGACTGGAAGCTCCCCACTCTTGTGGGTTAGGTTTGGAGCTCTGGGTAGCTCCCCCAGCTGGGTCAAGGGAATAAGTAGCTCGTCTACAGAAAGACTGGCAGCTCCCCTTATGATAAGGGTTCCGATCGCGCGAATAAGTGTGAATGTGAATGTATGTGTGTGTATTGTTTTAATTAACGGAGCAAGCTGAATTTTCACGGTCCAATAAGAGACTGAGCTGCTCCTACTGTGTTTTTCTTTTACTGCTGTTCACTGACGTGCTGGTGAGTTGAGAGAACGGTCGAGTTCCGTCTCGTAAAGTTCACACCGCTTTTGGAAATAGTCCGAAAGTAGAAGGGCGTGTGAGCAACCACTCTCGTCTCTAATACCAGCGAAGGTGATAGCAGCTGTATCGTGTATATATTACTTAAAAATAAGTAAATACATAAATAAGATGGGTAATCAAGCAAGTGAAATTAAAACTCACTCCTGCTGACGAGCAGTGGTGAGAAAAGAAAAGTCCAGACGCCGGACAAAAACAGTGTCTGTAAACTGAGAGATTTAAGAAAACAAAATATAAACAGTCAGAAGACCAGAACTCAACTGCCAGTTTAGTAAAACCAGAAGACGAGACACTGTGCAGTGCCCACAACCCTTTTAGAAAGCCATCACTCATTCCTGCAGCCGCATCTGCAGCACCACCCATATCAGGAAGAACTTAATAATCCCTTATTAAGTGAAAACTAGAGATCAAAGTAGTTTGAAGTAGTTTAAAAGGGTTGAAAACAGACCCCACTGAGTAGATATAAATATAAAAAGTACGAAATAAAGATGAAGGGAAAATTACAGTAGAAATCTTTAGAGTATTTGAAATTAATAATAGCAAGGATAACAACCTGTAAAGTGATATTAACAATGAAACACAGTTGGCATGATGACCATGCCCAGCATGTATAAAATGAATATAAAGCAAATAATTCACACGAAAATATTTTAATAACATAAATAAAGTATATTAAGGCTGTGTCATTGTTCAGCCAAGGACAGTGTGTGAAAAGGTAACTGTCTCCACCCTGGGAAAAGGATGATTCTGCAGGTCATCTGAAGCCCTTGATGGATACAAAATAAAATATAAATAATATATTATAATAGAACTGCCTGGTCCGCCATGCAACAGAGAGAACAAATGTGACCGCAGATTGGATGAATTCTAAATTATCTGTTTGCTGAATAAGATGATCCTAACTAACAAATTGGCTCAGGAGTAGTATAGTGGTACACACTGATAAAATATTATAATATGCTACTGCTGTTATATAAGACAAAGAGGATAATATTAACAATGACATAATATTAATATGAAGAGGCACCTTAATCGGTTATGATGTGAGGTGGATAATTGTTAAGCAGTAGTCTACATCAAGCTTAAGGTTTGCTGAAACTCAGTGTAATGACATGTGAGATGAAGACAATACAGAGAATAACTAAACTAATGAAGTGCATAGAGGCACTTGACCAGCTTGAAACCTATCATCCTAGAATGACACATTGCTGAGATAGAGCACACCTATAATAACAACCAATAAGCAAAACCCTGTAGACAACAGCTAAAACTACGGGTTGAGAAGCTGAATTAAATATGTAGACACTGCTAAGCTGATGAGCATGTTCCACATTTTCTTTTCTTTTTATTCATTTGTTTCTTTTAGAGCAGAAGCTGCTGTAACACACCAAAAGAAAGACTGTAGGTCTGACCAACCGTCTCAGTCGTGGGCAAAAAGATGTCAGTCAATAAAATTCTAAAAGATAATTTATTGACGAAAAATATATCAAGAGATAAAAGATAAAACAGTCCAGTGTCCCACTTAAGAATTGTATAAAAACACACAGTCCCAAGGCCAGAGCCAGCTATGACACACGGCCAAGTTGCACTCCACATGTTGCCTTTAACAGGGTTAGAAGTTGTACTTGGAGACCCACCACCCTGCAAGCATATAGTCAGTGGTCACTCAAGCCTCTGCAACCCTGCTGCCTTTAGGCTGTGGCATATAATAGGCCCTGGACTGCACAGAGAGACAAAACGACACACTTAATATAAAATTCATAGCGCAAAACCAATCCATCCCAATCATATCTGATTTCATCACATTACATACCTGCACAGAGAGACAAAACAACACAGCAGTGTTTGTAGTGTGGGCTATAAGTAGACCAGTGTATCAGTGCAATCAAGTACACTTGCCTCTAATTAGTCCAACCCCATTCCAGCCATTGGCTCACCAAAAATGTGACACACACAAAACCACTCCCAACCCAGTGCAACTTCACACAATAATATGGAGCTGAATTAACACAGGCACATTAGTCTACCATGTTACAAGCTGCATGCTATTACAAGCCAACATATGCAGACTTCTGCCTTGTTCGGGTGGCAGCATTTTTCTTTTTTCTTTTGTGTCCTGACACGTTTATGTTTTTTTTTTTGTTTTTGTTTGATTATTTTGTTGGTTTTGGAAACGAATTTAAACGAACTTGTGACAATACTTGAGAATCACAGTGACACATAGTGATTAGGCATATGATTGAAAAATGCCTCGGTTTAGAGCTGTGAGCTATGAGCTGTGAGCTATGCAAAGTTAAATATATATATATATATATGTATAAATGGGAAACAACCCTAACTTGAAAGTTTGAAATGTGTGAGATCCATGAATTGTTTGACAAACTAGAAATTATTCAAAACTGCCTTAAGTGAAAATGTAGAGTTGCATCTATTCTCCCAAACCAAGAAAAAAAAAGAAAAAAAAAAGAAGAAGAAGCATTCTGTAACTTAAAAATAAGGCTGACTGTTGACAACAGACTAAAACACTAATCCGCAGGTGGCTATCAGGAACAGAGAGGCGAGCAAAGTCACAAACACCAAGGCTGCAGACAGCCACGCAGAAACAGCAGATAACATAGAGACAACGCCTGCTAGAACCGTGGAGAGGAAGGTCACTTCCCACGAGATCGTAGGAGTAGGCCACAGAGAAATAATCCAAAACAGTTTTGAGGCAGCCACTTAAACTTACAGTTTTCAAAGGACGAATTAGTTGTACAGTCAGCTGCAGGTCACACAACTGTACAACAATTAACTGCCCCTTTAGAACTAGTACATACAGCAAGTGGCCGCAGGTGCTTTATTAAATGCATATGACCCGTCGTGTCCAGTAACTTTGCTAGGTAGAGACGCTCTGACAAAACTTAAGATAGCAGTCATGCCATTCTTTTCTGGTATTAGCATTTGACCTTACAGCACAGGCCGAAATTGTGTAGGTTACGCAGTAACCACAGATAGTAAAATAATAGAAGCAAAACCATTTTCTTCTTCATGTTCTGCACAGAGCGCTGAGCTGATAGCTGTGATACGCGAAAGCTAAATACACAAAGACAAACTAATAAACATACATACAGACAGCCAGTATGTTTTCTCTGCTGTGCATCATTCTGCAAAAAATTTGGCATAACAGAGGAATGATTACGCCAACTGGAAAACCAGTTCAGCATGCCAAACTCTTACAACGCCTCTTTCATTGCTACAGGCAATAACTTTGCTGACAGAGCAGCAAAACAGGCGGCACAAAAGACAAACATCACATTGATGGCAGTAAACACACATCAGATTCCACTGGATGTGTTGAAAAATGAACATAAAGCAGCAAGCACAGCCGAGCAGGCAAAATGGTTAAAACACGGTGCAGTTCTGACAAACGACTTAATGATGTGTTATGGCAAGCTAGTGTTGCCAAAATTCCTCCACAAAATGGCGGCATTAGTGACTCATGGCTGTACGCATTTGTCAACGGGGGGACTGGACTGACCAGTATTGTCAACTCTCATTTCTACACTGTAAATTCTACACTGTAAATTTTGTAAATTTTGAAACCTCAGCAAAACAATTTGTCAGAACGTGCATGACGTGTCAAAAATATAATGCTCAGGGAAACCTGAGACCACACAATCCATATGGACTTTATTGAGCTAAATGAATGCCAAGGGTAAAAATACACCCTAGTGGTTATAGATGTATTCTCAAAGTGGCCAGAAATCTACCCAGTGAAAAAGGCAGATACAATTTCAGTAGCAAAATGTATGTCTAAGTTGTAGGAAAATAAAGAGATGATTGTAAATGACGAAGAATGTAATGATGTCTATCAAGTGTCTTGCAGATCACAGCCCGGTGACTGGGTTCTGATCAAGGTGCTCCAAAGGAAAAACTGGAGCACACCCAGGTGGGAGGGGCCATACCAAGTCCTCCTCACTACACCGACCGCTTGCAAAATTGCGGAACGACCATCCTGGATCCATCAGAGTCACTGCAGGCGAGTAAGTGAAGCCATCTAAACACAGCTGACAGCAGGCGTGCCCACTTGTTGTGATCTCGCCCGGTGGAGGGGTCAGCTTTCCTGGCCGGGGGGAACTATTCACGACAGGAGGGTGTGTCCCGTCGTCATGCGGTGGTGGCTTTTAGTAACTGCAGCGGCCCTGACCATGGCCGGGCTCCTCATCTTTGTTTCCGTGAGGGACAACAAGTCACGCAATATGAAGAAAAGGCAGACACTGTATGACAAAGGACAGTACACCGAGTTTCCCCATGGATACGCCACTAACTTTTGGTGGCAGTTTATGAACACTACAGCTCACTTGAATAACAAAACTGACTGCTATGCATGTACCCATATGCCTCTATCCTCACAGACGTCTGGCCTGTGGCCGTACAGCATACCTGAAGATCGCAGTTGGTGTCTGTTGGGCCTGGCAACACATCCAGGCTACGGTACTCTTTGGTCCAAGGCCAACTACAGCATCCCAGCAAAAGCAACCTGGAGGTCATCATCACTCACGAATGTGCACTGTTCCGGACAGACCTACCTACTGACCTGGCCCCAAGTCTCAGACCCACTGCCTGATGTAATTCTACTGAACAAGCTGAACGCAGCACAACTTCCAGTATGTGTGATGAACAATGGATCGCGGGCAGTGGGGGAGCTGCCTACTTACCTATGCAAATACATATACACTTTCTGCCCACCGAGGAACGAGAGGAAGTGTATGGACTGTTCACTCAACGAAACCTGTGCCAGTAACGCGACACTGATGAGCCTCAACTGTCGCTCAAACTACAGCTACCGAATGCCACTACAAACAAAGACTCAGTACCAGACAGGATGTGCACGGACGGCACCCAGCAGTAGAGGAACCAGAGTTTTGGCTGACTGGTACTTCCTATGTGGCAACAAGGCTTATCTGTCACTCCCTGAAGGTTGGGGAGGTCTGTGCGCCCTAGTGGAATTATCAGATCACGTTTTCTTCATGCAACGTGTTGCACATCACCCAAGCCGCCGACAGAGACGTGAAGTGGACTTCACCTCACCCAATTCTTTCGGCATTACTGTGGACACTGGAGTGCCGGGAGAGTTTCGCATCTGGGGAGGAGGAGTGAAATTCTTACAGAGCTTGATCCCCGGCATTGGAGTTGCCGAGGTGCGGGATCATGTGGAGATCAACCGATATGCTCTGCTACGACACATCAACTTGACTAAGACCCTGGGAACCGCCTTAGCAGGAGAACAGCAGGCCATCAGAACGATGGTGCTGCAGAACAGACTGACACTAGACCTGCTAACAGCATCACAAGGAGGAGTTTGCAAGCTGATCGGGGAAACATGTTGCACTTTTATCCCTGATGGATATGAAGCTGGAGGAGACATTTATGAAGCTTTGCAGAATTTGTCCATTCTGCAAAAATATGTCACTGACCACACACCTGGAGCAGCTGCAGCACAAGGCTGGCTAGACTGGCTGGACTGGCTGTTCGGCGGTTCATGGCCGGCTGCTGTAGCAAAGCCGTTTGTCCTTCTAGGCCTCATCATGATAGCACTGCTCATATTAGTGTTGTGTGTGTTGCCATGCCTAAGAGTAATGATTTCAAAGATGATAACAACTACAATGACTGCTTATGTTGCCGTGCCTGAAGAAGACCAGCATCCCGTTGCAATTCTGTTAGAGGAGAACTTGTAATAACTGCTAATGAATGACGTGGTGATTAAAAATGACTTGTCAAGTGATCACGCACTGATTAAAACATTAGTAGGTTATGCAGGTTTTCATCCTTTTATTTTTTGAAGTTTTCAGTTTAAACATAAAGTTTTTCATTTTCAATATAAAGTTTTCATCCTTTTATTTTTTGAAGTTTTCATTTTAAGCATAGAGTTTTCATTTTAGATATAAGGTTCTCATTATTTTACTTTTTGGAGTTTTCATTTTAAACATAAAGTTTTCATGTTACATATAAGGTTTTCATCCTTTTATTTGTTGCATTTATTTTTTTTGTAGTTTAGTTTTATTATTTTTTCTTGTTTATTCCACTTGTTATTTCAATTACTATGATTTTCTTTGTTCTTTTTATTATTTTATTTTGTTTTATTCTTTAAACCAAATGATTTCCATTTCTGCTATGCTGACATTTTGAAAATTAAAAAATTGCTTAAGATACTTAATAAATAACCTTCACAGACAATTGTTGTATACATTTAAAATAAGTTAAAACAGGAGGGAATGTTACAGGAAAAATGATTCTATGTTTCTTTACCTTCTTTTAAATGTGCAAGCATGCCCTTTTGTCTATGGTTAGATTAGTTTAGAATTATCTTTTTAGACTTTCTCAGCAAAGACATACTGTTTTGGGACAGATTGTTTTATCTCTCACAGCTCTCTGCTGACGAGACTAGCGCCACATATGGAGTTGTTTATTTTATCTGTTTTGTATTTTCTTATCCTGTTCTCACTGTCTTTCCTATAAAAAGTGCCCAGCCTCTGTACACGTTGTGAGTTGTTCTGAACAGCTTACCCGTGTGCACGTTAAAGCATAAAAAGTGATCTTGTCTCATTGTGTCTTTATTTCTCCTGGGTCTTTTACAGAGTTTTCCCCCAACACTGGTGTTCATGCAGACAGCTGTGCAGTAAATAACCATCTGTACTAACACACTCTCTCTTTGTACTCAGTATTTGAATTTTAAGATACAGATTTTCCCCCGTCACACAAAGACAGTGTAGATATGGCTTATGAATGGACTTGTTTATGGAAAAAAGACATAAAGCACCTCACTGTGGACTGTCCAGCAAGCAGGAACAGGAAGTTTTATTCTAATTTCTAAAAATTATTTCCTTGTTTATTTAACATTTTCTTGATGTGGGGGGTGCAGGGGAGGGCTATGACAGCAGAGGTACACCTACAAACATCGCCACCACAGTGACACACTCCACTCATGCTCACATGAATCTATATGACCTCACAGGCCAAATTTACAATATAGGATTTCAAGTCTTAAGCCAGCTTTTTAAAATTAAGCGGCTACACTGGTTTGAATTCAATTTTCTTTATATTGCGCCAAATCACCACAACAGTTGCCGCAAGGTGCTTTATATTGTAACGTAGACCTTACAGTAATACATGCAGCGAAAAACCAAATAACCATATGACCCGCTATAAAGCACTTTGGTGACAGTGGGAAGGAAAAACTCCCTTTTAACAGGAAGAAACCTCCGGCAGAACCAGGCTCAGGGAGGGGCGGGGCCATCTGCTGCAACCGGTTGGGGTGATTGTGTCTATATCTATTTTTACTTGAATTTGGCCTTTGACTTGAGATTATTTATATATTTTTGCAATTAAGAAAATGTTTTCTTTAAAAAGTTAAACTTTAACATGGCACATAAACAAGAAAATGTTTTAGTTGTTTGTTTGTTTTTGACAAATGTTGTATGGAGTTAAATTTTAAAAACTGCAATATTAAAAATAGAAACAAATGAACAGTTCGTTCTGTTTTGAATATTTATTATTGTTTGTTAATAAGACAAAAGTATTTCTTATTAGATTACATGAAAACTAAAGTAATCACTCTAATCTGAACATTTGCTCACACTGATTATGGTAAACCAGTATTTGCTCAGGTTACTTTAAGCATATTACTTTTATCACTGAATACAATAAACTCGAACTCATATCAAGTAACTTGTAAATAACTGTTCATATAAAGCCATTATTAAACAATGTGTACATTGGTAATGGTAGATGCGTCTCACCTGAAAACACACATAAAAAACATAAATTGAAAAGATATATGAGCCTGATTAACCTCACTGTTACAAATACCATTTGTGCATCATTAGCAAAGCTACTGTACTTGAAGCTCACTTTACCTGCTACCAACAAGGGTAGCTACCAACTTTGATTACTTTTAATCAGTTTCCAAAGTTATGCTTTACTTTAACATGTTTACAACAATCTTATCATTGTTACTGTTTTACATAGGAGTCATTTTGAGGACAATTACTCCACCTGGGTAATAAAATAAAGAGGCACGGATCATACTTTGTTTAAAGCGTCAACTACAGGATTTATTCTGCAGGCTTTCCTATAAGGCTTCTTCCTGAGAGCATTGTGGCATCTTTAGGGAATCCAGTTTGATAAAACTTCAAGTGTAATTAGATAAAAACTGAATCTGAACAAAAAATATTACTGTGGTGTCCATTTTTTTAACTTGCGTTAAAACATGGACTGAACTGTAATCCCCAGAACTTATGCACCGTTTTTATATCTCATGACTTTTTAACTATTATTTTAATCCATATTTATGTCTTAAAACTATATTTTTAACCTTTCACAAAGACTATGTAGCATAAGTACCACACTGGGTTTTTTTTAGATCATCATAATTACTTAAAGCTGGTCTATGTTCAGCATTGCAAGTAACTAATCATGACTAAAAAACTAGTCATATTTCACAATTAAGAAAAAAACTTGCTGATGTCCACTCAGGAAAAGGGGGATTTATAGTCAGGGTTGGGGGTTAGGATGTGATCGTTATTATGGTTACAGAGCTGTAGTGCGGTTTTGGGATTAGAGTTTCATGTGTTGTGTGATGGTGTTTACACACTGCAAAACTGTAATATCACCACAATGTGATTGGTCACTTGGACTGGCATCAGTTTGATGATCCAGGAGCAACACCGTCAAGAGGATACACATTGTGCTTCTTTTTGAGCAGCTTAACTAAACACAGACACACAACGAAGAGTGAAAACTACTTTCCTACGTCTTTTACAGTGTTTGAAAGAAGACAGCGATCACATGACTGTGGAATCTGCTTTATTGAGGAAAGGATCAGGAAGTGAAAATACAACAAACAGCTGACAGCTCAGAGTGTGGTTTCATCTTTGCATCCATCTGTGTCTGTTTCTGTGTGTGTGTGTGTGTGTGTGTGTGTGTGTGTGTGTGTGTGTGTGTGTGTGTGTGTGTGTGTGTGTGTGTGTACACACTGGAAAGTCACACACACAAACACCCACAGAGTTCCGCCCCCTCCAGCCTTACATCCAAACAAAGCAATCAGACACTCAGTTTCCCAGCACACACCTCGCTGTCCTCCGGCCAGCACAGACCAGGTCCATCCTGGAGGAAGCTCACCTGAGCAGTTCCTCCTGTCAGACAGCTGTAAAGACTCTGAGAACACTCTGCACACACTACATGATGACTCCACCACTGAGGCTCCAGTAGATCCACCACAGTCCAGTTTCAGCCTGACTCAAACAGCCTGGATCAAACACAGAGCTGCCAGCTGCTGCTGCTTTTGCTTCCAGCTATCAGACAGAAGCAGAACCAGCTCCAGGTCTACAATCAGGATCCACTACTGGGAACCAGCATCAGTCCTGGGGCACAGAGAGAGAAAACAAGGAGACGGCTCATCATGAGAACAGGACCTGTATTGCTTTAACCAACAGCTCCAAACTGGTCCCCACAGTCTGCTGGTGTGTAGCAGCAGATGTGCCGGCACAAAGACTAGAAATCTTTTATGATCTATTCAAATGAATCATGAGGATAAATCAAAGCAGCCTGGAGCAACACCTGGTTTTGGACTGATTGGGGAAGAAGTCGTAGACTCTGCAGAGCGCCAAGGCAGGATGACGACCACCAGGGGGCGTCATGGAGTGAAGCCTGGCCAATGGCATCACTGGAACATAAAAAATAAAAACAGTCTGAACACAGAAGGGAAACTTTGACACATAATAAACTGCCAGCTGTTGGCAGCTGAACACATGAAGAAGAAGCTGAGACGTCTTCACTAAAAGTGCTTTTATAAAACCTCCACATGTACACCCGAACACGTTGTTCTCCATGAGACCAAATCTCACTCAGATCTAGAAACACCTGGTACCCTCACACAGTTTTAATGTCTCACTGATGAAGTTGAATTATGAATATTTTTATCCAGTGGACTGTGTGTGAGACACCCGGTTTTACTGTGAAAGGAGCAGAACTGCAGACGACACTAGTTTTACATAAAGATGAAACCATCAGCAGCAAACAGTGAGTCACCTGACTTAGGCAGAACATTTGTGAAGCAGAGCTCAGAGTCGGGTTTGAAGAACATCTCCTTCTGAGGTCTCCACAAGCTCAGAGCTGCAGGATCTTTGTTCCAGTCCTCTGCCTGTTTCTCACCGAACCTGTGAGCCAAAGATGTATCTGCAACACAGAGAACGAGGGTCAAAGGTCAAAGGTGATGGCTCAGGCTGAACTGACACGTCACAGTTCTAATGTTTTTTTGCCTAAAACTTAAACCCAACAATCCAACTGATCCAATCAGTCCAAGGTATCCTTACTTTGGACTAACTGAAGCCCTTCAGGAGCTCCATTAGCTTCTGGAAGTCACAGCTTCTCTTTTCTTTGTTGCAACTATAGTCTGGTGTTAATTAATTTTAGTCTGATCTAACCTGGTTTTCGCCTGGGATAAACTGGTTTTAGTCTGGTTTAAACTGGTGTTTCAGTGAGTGCTGGTCTGACCTCCACTCTTCCTCCTGTAGATGACTCCAGCCACAAACAAGATCAGGCCCAGGATCAGTCCTATGGCTCCAACTATGATCAGTCTCTCTGTTTCAGGCATGGGCGGGACTGAAGACACACAGGTGAGAGTCACACAGGTGAACGGACACACAGGCAGTGTACAGGTGTGTCGATACAGACAGGTATTTACCCCAGTTAATAATCAGTGGTTCATCCAGGCTGGCGTGCTCCACCATACAGGAGATCTTCTCGCCAGACCTTCAACACAAACACAAACCAACATCACTGATATTTATCTGATTTATCTGATTTGTGTGATCAGCTGATGGTTACCTGATCACCTGTAACACATTTTATATCATGGACATGACTCACAAAGGTGTGGAAAAGAGAAATTATGGAAATGTTCACATAACTGAATCAGCAATCGTCCTGTTTTAAACTTTCAACAATATTAAACACAATCTTGGGGACTTCCTGTTTTCGATCTCAATTTTCAGACAGTTCCTGCTGAAACACTCGGCTCTGCAGAAACTGGAACCTCGGATGGGTTCAGTTTTAGCAGGAATGAGGAAGAAGAAGAGGGAACAGCTTTCACAGGCTGAGCTGTGAATATCTGCGTCTGTGGACAATGTTATGGTTATTCAAACTAAAGTCCGTGAGCTGGAGCCACAGAAGAAAACCTGGACAAAGATCAGAGTTAACAGCCTGTGCTGAAGGATCAGACCCTTCAAACATCACCATTGAAGGAGTTTGGTGCTGACAGTGGAATTATCCTGGAGAGGGCATAGGTGGTCAGACTGTCCAGGCAAACAAAGAGTCCTGGTCCCAGGTTTGACCTGGACTCACCTGGGTATGTACTCCAAGTGGGAGTGGACCTGGTAGAGCCAATCACCATTTGCAAACTCTTCAGTGGAAGTGATGTCAGAGGTTGTTTCCTGTCCATTTCTCAACCAGCTCACTTTGATCTGTTTGGGGTAGAAGTCATAGACGCTGCAAACCAACATGGCAGGATGGTGACAACCAGGAGCCATCGTGGAGTGAAGTCTGACTGATGGTTTCACTGGAACATCAGGAAGAGGAGGAGTGTTTTTACTTCATTCAAAGTTAAAACTGCAACACAATAAAGCTGAAGTGACTTTATAAATATAACAAGCCTGAAATGGTCAGACTGTTCCTGTCAAACTAACAGAACTACAGAGAACATGTAGCTTTAACTGAATGTGTCAGATTAAACCTTCAGCAGTGTTAGCTGTAAACTAAGTGCAGAGAGTTCAGTCAGGACATCAGTGTGATGAAGTTTATATGATGATCTCATGATGTCACAGAAACACTGACTCACCTGACTTAGAAAGAACTTTTGCGTACCAGATCCCAATGTTGGGTTGGCAATACGTCTCCTTCTGAGCTCTCATTGCAGCAAGCTGTCCAGGATTATTGTTCCACATCTCTGCATTCTTCACACCAAACTCAGTGTATCCAACATACTTTCCCACATCACTGCTGAACCTGACAAACTCTATCTTGTTGTAATAGTACGAGGTGATGAACTCGATGTCCTGCAGCTCAGTGGAGTTAAACAGGCAGCGAGTTGAAGAGTAACACTCATATCCATCTGAAACACAAAGATCAGAGAATCACTCTCCTATAGTAGTTCGGGAAACCTTTAAGAACATGTTGTTGGAATGATATGATCATGATAGCTTCACCTTATTTAGATCATTAAGCTTACCAACAGAGTATCAGTTACATTTCATATATATAACAACAATTCACAAAAATAGGGCAGACCTTATAGCAAGGGTCTTGAACTCCAGGCCTCGAGGGCCGGTGTCCTGCAGGTTTTAGATATTATCCTGTGTCAACACACCTGAATCAAATGATTAGTTCATTACCAGGCCTCTGGAGAACTTCAAGATATGGGTTGTGTCCCAAAACGTAGGCCGCATCCTTTGGAGGACCTGGCCTTCGTGGTCTACGTGGGCCGGGTCCTTCGAAGATCGAAAAGGCTGGAAATGCGAGGTTGTGAAATTGGACGGTCTAGCCTTTAGATTTGCATCACCGCTTTGTCGGTGGAGTTTAATAAACTCAGCCGTGTGCGCCTTTCTATCTAAAATATTACAGGACACTGGTGTAAATTCTCGACTTTCTCACACTTCTTTTTAATCAGTTTTCTGTTTAACATTTATATCAAATGCGGCCACCGAAGGATGCAGCCTACGTTTTGGGACACAGCTATGTTGAGGAAGTAATTCAGCCATTTAAATTAGCTATGTTAGATCGAGGACACATCTAAAACCTGTAGGACACTGGCCCTCGAGTTCCCTGCCTTATAATATTACAGAGGTAACCCCAACAATCTTAAGATGAGTAAAGTTGGCAACATTTGAAAAGAAAAACTTTTTTAAAGACAATTACAACCAACAGAACCAGGATCAGGAAGAAGCGCTGCCATGACAGGTTGTGTTATTGAAGAACAAAAAAGGAGAGCACAGAGACACAAGACAAAACACAAAGATGGAAGACATAATTTAATGCACCAGTGATGTATAAACACATGGGAATTCCCCAACAGCCTACACCTATTGTAGCATAACTGAGGGAGGATTCAGGGTCACCTGATCATGCTCCAACTATATGCTTAAGCAAAAAGAAAATTTTGAAGTTTAATCTTAAAATTGGGCCTGATCATTCAAGACCTTGTACGTAAGGGGAAGGATTTTAAATTGGGCTCTGAATTTAACACAACCAGCCAATTGAGAAATCAGCTAGTTAAATAAATGTTAATATGCACATTGAAGGATATATCCTGGTTAAAAATGTCAAGAGTCCTCACAGTGTTACTGGAGAAAATCCTGTACAGTTTTTCGTTGGATGCCATATTTCTGAAGTTTTTCTGAGGTTCAAATATGAAAACCTCGGTTTGTCTGAATAAAAGAGAACAGATCAACATGTTTATGTCTTTAAGACATACCTGTATGTTGTGGCAACATTTCAAAACAATGTATTTTGTTAGTGAATAACACGTGATGTTATATCCTCCTGACTACCAGGAAAAAAAATGTTGTCCAATCCAAAAAATTTTTAAATCCCCCAATGTTTGTAAGGTAATTAGAAGACTGAAATAATTTTTTGGGAAAAAAAAGTTCACATTTTTTAGATATCACATGTCCACTGCAGAGGACATTGGAAGGCCAAACGTGTAAAAATGAACTTTGATGGCAAACATTTTCTTCAACTCTTCACCAAGGAGAAGTTTGAACTCAAGGAACTGTAGTGGTTTCTTCCCCCAAAACTGCAAGTCACTGCTATACTGAAGCCACGAGTTGGTGATTGCCAGATCAAAAAGTAGAAAACTGCACATACTGTCAATTTCTGAGTGTGAGGGACCATCCTGTAGAAACTCAACATTCGGCAACAAGGTCCACGTCACCTATATTGATAGTGTACTCAGCAATTGCCAGTGGACTTGGTACATGGACAAACCTTTTGTTTTTCTTAGACCATCTTGTGCGTCTGTCCTGAGGTTGATTGCCATAGGCAGAGGATGCCATGACAACTGTCCAACCACTTAATGACAGCAAGTTCAGGTCTGAGTACCATCCCTGATGCTCCTCCTTCTTTCTTCTTCAAGGGCTTATTCCCTATGATCTTCTTCATCAGACAACTCAAGATCTGGGTTTCCCTCATCAAACTGCAATAAATTTCTTTCTGCTTCTAAAAATGACTCCTTTTCTGGTCATTTAAAAAAACAGAACAAAATGGAGGAAATGACTACAAATGTCCACTATGGAGGACATTTTTTAAACACTTCAATACTATACTAAAATGAAGTTAGAATTAAGCATACTATGTTTTAATGTGTTATTAAGAGACTTATTTAAAATATGCTAACAACATTTATAGCTAAAAATTGCTCAATAAGAAGTTTTAGGCACTTACTTTTCTTCTTCCCATAAAATGTGCTTGCAGCGATGGCCGCCATGTTCCTTAATGAAAAAACTAAAGTTCCCAAAGCTCCACCCCTTCACATTTGGTATCATTGGAAAGCCCTAAATGTCCTCTGTAGATACCAAAAGGAGGCAATTCTGTAGTATGCAGTGCATGGGAGATATTCAGGTTTAGAAAGGTGCACTACAGAGGACAAATTTGCATTGCTGGTAGTCAGGAGGCTAATGTCATAATACAATGTTGCAGAAAAGTCTCTGTGTGACTGGATAGTGTGTTTGTAGGGAGAGTCTGAATAGGAATAAGCAGAATAAGGAAACAGATCAGAGCATCTTCTGCATATAAATTGACATTTAGCTTCATTCGTGTTGGAATTAGCCAGATGTACAGTTAAAAAAAAAGGGGGAACTGTGGAGTCTCACTGTTTTTATGAGTTCAGTTAAGAAGAAGAGACGTTAACCACTTCTCACTTTGTTTCATGAGTTGTTTGTTTCTAGTGTCTTGCCTTTATTTTTACTTCCCATCTCTTTGTATAAACTACATGTACTCAGAATTTCACATTAAGACCATTGCTTTTTTTTCCTCTACAAAACATCTTTGTGAAAATTTATCAAACGCTGCATTCGATCTTTATGCAGATGACACAATGATCTATTGTTTAGATACTTCAGTAATACAAACTCAAGCTGCATTTGATGATGTTCAGGCCCATAAATACAAGCTCGTGTTAATCTCAAATGGCAAAGAATGTTAGCTATGTTTCCTAAGATTAAAACCATTCAATGGTCACATCTTATAAATACTATTATAGATCAGAATTTGTCATTTAAAACTCACATTTAAAGGCTGGTGAGGAAAACCTTTTTGTAACTGTTTTTTTTTTTAACCTTTTTTCTTTATTTTATACCTTTATTTTGGTGATCTGCTTTTCATGAATGTCCCTGCTTAGTACTTGAAGAGGTTGGGGACTGTCTACCATGGTGTTTTCTGTTTTATTACTGGCTGTGGAAATTGACTACATCACTGTTTTCTGTATGCTGCTACTAAATGTCCATCCCTGTATATCTGGAGACTTTCTTTTGGTTTTTGGTTGGTCTTTATCTATAAATCTCTCCTTGGGCTGATTCCCTCTTATCTGTGTGTTCATATGGGTAAAAACTATAACCAATACAGCCTTTGTTCTTACAATATGATACAATTGATTGTTCTGAAAATCAGAAAAGAATGATGTAAAAGGGCTTTTAAATATGCTGCAGAAGGAGCTGAAATTGTGAGAAATGGTTACCCTGTAGGAGTTAAAGTCAGTTTTAAAGGAGCAAGAGAATAAACTCTTTTAGTCAGTGTGACTGTTTTTAATTGTTGCTCTTAATGCGGTTTTTCAATCTTTTGTATGCAATATAGTATTTGTTTTAAATTATTGTAATGTGTTGTATATTGTTGTTTTTACTTTTACTGCCATGATGCCTGGTCTCTCTTCCAAATGAGATTTGAATCTCAATTAGATTTTTATCTGAATTAATAAGGGTTAAATGTTAAATACATAACATTTATGTACATTTACTTTACATATAAATAGTTCCTGGTGTGAGACCAGGAGGACACACAAATCCCTGTGGCACAGCTGATGGACCCGGAAGGTTACTTTTATAATTGATTAAATACGAGCAAAGTAAAATAAAGCAGCAAAATGATCTTTCTGAAATTATTTGTTTTATTCAGCAGTTTAACAAGTAGACTGATGGATGAATTCATTAATCCAGCTGTAACGCTGTAAAGCTTAATGATAGCTGAAGCAGTGAGTGTTTGATTAGTGTATTGATCTTACCTGCTGTGCAGATGTTGATGAAGAGGAGGGTGAAGCATAAAAACTTTGAAGCCATGTTCCTGGGTTGTGCTGGCAAACTCTGACACAGTCTGACTTAAAGCTGCTGTAAAAACCAGAGTGCAGGATCACATGACCACAGCATCAGCTGTTACCAGGAAGAAATCTACAGTGGGGCAAAAAAGTATTTAGTCAGCCACCGATTGTGCAAGTTCCCCCACCTAAAATGATGACAGAGGTCAGTAATTTGCACCAGAGGTACACTTCAACTGTGAGAGACAGAATGTGAAAAAAAAATCCATGAATTCACATGGTAGGATTTGTAAAGAATTTATTCGTAAAAAACACGGCCCCAATAACACTGGAATACTCCACCAATGACAATAAAGGAGCTCTCTACATATCACACCTTTAAGGAATATCTTAAAAAACTGGTCTGAAAAAAAAAGAAGGTCAACTGATCACCTTCCCCCAGAATCCCCAACCAGTAACTTACCTGTGAAATGTACTTTGCACTCAAACATCCACCAGCTGCAGCAGAGCTCAAATGTATCTTCATTCAGCTTGAATGTTTAATTTTGTATTTAAATGTAACACTCAGAAGCTGTTTTTGGGTTTTCACATAACATTGATGGGTTTATAAACCAATAATTAACTGTGATATGGCATTTAAGTGACTAAATAAAGTGTGGTTTGAAGACAGACCAAACTGGCTCAGCAGCCTTGTGCCTTCTTCTTCTGCACCCAGTGACACAACACTGACTGGTTGTTGTAGAAGATGAGAACATCTTGTGGCAAAGCCTGCACAATTATATTTTATCATCAATAATTACAACAATAAATAAAAACATGATAACAAAATGAAAGGAACTGAGATGAAAATAAATGAACTCAAATCTTTGTCAATAAATCTTTAATGAAACAAAAAACCTTCTGGTTCACATCACTGTTCTCTGTCATCAAAAACTCTGTTAATAATCAGTCCAAGTGAGGACTGGAAGGTCTGCAATCATGCTGACCTGCTGCTGCTGTTTTTAAGGACAGGGTTTCTTCTGGATGTTTGACATGTAATAAAGCATATAAAATATTGGGATGCAAAAAAAATTCAATAAAGAACAGCAGTTTATCTGAGGATGCTTTCTGCTGGCACCGGAGGTAAAACAGCAGGTTCCGTGTAATCAGATTACAAACTCCTCAGATTTATTAAGACATCAGCCCCAACCATTCAGTGTCACTCGGTTCCTCTGATGAGTAAGAAGATTCCTGCTGCCACACCGAGGACACCGACAGTCAGACCCACTCCACAAAACATGGCAGGTCCAAGAATGAGATCAGAGTTCTCCACAGCTGCAGACAGAAACACAGAGAGTAATGTGAACCGTCACATCTGGAAACAGTCATAGAGGAGTCCCACAGGGTTCAGTGCTGGGAACTATACTTTTTATTTCAGGCAATATTATTAGAAAACACTGCATCATTTTCATTACTATACAGATGACACTCAGTTTTACTTAAATATTAATGCTGTAAAAACTCCCTGAAAAGCCTTTAGCTAATCCAAAATGCTGCAGCAAGAGTCCTGACAGGGACTAGAAAGAGAGCAGATTTCATTGGCTTCAGTTAAATCCAGAATTCAAAATCCTGCTCCTCACATACAAGGTCTTAAATAATCAGGCCCCATCTTATCTTAATGACCTTGTAGTACCATATCACCCTATTAGAGCACTTCGCTCTCGCTCTGCAGGCCTACTTGTTGTTCCTAGAGTAGGGGAGACCGGGGATAGTTGTAACGTGGGTCAGTTGTAACACTTCCAATTTCTCCAATCAGGGCTAAGTTTCAAATGATGTGACTCATCCTGTGCATGCCCAACTCAATTCTGCTATCACATGTGAAAAATCAGCACATTTTGTCAAACACAGACAATTTAACATGAAAAAAAGTAATTTGTATGCCAAAAAGTAAGTTTTTCTACTTTATTTCAATTTCTAATAGCATTATCTGCTTTGCAGTTAAACTCATCAAACTTGAATTATGTTATTTGTATGTCTATGGGGATATATTCTGTGTAGGTCTTTAGTGCTAATGTTTTAGCCGTTGGCTGTAATGTTAGCTAGTTCATGGCTATAGGAGTCTGGGTCAGTTGTAACAGCAACAGTCTGGGTTAGTTGTAACAATAATGCAGATGTTGCAACTTACCACACTATTACTTTAACTTATATTAAACAAGTTGGGGCAACGACATCAGCAGAGAGAGGTTCATTGGTCGCTTTTGTATATGCGGTTAATGCCATTGGCAACACAATTCCTCCACTGTTTGTGTTCCCACACATACATTATGCAGACCACTGTGTCAGAGATGGACCAGTAGGAAATACTGGTAGTGGAAATAAATCAGGATGGATGCAAGAAACAGATTTCCTCATCTTTCTGAAGCACTCTGCAAACCACACCAAGCCATGATAAAAAGTAATGGAATTGCGATGCTGGTGAACAGCTACATTTTTTCAGCTTCATTGTTATGTTCAAAATTGGTGCAAGAGTTGTAGGTTATAATGCCCACTGAGCCAATGAGGCCAAACTCAAGGAAGACCAACCAAAATTAATGAAATATTCAGTTGCAGAAAATTCCATAATTTGTCTTTTTTGGGGGGTTGGAATATGTTCAAAAGCTAGATTTCTGCATTCTGTCACACACACACACAGCTACATAAATGTCTCTAAGTGCATTCATGTGTTGAATAAACAAAGATTACATGTTAATATTTTGTCAGTACCCTTATTTCATTGTGTTACATTTCACCCCAGGATATGTTACAACTAACCCAGACTATGGGGTTAATTGTAACATTTCACTCTTTGTGTTTGAGGCCATACCATGCAATGGGTAATTGTGCTGCAGAGAAAATAGCTGCACTATTTAATAGCAGAGACATGTAAATACTTTGCATTACATTTTGAATCCACTACCTTAAAAGAGCTCCAATTTACAGACAGAAATGTCAAAAATGTTACAACTATCCCCGGTCTCCCCTATTTAAAATTAGATTCTATCAAATAGTAGTACTAGTAGATTAAGATTAGGCTTAAAACTTTGCTTTTTGATAAAACTTCTCTCTCTGATATTGCTGACTCTTTACCTTAGAATATAAAGCAACTTGAGATTACTGTTGTTGTGAAATTGTACAATGTGAATTGAATTTTGAGTTGAATTTTCTCACCATAGAATTTGGTCATTGGTTGCATCAGGGCCACATGTTCCACGGTGCAGCTGTAGACGTCTCCCTGCTTTGGGATGAAGTCCAGTCTGGACGTCTGTTTGAAGGAACCATCTTTGTTGGGGAAGGGAACGCTGGTGTTCGCTCCTTCTGTCACCTTCTGCTCATTTTTGGTCCAGGTGATGTTGACAGGAGCAGGATAGAAACCAGTCACGTGACAGATCAGAGTGTTTTGGACTCCGAGCTCCAAATTTAGTACTGTGTAGATGATCATGCTCGAAGGAGGATCTGTGCACAAACATGTACAGGTTACTCACAACACCACTGCACTGAATATGCAACAGCATTGCAGCAAAGAGTCAGTATGTACAGGACCTGCACCGACTCTGTTGTTGTTGTTTTTTTCTCTAAAATGAATTTAACTCACAGGGTGAAACACTTTGAGCAGTGTGTGATTGCTGCTATGAGCTGAAAACTAAAAACAGAAGAGAAAGCACAGAAACACTGGGAGGACCTGAGCGTCTGCTGAAGTGAGATGTGTTTTCACTTGAATAAACAGAGAACTGAATGTTTGAAGATCCCCCAAAGTCATGTGATAAAGAGGAAGTTTGGTCTCCGCGTTTCCCGTTTCACTCCTGTGTGTCTGAGGTTTTTAGTCTCTATTGTTGTGTCGTTGATTCAGCAGCTCGTAACATGGAGCTGTAGTTCAGTATGTGTGTTTCACCTCTAAGAGTTCAGATGTTCTCTGTGTTTGTGTCATCAGGTCTTCATGGATATGAATACAAACCTGGAACTCTGTGACAATAAAGGTCACAGTGTTTGTTAGCTCACCAAAGACGTGATGAAAATGTTTCTGCTCAGATCATCTTTGTGTAATTTTATTTGAAATCTGTAAATATGGCGAATATTGGTGCTTTCTCTCCATTTAAAGAGCTCTGTATGTTGTCAACAGCTGAGAAAACAAAATATCTGTTTATCTGAGTGTCAGTACGATGATAACATAGTTGAGTTGAACATGAAGAAGCCAATCACAACTGTTAGTTTAAAACATTGACTGATAAAGTGATTTGGTAATATTGGCTGAGGTATTGGAATCAGCCCGTAGAATCTGGGGGAATTAAGGGACATTTCAACCCCGAAACACAATCCGATTTTATCTAAAAATTCAAAGAAATCAATGGATGTTGAATGTACATAACTGAAAGGATCTCCAATGATCTAACCTGTCAGCCTCTGAAAAACCCTCTTTAACACAACAACACGTTTTATTTACCTCCGCTCTCTGAATGTTTTTCTGCCCTTTACATACGGACTGTGTGGTTAAGGATTTGTGTTTACCGAGTTCTTTGGGAAAGTCCTTCATAGCCTTACGAGTCACCATCAGGTTTTGTCTGCAGATCTGTTGATCAGCCACAGCTTCTTCATAGAAACCTGGAAAGCTTATTGGATCTGCAAAGGCAGGCAGAGCATTGACTCCTGTCTGTTTGTTGAAGTCGGCGTACCAGACCGCCTCATCATCCAGGATCAGAACGTTCTCTCCATCAGTATCTGAACAGCCGCTGATGGAGTTGCTCCCATGAGCATCTGAGGAGAATAAGAGGGCTGATTGAGTGCCATCAGAGCCTTTGTGTCATTTAAGTGAAATTAAATGAATTAAAACTGTAATTTGACTATAATGGTTTGTGTATGTTGCACTTAGACAGTCCCTTTGCAGCAATCACACTCCCAGCACAATGCTCAGAATGCTATTTTCATGGAAATGTTGCTAAAAGGGATGCTGTTTGACTTTAAGATTGTACCTTGAGTTATTAATCTGCAAAGCTCAAATTAGTGAACATATTATTAATTTTACCAAATTTATAAATTCCTGTCACACATTTTTTATTGAATTATTCTAGAATGTTTCAGATCTCCATCTGTAGTCTGCACAGTGAAACAAGTTTCACTTCACTTGTGTGCGTGAAACAAACGCACACTTGAATCAGACTGATGACACATCTGTATGAAGATTTTGGAGTGTATATGTACACGCACACACATACACACACACACTATCTGGCAACTTGGGTAACATAAGAGAAGCACAGCAAGCGCTTTGCAACCCACCTCCCACTCAGCTCCTTTTCATGTTTTCATGCTGTTAGTAACGAAATCACACGTGTAGTTACTTACTGATGTCTGATCTGTTTTGTGCTTAAGAGGTTCTTTGGTTTCACTTTGACATTCTCGCCATAATTTCTTAATATCTCGTGCATGAAAGGTTTCAAATACAAGAGTTCATGAGTAAATTAGAGACTCACCATCAGCAGAAACACAGGGGACCAAGGAAAGGATGAGGAGCAGCACCCACACCTTCATCTTCATCAGAAGCAGCAGCAGCTCTGTGACTCTCTGAATGTCTGCGAGCTCAAACACGCGCAGCAGCCAATCACAAAGCAGGGCCCATATGATGTCATCGTGACCAGCCACACACAAGCAGCAGACACACACTCACAGAAACACAAACACAACTGGTATTAATAATCATTTTCATATAAAACTCATTTTGATCAGAGCCTGATGAAGATCACAGGTGTGGAAAACAAAGGTCTTATGGAAAAAAAAAAACACGGAGTAAGGTGACTACGGTGATCTGGGATTGCTGATACACTGAGGACACCTGGTGGACAGATGGAGAACTGCAGAGGTGATCTGGTGACATCTAAAGCCAGGAGAGGTTTGATGCTGAAACATCATCAGACTGTGAGAAACTGAACCAGCTCTAGTCCTGTTCTGTCTCCAAACTACAAACTACTGAATACTGTCAAGACTTTCAGAATAAGACTTCCTCTCTGAGCCTGTGGGAATCGACATTAGTAACAGGTCATTTATTCAGACTGTCTAACCAATGTCCCTGCTGTCCCAGTATGAGCCTACTCTATGGACGAACTGGTCCTTTCGGCAACATCTTTGTTGGAGCTCTGTTTGAACAATAATTCCCACCATGAGCTTCCTCTGAGGACACTCCTATCTCTAAGGATTATTCATGCCTGTTACAGATGTTAAGACATTATTAGGAACATGATGAACACTAACCAACTTTAACTGAGGAGAGATAAAGAGGTTTCCAAAATAAGCCTGCTTTACATCTGAAGAATCCAAAAAATGACCTATGCTAACCACTTTTCCTTGATCTTGGTGGAAAACGATACAAGGTGAAGGAAAGGAAAGGTATGAAGGAGGATTAATAAGGATTTAAAACAAGAGAAGAGCAGTGCACTGAGGGTCCGAATGAACCTACACTCAGACACCCTCACATTGGATCTCTTAAGAGAAACTACAATCTGCAGAAGGCGGACTACAAAATGTTCATGTCACTTCACTCCAGTGTTTTAACGCTGTTGTTTTATGCAGGTCGTGTAAAACAGATCATGTGTGAAAAGTTTCCTTTTATTACTCGTGTTGGAATTTGAAAGAAACAGGAACATGTAGGCGGAGGGTCGGCCTGTGACTGTGGACGGGTGTTTGTGAGGGTGGAGTTAGAGCACATGTGTCTGAAGCAGTTTCAGTTTCACACCGAAAGCCATCAGAATCACACAGTTACGGAGTTTTAGTTCACCCTAGTGTTTTATAACTGCAGACAACTTCGTGTTCTTGATCTTTATGTTGTTGTTTTAATTTCTGCAGAATATTTATTGAAACCACACGTTTATCTAACATCAGCTGATTATGTAAATGTTTTTTATGTAAAATGTATTTTATTTACATGGTTAGGTTTTTTAGAACCATATTTATTTTTTAACTGGTAGATTTGTTGAGCACTACATCAAATCAAATCAAATCAAATCACTTTTATTGTCACATCACATGTGCAGGCACACTGGCACAGCACATGCGAGTGAAATTCTTGTGTGCGAGCCCCACAAGCAACAGAGATGTGCAAACACAACAACACAAACGAGCAAAATACAAGAATGGCCAACCTGAAACTAATAAATATATGTACAATATATAATAGTGTATGCATTTCTGGATGTGTATACTAAATATTTTCCTACGTGTGTGTGTGTGTGTGTGTGTGTGTGTGTGTGTGTGTGTGTGTGTGTGTGTGTGTGTGTGTGTGTGTGTGTGTGTGTGTGTGTGTGTGTGTACACATTTTTACAAATTAAATAGTAAAAAAATAATAAATAAAATATATAAAAATATACAGAGTTGAATATGTGCAAAACAAGTGGCATTTATATACAGTGTGGAGTGCATAATGTTGAAGTTCCAGTAGTGAAGCTGAGGTGTCTATGACGTGTTCAGCAGTCTGATGGCCTGGTGGAAGAAGCTGTCTCTCAGTCTGCTGGTACGGGACCGGATGCTGCAGAACCTCCTTCCTGATGGAAGCAGTCTGAACAGTTTATGCTGGGGTGACTGGAGTCCTTGATGATCCTCCCCGCTTTCCTCAGGCACCGCTTCCTGTAGATGTCTTGGAGGGAGGGAAGCTCACCTCCAATTATCCGTTCAGAGCACCGCACTACTCGCTGGAGAGCTTTGCAGTTGTAGGCGGTGCTGTTGCCATACCAGGTGGTGATGCATCCAGTGAGGATGCTCTCAATGGCACAGTGATAGAAGGTCCTGAGGATGCGGGGGCTCATGCCGAATCAAACAATCAAACAATACATTGTTTGACCTGAGTGAAAGCTGATCTCAGGTGTTCTCCAGCAGCTAGTGAAGGAGGTCCAGCTCGTTTCTCAGATTCAGCTCTTTTGGCTCAACTCTCTTAGATGGTGTCACTCTTGATTCGTGCATTTTTAAAAGTTATTTCTTTAATTAAAACACTGTGACGTCCTTTTTGGAAGTTTAGGTGCAGTTGATTCATAAAGGAGGAAGAAACAGGAAAAGGTTGAGGGTGAGCAATGTTCCCTCTAAGCTGCGTGCATGCGCATTTGCGCACTGCTGGCACGGTTTCTGCACACAGGAAATCTGTGTTGTGCACAAAAAAAATTCTAACCTGAATTGAAATTAAAATTTTAACAATTCTGTTTTGCAGTGTTAGTCAGTGACTGACTGCTCCCATATGGGATTAGAACGATGCCACTTTATCCCATAGTCCAGCCAATTCACATTCGTATATACGCAGCTAATCAACGTGGTTGACAGGCTGTGCCGATAGGCCACGTAAAAGCAGAGTTATGATAAAAATATCTGCAGTGTTTGTTTTTTTCCTATTGTTGTTTATTTTTACTGCGGAAGAAACGGTAAAACACTGTTTTATAAGGAAAACGCTGGAAAGCACTCTCCGCCTGTGAGCAAAAACAGCCTCCCTCCCAATTCCCACAGCCTTTCCTATTGGTGGAAAAATGTACCATCTGGAATCAAACAATGATATGGCAACATGGCATTTAGTTGTTTAGGAAGGGGGAAGTTTTAGGAGTGACGGCGGTGTTTTGAGATGTGAGAGATTTGAGACGTTTAGCGCAAATCTTGTGTAGTTAGTGTGTAGTGTAGTCAATAGTGTTGTTGTGTGTCAGAACAATGAGGCGACTGCTGAATGTTACAGGTGTTACAGCAGTGATACATCTCCTGTTGTCAGGCCTGCAAGTATCAGGCTGATGTTCTCCTTCATCTCATAGTGGACAGAAATTATTTTTGGAGTGGCACAAATAATTTGTGTGGCATCAGATTTGATGCAGAACAGCTGATTGTTGGCTGCATTTTTATGTAAACAGCTGCAAAAAACTTTGTTGTTTGCAAAACTTAGTAACTGTTTTTTTAAGACGTAACTATATAATTAATTGCCCAGAATTGGTCTTTATTTACTGTACTTGCAGACAGAGAGTTACAGACTCTCTCCCAGACCACAGACTCATAATACAAGTCAGAGCAAAAAATAAATGAATAAATAAATAAAGTTGTGTTTTCAAAATTGGAGTCCAGGTTATTTTTACTTCCAATAGTGCTAACATACTACACAGCTCATGAACATTGTAAGTGGGCTAAAGCAGTTAATTAAAGATAGTCTAACATAAATGTAAATGCTGTAATTGGATTACTTTAATAAACATGTAACATGGATGGATTTGATGCTGGCGTGACCACAGTGCACACGTCTGCTGTCGCTCACAGTGGTCCAAGGGACGCTCTGGGAGTTTGTGTGTTCAGACACATGAAACATTAGAGGGAACATTGAGGGTGAGTCTTTGAATTTTATTTCCTTCCTCTCTTTAGTCACCTGCTGACCCGGGTTTGTGTCAGTACAGCCTAACATTTCTTCATGTGACCGGCTGTGGGCTAACAGGACGAGTCTAATGATTACTTTTTTAAAAGTAATGAGTAATCTGTAGCAGCTGTGTCTCTGCTCCCATCCTCCTTTTTTCTACACGTGTCCAATAACAGCTTCATTAGTGTGTCTGCTCTGCAACCACAGAGCTGCTCTTCGTGTGATGATGTGTCCTTAAGAAATGATAGGCCACAGTGACCTTTGACCTTTAAACTCTAATCAGTTCATTCTTGGATTCAGGTTATTGTGCTGAATTGAAAGAGGTGTGCACACAGTGCTGAGCAGCTGTGCTGTTCATGGTCACATGAAGGACAGCATTTAAATTTTACAGTGATGATGGTGAGTCTCATTTTCACTCAGCATTCACAGATGACACCTTTACACTAGCTTTATACTGACAGTTATAATAAGCCCCGTATGGGAGGTCAGGTAGCACCTGCTTTGATCTTACCGACCTCAGTTTAACCCACACAGAGCAGCAGCATTTCAGCTGATCACAGCCTTAAACTAAAGTATCTCACAAAAGAGATTATTGATATTTACAAATTATTATTTATCCCTCCTCTGCATCACTGCACATGAACTTTGACCCCTGCTGATGACACATTTTATGTTTTTCTGATGGTTTCAATTAAAATCTGCTTGTTTGGGTTTTTTTAACCTTTTCTGATGTGATTAGGTGTTGTGATCAATTTTTCAATGAGTTATTGATCCCAGGAGTTCAGCTATTTGAAGCTTCATCCTTGTGATTTAAAACGTTTTTAGTTTAAATGTTTATTCTCATAAAGTAGTTTTATTCAATCATACTTCTAAAGTAATTAGTAGTTATTTACCTGCAGTGGCTGCCTTTCTTCTGTACCTCCTCTCTTTGGTCCTCCTGGTGCATTTTAGGAGCTCGACCTCCTTCATTTTGGTGTCTGGCACTGCGTCAGTGGGCAGAAGTAGACAAGGAAACACAAACTGAGGAAAGGAAACCAGCAGTGAGAATAAAGCTTCTTAAAAAGATTTTTTTAAAGTAGATTTCTCTTTTTTTTAGACATAAAATGGAAATATTCAAGCATATATATTTAAATTTTCATGTAAAGCATCAATAGTAAAAGTACCTCAAAACTGTACTCAAAGTAAAAGTACTTATCAGTCTGTCTAAACTGTAGTAAACTCTGGCCTTAGTGGAACATGTATTACATCTTAACTTTTTCATGTCCTTGAATCTAAAATTTAAAATGTGAGGTGGTGCAGCTGCAGACTCACAATGCTGTGAAATGTTTATGAGTGGATGAGTGGGTCTGTTGCTCTGTCTTAATCTGGATAAAACAGATGAATGTAAACTCAGTCACGTGCAGGCAGCTTCTCTTTCTGAAACAGGGAAACATGGAGCACCATAAAAATCTTGCGCTGTTAAACTGTTAGAGGTGTTAGCTGTTAGAGGTGTCAAACATATGGCACGTGGGCCAGAACTGACCGGCCAAACAGGCCAATGTGGCCCACTCGGTCGGTTTAGATAACATGACCGGGAACGGGGGCATTGATCTGAACTTTTCAATTTATTTTCAACATTTTTCAATTTTCTGACCAATAAAGCCGTCGCTTTTGGTCTGCAACATACAGAGTTAAAGACAAACAATCAAATCGCATACTGCTCCTGTGATTTACTACACCAGCTTTACTTTACTTTATAGTGAAGAAAAACTGAGACCCAGCATTAAAGATGTACTTCATTTACTCAATAAATCAAACTGTGCATCCAAAATTAATCCGTGAAAGATGTTGTGTGGTGTTATTGTTCTGCTCCTATCCCCATGCTGAAGCAGGGCAGATTCATTCAGCAATCAAGAGAAGAAGGAAATAAAACTTAAAAGAATAAAAAAAAAAATCGCAATCAAAAAGACAAATGGTCATGACAGAAAAAAAATTGACTGCAAATTAGGAGAAGCCTCAAACATCACAGAACATCAGCTTCAGCTCTGAGATGAGAAACTTTAAAAGCACTTAAAGTTAAAAGTTTAAAAGCACAGAACCTCTGATGGATCTGCAGCACGATAACACCTGACAACCTGCTCTTGCAGAGTACTGTTTCTGGTGTCTGAACTCAGTGATAACATGATGAAAACCACATGTATGTGGGAGAAAACATGTGAGCCACCACTGATCTCGTTTCAACTCTCAGGATCTCTTCTGCTCTGATTGGCCAACAAACGTTACATCTCTACTGATCCTAAAACTTTCCCACTATTCACCTAAATGATTTATTTGGATTTATCTGTCATCCTGGAGGATATGATCGGATATAGGGAGTTTATATTTCCTTCAGAGCAAAACTGAGGGTATAAAATCCCATATACTAAGGGGACGAGTTCACGCTCCCTCTGAGGGAAACAAGCGTTCAATTCAAACGTCTCTTACTGAAACTTTATTAGACTCATTAACTATCTGTGTTAACACGTGCAGCTGCCGGACACCGCCCGGTGAACCGTTAATTTTCACCGTTACGCCGTTTGTTTTCTGCTGTGCTCGCCTTTCTAGTCAGGCACTGCTCAGGACACCTCTCTCCTCGCTCCATTCGCCCGCCCTCCCCGAATAGCGCCCAATCAACATCGCAGATCCCGTGATGGCTGGGCCTCAACTTCGCACCCGATTGGACACTTTTGCGGTCGAGCGCGAGGTCCCTGCCGTCGCGTATAAGAGCGCGAGCTCGAGTATCTGAGCACGATGAAGGCAGCTAGCAGTTAGTAGCTAGTCGTAGCAGAAGTCTACTGTTATAGTTGAAGTCACGGGCCGTTACAGAGCACACGCACACTGACAGGCACATGCACGGGGAGCTGGGTGCGGGCTTGTGTTCATGCACACAGCGGGTTTCCGGTGGTGTTTCGGGACTTGTTTATCTTTGAGGGGCGTGTGTTTTTGCTCCGTGCTAGGCGGCTAGCTGCAGAAGCTAACTGTGTTTGTTTCTTGTAGTGCAATTGAATTATTCATGAGGGCTCGCAGGGATTGGCGGAGTGAGCGACGGGGGCGGGGCTAGGACGGGGTTTCCTCGGGATTTTGGGGGCGCACGCACGCACACGCTCTGACAAAAACATAAATCGGATATTTCTAAGACTCGGAGGGTGAAGTCTGGACGGCGGACGGTGATCTCTGCAGGACACTGTGAGTACAATCGATCAGTCAGTGATTGATTATTGATCGACGACGTTTGCCTGATTTGTTTGAGTGAAGAACTTTGAAGTAATCAGAATAAATCAATGTTGCTTTAACGATATTTGTAAGAATTTTTATTTCGATTATTCTTCAAAGTAAGAGTCACAAATAAAAGTGACACTTTGACGCACTAATCAGAAAGAACTCATGTAGGTGCTTTTACTTTGAAACATCAGGATGTTGAACTTCCTTCAGGAGGTCACAGTTACAGTTTTTGTCTCCTTCACCCCTCTGAAGTTTACTTATTCTGCTCATTTATCACTAAAGCCTTGTTCAGCGCCCTCCATAATATGACAACTTTGTCCCTGTTTGGCTGCCCTCCGGAAGCCTGTTGAGGGGCATTAACACACACCCATCTAATAAGGTTTCAGCAAGAGACGTTTGAATTTAATGTTTGTTTCCCTCAGAGGGAGCGTGAACTCGTCCCCTCAGTGTGTGGGATTGTATACATATTTCACAAGTCATTCATTGATCAATATTGTTCACTGATTACAGCCTCAGGGGAAATAGAAGATGCTCGATGAGTTTTTATCGTCATACAGATCCGAGATTCCTGTGTGGTGCTCAGTCTTTTAATGTTAGCACACATCACAGTCTGATTGGGAGGATGCCAGCCCAAAGAAAACTAAAGTTGTCAGGTTACATACAAATTTCTGGAAACCATCAGGATGCAAAGGAGAGGTGGCAGGATGTCTGATTGGCTGTGTGATGGAGGCAGGTTATAAAAGAAAGTTCAAGCTTAAGTCGGTGCTGAGGGTCCTTCATCCCAGTTTCAGCTCAGATTTCCCTCAAAACTTCTTTCATTGAAAGATGCTCTTCCTTATGGCGCTTATACTTAAAGTCCTTTTAGGGATGAAGTTTGGGCTCCTTCTATGTGTTATTCTGGCACTGAGGATCATTTTAAAATGAGTTTTTTAGAAAACCTTTTTGAGTTTAGATGTCCCTCCGTTGTTTCAGGGTAAATATCTGATCCCGTGGATCCTCAGGAGTGGAGCTCAGGTTAATGCAGAATGAGCTTAAGGTCTGTTTGCAGATGGTGTTTGACGGGCGGTGCTGCCAGCATTCACACGTGTGTGAATGTTTATCCCTGCAGTTTGGCTTTCTCCCTTCCAGCTGATCCAGGAATGTGCAGGGGGAAATGATGGTCCCAAACAGACTAATCGCGGTTGTTCCAGGCTGTGTCGATGTCGATGTGTAGTTAGAGGTGGAGGTCATGTTACGATGTGCCTACAGCGCAGATTTAACCATGAAAATGAATCCCACTTTAGGAGGGAGAGAGACAAGTTCGCTTTGTTTGACAGGAGCAAACCTGGGACAAACACTGTTAGCTAAGCGGGCAGCAGAGTGGTTAGTTTGCTGAGCTATCAAACACTCTATGTTACAGTGCAGCGTGTTCATAGTAACTGATAACATTCATCACTTTTACACAAGAACATAATTTATTTAGATTTTTACGTTTTTGCAATAATCTGCTCAGCTGCTGTTTTTAAACTCAATGGTTGTCAGGTTTCCCCTGCGAAGTCTATCTGAGAAGGGTACATTTTAAATTTTCTTTTAGCTTTACATGAAAATTTTTCCTCAATAATAAAGAAGAATCTGAAAATGGGAAAAGCAAAAAACGAAACGGATAAAGAAATAAAACCCTGAGTGAGGATGAAAACACAATTAACGGATAATAAAACTTTTGGTGCTGAGTTCAGGTTCAGCTGGGTTTTTTCTGTTTGTATTCACTCTTCTAATAGAGCTTCATTAATGAGGTTACGATCAATAATTCAGTAATTATTATACATTTATGTCTCGTGGTTTATCTTAAGTAGCTGAATCTGACTCCACCCCCTTCTTCTTTTGCAGGTCATTGTGATTGGCTAGACGGCAGAAGATGATGTCAGTGGACAAAGAGGCGGTCCTCACCCATGAGGCGCCCATCAGACTCAGCCCCGTCTTCCCCGCTGCCATCAGCCTATCAGAGCAGCCGCAGCTGGCTAAACCCCTCCCCATCATCCGGGCTAAAAATGGCCTCCAGCCGCCTGATGACAGCCAGCCGGCCCTTCCGGCGCCGCCTCCTCCTCCATCGACTCAGCGAATCGGGAATAGGCGTTACTCCATGGGCGTGGGCTTCAAGGGGCTGACCAAGCGCCGACGCCGCGCCAACAGCGACAGTCTGTCAGAGTCTGTGTTACCGAGTCACTTCCTGTTGGGCGGGAACATCTTTGACCCGCTGAACCTGAACTCGCTGTTGGACGAGGAAGTAAACAGGTGAGGAGGTTATTGGTGGATTCATTCAGAGATCAATATAACGTCACTGCTGCAGGATTTAACACTGACACCACCTTTATGCTCTTCCCCTTTTCTTCAGAACAACCAATCAGGAGACACCAAAGTGCTCACCCCTGCCGTCACGGGGCGAAGACCCCGTAGAGATCCTGGTGCCTCGTGACATCACTGATCCTCTGAACCTGAAGGGAGGGGGAAAGGGGGGTGAGGATGGACGAGGGGTCCTGCTGTCCCCACTGAAGTCCAAGAGGAAGCACAGGACCCGACACCACAAAGTAGGAGGAGGGGACGGCGAAGGAGACAAGGAGGTGGCAGCAGCGCCGCTGTTTCCCCACACAGGTGGATTCAGAGGTGAGACACCTGCAGCTTTACTGACACCCGGTGGACGAGCAGGAAACTGCAGCAGCTCACACAGTAAATCTACAGGTTTTTTTCAGATATTCATCAAGATATCAGGGAGGCGCTCTCATATTTAATGCAATAATGCGATGCAGCAGGTTATTAGTTACTTTTTTCAGTTTTTTGCTCGTTTTGCGGGTTATGTGCCCCGTCTGTAGTCCCTCGCAGTCCGAGGCTCCTCTGTATAACTGTAATAATTGATCTGCATGGCGCACTGATCGTTTTTGTACTCCTTCCTGTGAATGTCTGATTTGAGTCTGTAGCTTTAAATCAGACATGAACCGTAACAACGGCTCTGAACTTAGTGGATGAACCGGTGTGGTGTGTACACATAAACTGAGAAAACAACCGGTGGGCCTGTGTCCTTACACTCGCTCGTACCTGGCTGCAGCTGTTCTACCTGCAGAGTCCACCTGAGTGAAGTCTGTGCATGGACGTCTGTTTTGTCGCCTGCAGTACCGTTGTTGAACAAAGAGGGCAGCGTTCCTCCATCTCCTCTCCCATGTGAGCTCAACACTGCCATCACCTGCCGAGACGACGTGGCCCCGTCCCCCATCCTGCCCAGGAGGCACACCCACCCTCCACCTGGCCCCCCCCACAAGCCTGGGAGCCAGGGTGACGGGCGGCAACGAAAGCGGCGACGCACCACCTCGACAAGGTTGGCAGATGGTGCTGGAAGCACCATTGTCACAACGACTGTAGCTCCGCCAAGCAAATTCCAGACACCGTTAGTGGGAGGGGCTAAAGCTGCCAGGTGAGTGTGTCGTCTAAACTGAGTAATCACTGTGATCTGATTGGGTGTCTTTATCACATGACATCTGTACCACCTCCTGCAGGTGTGGAGGACCTCAGACTGGTTCCACTAACCCCAGAGAGAAGAAGAAGGACAAACACCGCTACCAGTACGGGAACCACAGCCGTTACTATGGCTACCAAGGTTTTTATGGAGACAAGTGGGAGGGGCGGGTTGGGGCAGAGGAAGACCCAAGGCTCCGGGTCCTTGAAGCTGATTGGTTCAGAGACAAGACGGTTCTGGACGTAGGCTGCGGCACTGGTCACATGACACTGGCTGTTGCCCGAAGATTTAACCCCACCCACATCTTGGGGGTGGAGCTAGACAAGCAGCTCGTCCGTGCTGCCATACAGAACATTAGACACTTCCTGTCACATGACCTGGTGCTGGAGGACAGACGGAAGAGGAAAGACACGGTAGCCCCGCCTCCTCCCAAACAGGAAGGGGAGGAGGGGCAGGAGGAGTTGATGAAGGAGTTCCAACAGGCTCTCTCCTTCCCTCTGTCCTTCAGGGTGAGTCGGGGCCCTCTCTCAGCTCCTCCCCTTCTCTCTCCTTCATCCTCTTCCTCCTCCAGGTTCCCCAGTAACATCACCTTCATCCAGGTGAGTCTCACTCTCCATCAGAACCCTCGCTGGTGTCCAGCCACCGCTCACCTCTGTGACTCCTCCCACAGGGCGACTACGTCTCAGACCGTGAAGCTTGGCCTGGGCGGGGCCATTACGATGTCATCATGTGTCTCAACGTAACCAAGTGGGTGCAGCTGCAGTCAGGTGACGCGGGTGTGGTTAGACTATTCAAACGAGCCTATCAGAGCCTGTCGCCAGGTGGAATATTTATCCTGGAGCCACAACCATGGAGCAGCTACTGCCACAGCAAGAGAGCCTCGGTAACGCCTAGCAACATGAATATAATCATATGCAGTTAGTGTGTGTGTGTGTGTGAGAGAGAAACAGCATCTGTCCTTTGCTCATCCTTCTGACACAGTGTGATCGATGACAGCAGGAAGTATTCACACGTATAAAGACCAGATTTTACATGTAGAGATAACAGCAACAGGAAGTGACGGTGCTCAACACTGTGTGTCTATCACAGTCCGGTCCTTTAGAGTCGTAATGGTTTCCTAAAAGGGTATGAGTAACTATGATCTGATATTTTGCATTAACTTTGTTAGTAAAAGTGTTCTTGTGTATTCTTTTGCAACACTTTGAGCATTTTGGCAGAAGAATGAATTTATTCATGGGTACTGGTTCACTAAACACGCATGCAGGGAGCGTCTGTAAATATCTGTGCTTCTGTGTATATACATCTAAGAACATTCAGCAGCACGTGTATCCAGTAAAAAGTTCATTTCTGTGGTTTTCCAGAAAACAACGTTCAGTCACTGCAGGAGTTTGAGGCTCAGGCCTGAACAGTTCACCTCCTACCTGACGGACAGCGTGGGCTTCAGCTCCTACAGACTCATCACACACGCAGGTGACAACATGCACATATGCACCCATCAGGGCTCCGGTGTATTCTGGCTCATATTTGACCACTCGTCTTGGCAGGATCGGTAGAGTTAGTTAAATTTGTTCGTTTCTGGGAATGGACCTGTCCAAAAATTTTCCATGAAGTTGATCTCTGAGCTTTGGGAATGCCGTTCCAGGCGTTTAATTTTAGCCTGCTTTATCCCTCCCAAAACCAGGTCTGATGTGTTTGTGATCATTGTCTTGTTGGAACACTGAGTTGTGTTCAAAGTTTAATCATCTTGCTGTTAAACAATAAACTATTAAACATGTTTGCCGTACACTAACCCAGAAAAAAGAAAAGTTAAACATTAGCCGGACACTTGTGCCTGTGTGAGTGGATGGATGACCACACCTGTAAATACAGTGACACAGATGCTGAAGTATGTGAGCCAGCTAATGCTACCCAGCCTAGCTGTATCCATAGACTGTATGTTAGCATTACTGCTAATGATTGATATCCCAGTAAAATCCTGCAGTTTCACTGAGCACACCTGCCGCTCACACCTCGGTGATGCCTTGTTAGTTAACAGCAGCAGGCCAGGTGAATAACTGCAGACGTTTACCTGAAGACTGTTAGACTGCACAGGTGTGTGTGATCTGAGCTGTCTGCTTGTGTTTCCAGGTAACCAGCGGCCCATCTACCTGTTCCATAAAGGCTCTGCGCAGAAGAAGTGAGCTCACGCCTTCGGCGTCCTTCTGTTTCTATGGAAACAGCATTAAAACTGTGACTGAACAAACTGCTGATGTCGCACAGCAGAAGAGAGAGAACTGGAACCTGATTGGATGGCAGTACTCCTGTGGATGTGATTGGTTGAGTACAGGTGTCCATGTCCACCTAAACCAGTAACATGATTTTTCCATTCAATGAGATTTCCCCACACAGACGTGATATCATGTGTCTGATGCTGGGATTATACTGGTTGTTGATCAGATCAATAAGACAGTAAAGCACAAAGAAATAACTGCGTTTCTATTGGCCGCTGGATACCAACAGGAAGTGGTTTTTCATATTTCTTCCACTGCTTTTTTTTCCTGTCAAAATAAAGCTACTGACTCCAAATCCCTGAATTAAGGCTGCTCATTTGTCTTTCAGGTTTTCTGTGTAAAAGTACAACATATTGTGAACTCCTCACAGTATGACCTGAATTGGCATTAAATTTGTTAAACCTGCCTCAGATTGTCTCTCTCATGCTCTCTGCTAATAAGCAGTTAGATGGAGACCTGGAAATTCAGAGGATCTGTGGAAAGCTGCAACATCATAACAAGGAGGAGTACCATCTCTACTCCAGGTCCTTCCTGAAGGATCAAGCTCCCCATTCCAACTCTAAGAAGGATGGCACACATCCTTCAGAGGAAGAGGAACAGAATCAGTCCAACATGACACCATGTGAGGTCTGCAGCAAGCAGGTTTATCTAAAGAAGACATCAGGAAACTCGGATCTAATCAGTGCACAAAGAAGACATGAGGTGTCCAGTGATGGTCGGGGGATCAGACGTGAACCAGGACTACAAACACAGCAGACTTGATGTTCCTGTGGGAGCTCCTCCTCAACCTGCTTCACGCGCCGCTCACAGCCTGAAACAGCTTCAGGATCTCAGCAGCTTCTCTTTAAATTCAGTCAGTTTTGGGATTGTTAGCTGTTACACTAAGATGACAGGGGCAGAAAAGCATGCTGGGAGCTGTAGTTCTGAACAAAAGACAGATCCATTCATGAGAAGATTTTCAGTCACCACACAGAGTGGAGCTTTTAGATATTTAATGGAGGTGTAATTGTGCAACTTTGCCACAAGAGGGAAGTAGTGCACCGTGTTAGACTGCTGACAGCCTCAGAGTGAACGTCTCACTCTGCTGTGTCCACTCGTCACTCCAGCACTCGAGGGTCGGCGTCCTGAAATGAGGTCATTAGAAGGACTGACTGCATGCTGAAGTGGTAGTTCAGCCATTAGAGTCATGATTTAACAGCTGATGAGTGAATGAACATAGTGCAATAGAAGAGCAGTATTCTGAACACTTACATTTAATTACATGTGTTTGACTCCGGGGTTTCCACCTAAGCATGCCGTCAGTCTGGCTAATGACCTCCTATATTTAGGTGTGCTGTGCAGGCACGTGTAAAGGTTTCAAACTGACTGTGAAGTGGATGGTTAAAGAAATTAACACGAGCCTTCCTCAGCATGTTTGGTATAAATGGCTAAAAGTCTGTCTTGCCATCACCCTGAGAGTTTGCTGGCAATCCAAAAGCTGTTCTTCAGTCGTGTTGCCAAACAAGGCAGCGATGCAGAAAGACACAACACATTCAACTTTCAACTGGAGACCAGCAGCTTTAATAATTGTAGGTGATGACTTATAAGAAGACTTCCTAAAATCCATAATCCTGTCTTTAGTTTTTGGCACATTCAGTGAGAGGAAGCCACAAAATATCCAACCGTCCACTTCTTAAACACAGAGGTCTCTGCTGTGGTTTCTGTCACGCACCTCCAGGTGAGGATGTCCTGTCACTGGACCCACACAGGTAATATACTGTAGCTGCAAAAAGCTGTTTGTCTACCAGCTGGTTTAAACACATACTCACGACTGCATTTATTCTTAAAATCATTTTCTAATGTAGAATCAGCTAAAGACGTTTTCATGAGTGAACGTAGTAACTGAGGGGAGTCCTGCTGTGTCCCTGAGGTCCAGGAGGAGGTAACGGTCCACCTCACAGGTGAGACTCGTTGGTACCAGCCGGTGAGGAAGCTGCAGGAGTTTGTGTGTTAGCTGTGTTAGCTAACTACAGACTGATGTCTAATCCTCCTTTCATCATCGTCATGCTGTTGCCGTAATAACAGCTGAGCTGCAGGTGAAAACTGAATCACCTGAAAGACTCACAAACAACGTCTGAGTGGCTCTTTATTAGCTTTACTGGATTAAACTCACACAAATAAATGACACGCAGCCTTCCTGCAGCAGCGTCCACGGCTCCCACTCATGCTCACTGCTCACCTGACACTCACAAAGCTTTAAACAGGACATGAGTACAGAGTAACGACACAAACTGATCAGTAGGAGAAAATGAAGCGTTTCCAGTATAATTGATACCATCACACCGGCTCCACTCTGACATCACTGATCAATAACCAAAGAACACACAGATCAAACTTCAGCCATCAGAGGAGTCAACGGAGCTGCTTCTGTTCCTGATGTGCTGATCTCTCCCTGCAGGCAGCTTCACACAAACACCATAAAATAATAAGTGAAAGCAGAGAGAACCAAGTGACAGTGAACAAACACCTGTAACTGTGAACAGCACGACCCCGATGATGTTTCCTGGCTCCAGGCCACACAGCTGTATCTGGCTCTCTGTGGGGCGTTTAAGGGTCAGGCTGAACCGTCCGCTTTTCACACGCTCGTCTTTCTTTCACTCGGTCTCTGTGATGCCGCTCCTGTTTGTCAGGCTTCTCAGGACGGTGCCACCACTCCACCCGAGTGTCTTCAGGCAGCTGAGCTGTGGTTCTGAAGGGCAGCCGGACAGACTCCGCCCCCTCCTCCACCTCCACCCGACACTCTGAGAGAACAGCAAACACAGCATGAGGTGTACAAACAGCAGCAGGTGTCACAGTTGCGGAGAAAGCTGAAGCAGAGCAGAAGGTAACAAAGCACAGCACATTAGAAGCAGCTGCTGAGCTGATCACAGTCTGATGGGATTGTTTCTCCTGTCAGCTGCTGCGTGGATGTAAAAATGATCATTCAGCCAAAGGTGCTCCAAATAACTGTCTTAATGCTCCAATAAATATTATATTTAACCTCCTAAGACCCGAACTCCTACATGGCATGCATTTTTAAATTCTCTTTGCTATTTGGGCTGATTGGGACCTGAGGTATGCAAAAACAGAGAATTTCCAGATTTTTTTTTACCCGATTTTTGTCTCTGAGAAAAATGAGATCCACATGAGAGGACATTCGTTTTAATTTTTGATAGAACAGCAGCAGTATAATGTCCTCGTTAGTGGATATCAGGCCCTCGTGGAGCAAATTTTTGTATTTTGGTCTAGACGTCCCAAAATTTGATGTCCAAACATGTGGACGCCAGGTCCATGGCGGTTAAAGAAACAATCGTAAAGTTCTGTTTCCAGTTTGTCATTATTACAAACAGACATCAAACAGGATCTATGGATTAAATGGATGGAGATAATGATCCTACCGTCACAATGAGTTTGACCTTTAACCTGTATCTACAGCACTGACCTCTGACAGTAAGCAGCACTTGTTTCTTCAGCAGGATGTTTCCCTCCCTGCTAATGGTGCAGGTGTAGGTGTTTGTGTCTCTCTCTGTGGGCTGTTTCAGGCTCAGACTGAGGTCTCCAGTTGTCAGCAGGTCTTCATTCATCTTCGTTCGATTTCTGTAAACTTCATCCTGTTCTTTATTCTTGTCAGAGCTGTTCTCATACACGTGGACCTTCCTGTCTTTCATGTCCTTCCACTCCACTCTAACGTCTTTAAGCAGCTGAAGTGTGGCTTTACAAGGCAGCAGGACAGACTCCACCCCTGAATCCACCTCCACCTTGTAAACTGAGAGGACAACAAAAGACACCATGATCCATCAGCTGTGGTGGTCACATGACCTCCCTGTCCCTCCTTGTCTTCTAGTCTCAGTCAGATTGTGTCTCAGTTTGTTCCTGATGTGTTGCTGACTCGTTCTTTGGTAACTAGTCTGCAGCGTCCTGTAAAGTGCTGCAGACGTGTTGGATGAAGAAGAACAGACAGACTGAGCCTCCACAGTCGGCCATGCCTCACACGGCTCTTTACTTTGGGCTTCAGCATTAGCAACGTGTCTGAGGAGGATGTCCGTTTGAGAGACCATAACTGCGCCTTTTTTGAAATTCACTTGAGGACACGCCGTTGGATAAACGCGTCTATTTTAAACTTAAGGAGAATGTGTCACAAAGCTGAATGACTATGGAAGAAAACTAAAGTGGAAGTGCACAGGCTCTCTCAGAGATCTCATGCTCTCCTTAAATGAAATGGTGAAAATGGCTGCTCTGATTTTTCTAGGTTCTGTGAGATTATTATATTATCTTATGCCACGTTATACCCCTGATTAATGATTGTGAAATTATTATGTAGTCTTAGTTTGCATTATTCTCCTGACTTAGAAGAAGGTGATAACGATTACATTTGTTAAACTGATTTGCATTACATTAGACTGCTGATTTATTGTGTATGAATGATATTGTTTATGATGCATTATACTGCTGAGTTATAAGAAATGCTGTTTTCAGAGAGTCAGGACCTTGTTGTCTGATAGTAGAGGAGACAGAGAGCACATTCCACGGGAGCTTCACTCCCACCGTTGTTGAAGGCAGACGAAATAGGGAGCCAAGGCCATAAGTCAGGCTCGCTTTTGATTAGAGAGTCCCAAACATGATAGCTTGAACCAAGTTTGAATAATTAAGAGACCAATTGAGGAACATAATAAGTGAGGGAGGTGTAGTAGGGAAAGGTGTTTGTTTTTGTCTCATGTCTCAGAGGGTGTTGTCTCAGTCCCTCGGCCAGAGGACGGGTAGAGAGGGTCAGAGCGAGGGCAGTGGACCTGGGAACGGTGACCCGGGCCCATGATGCCATTGATGGACATGGAGGCGGCTGAGTGGGTCGAGGAGTGACACAGCGCAACGTATGGTGACCTCTTGTGGTCAAGAGGTCAAAAGCGGGAGTGTGGAGATCAGGGAAATATTTTACTGATGATTTCATAACCATCATCATTACCATTACATTAATTATCATTTCATCAAAGCATTTATTGAAGCTGTTGGCCTTACGTTAAAACTTGTATTACAGGTGCAGTCAACCTATTACATACATACTTTCAGTTCGGTTATTATCCACATGAGAATTGGCCTCTCTTTTCATAAGTCAGAGTTCGAGTGAGGTCGACACACACACACACACACACACACACACACACACACACACACACACACACACACACACACACACACACACACACACACACACACACACACACACACACACAGTAGTTAAGTTCATGTTTTGGGTAAGAGTGGCAGACACAATTTTTCATGTTTTCAGGAGATAAGCGAAAAGTTAGACGTCAACAGAATGCACCTGGCCTACAGACGGAGAAAATGTTCTTTTCCCATGTGTCAAAAGTCAACAGAACATTTGTGGTTTGAAACTTACGTCTGTATTGTATCTGTTTGACGTAAGAGGAGGCGTCAGAAAATATTCCCTGATGCTATAAGACAGTTGCATGTGTAATTTTGGGGCGAGATCGATGCTGAATGTTTTACAGTGTTCATCTCCCACACTGCGTGTATTCATTAAATCATTGTTTGACCAACTCTTCTGGACCAATTGTTGTTTTTGTGCTCACCCTCAATATTTGAACCCATTTAACAGTTCATATCAGAAACGTTTTGTTTGACTGTTGTGTCTCGAGCTGCCTCACCTATAAAGCAGACAGCAACAAAAGTCTGATTTTCTGTTGATAAGATCAAAACAATCAATGACAAATCTCCCCAAAGCTTTCTTGTTCTGGCATCTCACTCCTGGTCTACTTTTACACCTGTGACATTTGATGATATGGTGACCCTGGTAGATAAAAAGAAGCCGTCTTCAGTTCCCTCAGATATTCTCCCCTCAAAGCTTTGTAGCAAAGTCTTTGACACTATTGGTCCTTGGGTTGTAAATCTTTTCAGTGCTTTTCTTCAGACTGGAGTGTTCCCAGTGTTTTTAAACATGCCATTGTGGAACCAAAGCTCAGAAAACCCAGCTTAGATCCAACATTACATCAACATTATAGATCAATTTCTCAATTTGTGATTGTCTACAGCAGAGTTTTGGTTTGATGTTGACCTTTGACCTGCAGTGGGACATCTCTCAGTCTCCATTCTCAGTCTAAATGATCTGACAGAGCAGGTGTAGGTGGCGCTGTCAGACAGTTGGAGGTTGGTCAGGTTCAGGCTGAGCTCTCCAGTTTCCAGAGCGTCAGTCTTCATGGATGTTCGGCCGCTGTAATGCTGGTTTGGATCTTTCAGTTTGTCTCCTTGAAGCTGGTGGACGGTTGGAGGACTGAGGTCGGAGCGACTCCACACCACTGTGGGGCTGTCCAGTTCAAAAGTGGGAAACTCACAGGGCAGCAGGACAAACAACTCTCCCTCATACAGCTCCACAGCTGAGGCATGCTGGGAAACTGAGGACACAGACAGAGTCCATGTGTCACTTTGAGGTAAAGATCAAACGTGGACAATTTCAGTTACAGAATATAAAATATCTACATAAAGAAATAAAATCACTGTTACACCTGAATAAACTGTGTGAAGGTAAAATAAATAAATACAATAAAGTGTAACCGAGGACAAGGTAGGAGGTAGGAGGGGCAAGGAAATAAATTGATCATTTATTTATTACATTAGTAAAACATACAATTTCCCAGTTATTTCCAGACAGGCCTTGCAACACATCCTGCTGATATCCCAGCTGCACATGACACTTACCACACAAACGGTGAAAAATAACACAACACTGCAAACCGTCACACCCTGTTTAGAGACACTGCAATCGATTTACCTGCGGGTATGCACTGCAAACAATTTGAGTCTCAGCACAGCTGGGAATCAGCGCTATGCATGACCTGCAATCTGGGAGATAAAGGGAAGTGGCACAAACAAATAAGCAAAAAACAAAAAGGGAGGTTAGTCTGCCCTTACACAACTCACTCAATCATCAACCGCCCTTACGGCTGGACGGACTAACCAACACAAAGTTACAAATCAATCAAAAGAACGGAAAACTGAGAGGCAGAGACAGGACAGCTGAAAAACACAAACAACATTATCGATTGAAATGTTACCCAATAAAATATCAGTTTTATTAAACCATTCAAAATCACAAAACTAAAACAAGCCGTCAATATACCTACAATACTGATCAATTTGCAGTCGATCTAGGATTTGATCAATTCTTCTATTAAAACTCGTGGTCACACCACAATATACCCACTCGCACTCGAGTGAATTCATCGCCTCTGGTTTTTTCCACAGACCTCACCCCACACACCTACTACCTTTTCAAAGCTCTTCAGCCAATCACCTGGCAGAGAGCAACAAACTGCCAGGTGACACTTGTTACAAAAGGAAGAAATAAGACGTGGTATGAGTGAAAAGTCTGAGTTCAGCTCCTCGGCTCATAGAAACACTGATTTCCTTTTATTAATGAGGCGTCTGTGGGAACAGGTAGGAGGCTCCTGATTGGTTCATAAGGTGTGAATAAACGTGTCATGTAGCTGGAAGCAAAGCCACATCAGGCTTTAGAAGGAATTCATGAAGGTCTGAAATCTGTCTGCAGTGCAGTGGAGTGATCTCCTCTCTTTGAGTTAGAAGTCTGGAAGTTTAGGAAGCAGCTGGACTTCAGGAAGCACAAATGTGATGAAGGTGAAGGTGTGGAGCGCTGTGTCAGGCTCTGCTGTGGAAATTAACTTTTGCAATATTTTCAACTGGAAAAAGAAGCAGGGTATGAACTTTGTAGCTCAATACAAAGCTCAGGGGTTAAAGGTCAAAGGTCACCCAGTCTGTGAGCAGAATCCTTAATGCAAGAAAACAACTTTCCAAGACTTTTCCCAAATTCCAGGTCAGATTTCATTGGTCAGAGAAAAGAACATCAAATTTGGATCCAGTACTCGTGTCACGACATCCTGACTGCTGATCAGCTGATCCGTCCTTCCATTGTTCATCAGAGGACGAGGAAACGTTACCACTGAGTTCAGTTTGGACAATCCACCAATCACAAAGCTCCATCAGTGATCTTACAGTAACTACATTCGCCAGCAGAGCTTTGATCGCACTTCTCTCCACCACCACTAGATGTCTCCACACTCTGTGCTGACTCCAATGAATGATCAGAGCTGCTGAGTCTGAACCTCTTTACTCGGTTGGAGGCGGCTGCTGCAGCCTCACCCTGACGCACACAAAGCTCCACCTTCAGTTCTGACACTGAAACATACACTGTAGCTAAAATGATGCAGATGTGACTGTCAGCAGCTGGATTTCCTCTCCATAGACGTGTTTCCATGCTGATCACAAAAAAGCAACAACTCAGACAGATCATTAGATACAGCAGCTTTAACTGTAACAGTGTAATTGTAGAGTCTTTACAATGTAAAGTGCATGAAGGCAACTGTTGCTGTGATTTGATGCTATGTTAATAAAACTGAATGAATAAGTGCTGATATTTATCCAGATCGTCTCTCTGATTGATCTCTATGACCAGCCTCAGTAATAACTTCCAGCCAGCAGCCTCGTCCCTGCAGGTGTGCTCACACAAAGCTCCCCGTCCATCAGTGCTTTAATCATGATTTAAAACTTTCTCTAATAAATCACTTTCATGCTGCCTCAGACTAAAAGCCTTTATTTCACCCACCTCTCTTAGCTGTTTAACTGATTCATAGTTTTTATTTTATTGAAAACATTCAACCATTTAAAAGATTATTAATTTTTATCAACAGATTTTTAACAGGGACTATAAGGAAAGAGGACCTTTATCCCATATTAGCTCCTCTTAATAATAATCACATAACAGTAGGTGCCTGCAGATCTTTGTCCATGTTTTACATCCTTCTTTACACAGATGTCTTTTCATATTTGATGTCATGTTAATTTGAAAGCTGAGCCCTCCATCTGCCACAGCGATGTTACCTGCATCACTTTACTTTATAGCGGCTGGAAGATTTCTGAAAGTCACCAAAAACAACAAAAGTGGGACTTCCTGCTTCTCACAGAGGACTTCCTGCCAGTTCAGACAGAAAAAAATAACCTATAAGTATATAAATAAGTATGAACAACATTTCTTCATTCACATGACCTTTGACCTCGGACCGCTGAAGCTGGCTGACCTTTTCTGCTTCCTCTTCCATCCATTTCAAATTAAAGGCCCTCCTAATAGCTGCTGGACAGTTTTGTACTAACAAGGCTTTTATTGTGAAACACTGAGAAACAGTTGGAAACACGGATTTTGTTTTTTTAAGAGCATGTGTTGCTCTGACAAACGCTGCGTTCCTTACTGTGAGAGACAGAGTGTCTCCTCCGTCTGTGTTTAGCTTCCTGTGAGGACAGGAAGTGATGCGAAGGCTTATGACGTGTGAAACTATGAGGAAGCTGAACTCTGTGGCAGTCTGCCGTGATGTTTGGCTGCACACACTAAACTGAACTGAAAGAGAGTGTGTGTGTTTTAGTATGCAACAAGAAGTGAAACACACACACACAGCAGCTGCTTTCAACACACACACTCAGTTTGTTCACATGAGGACAAAAAAACTTTATTTAACTAGGCTTGTGTGACAAGAAGACAGGAGAGTCTGAGTTCAAGGCTCTGCTCAGATGAATCCCACAAGCTCGGCAAGTTTCTGTGGCAGCTTCACCTGAGACACGAGGAGGGAGGAGACAAGGACGCTGAGGATGGTGCAAGGTTAAATGTAAGGAGAGAACCAGAACAACAAAGAGGCCTCCTCCTCCTTTATGGGAAACACGATGAGGCGAAGGAGACCCGACGAGAAGGCGCTCAGAGTACGTGACTGCTCTAAATGGAGGCAGCTTCATGGTGCGATGGTCAACAGGTGTGGGTCTGTTGAAACATCCTGAAGGTGGAGTTTGACTGCAGGCTGGAAGCAGTCACACTTCATGACAGCGCTCATCTCCCTGCTGCACCACGGCTCCGTCTAACTCTTCCTCTTTATTTCCAGATTAGAGATCAGCAGGCATGAAGTCATCACCTGTGTGGGCCTCATTTACTAACGTTTCTATGGAAAAGTTCAAACTTCTTGGAGTTTTCACACAAAATTTCCATAATCAGATTTATGATGTGCTGTTCTTCTTCTCTGTGTTGTAGCATCCTGATGACACCCCGTTTGTGCTCCAGTGGATGATGAGAGTCAAACCTTAAATACTGATCCGTATGCGTAGGTTTACGGTACACGTCAGGTTGTAGACGTCCCCCATTACTGATGGAAATCTCACAGTCTAAGAAGGCTAACCTGCCACTTGTTATTATTTGTATTATTTTGATATTATTGAGCCATGATGGCGCCTTTGAAACTCTGCGTCTGCTCTTCTTCTGCTCCATCCAGATCTTTGCATCACCTTGTTTTACACACTGACTCCATCAGGTTACAGAGAGCTAAGTGATGAATGACTGTTTCATGCCACAGACTGCAGATCAGTCAGTGTTCTGATGGCGCTGATCTGTCATCACAGTCACATGACTTCCCCTTGTGTGAATTAATGTGTTCTATTTAGTTCTGCAGTATTTTATTTCTAGAGTACATCTGCATTTTATTCATTTCACACAAACTGTTGATGTAATGTCATCAAATGTCCACTAGATGTCAGTAGCCATCGGTGGACCGAGTACATCAACCTCTCTGAATACATACATGTGCGCTTAAATGAGCTCACATTATTGATCTGGACTGATGGATCGCCTTTGTTTTTATAGTCAGTGTTACCATGGAAATGACACTAACACACTATCTAGACATACAGTGGATTTGTTTGACTTCAGTCTTGATTCTGCATGGAAACAATAACCTGACATCTTTGATCATAAGTTTCAGAGCGTCGCCTGTAACCATGGTTACTGACCTGCAGCCTGACGTCACTCTGAGCAGCTGCATGTATGAATGTACACACAGGTACGCAGCTGTACGTGAGTGCTGTCAACACACACACATGCACAAGTATATAAAGGTCTGTACCCCTGTGTCCTGCTCCCAAGAGCAAGAAGGAGCTCTGAGCAGCGTCACCTCCACTGCTGAGAACACAAACATGTCCACTAAAGCTTTACTGGCTTTGATTCTTCTCTGCCTGTTTACAACTTCTGTAGGTGAGTGTTTGCATGAGAAAGATGGAAATCCTGTGTTTTGTCTGCACAGCAGTGTTCATGCACAGGTATATGTGTCTGTTTCTACACGCGTGCATCATTTAGACTCTTCTGATGTTGGAAAGAAAATGAAAACAGCGTTTTCTTCTCTTATGTGACCAAAAATCTGCTGTTTTCTTTTCTATTCTACGTGTTTATTTTTGCATTTCTGTGAAGATTCAGACATCGGCGCTAATTATCTTCCACATGTCAAGTGTTTTTATTACCGTGTGCTCGAATATCAGATTTGGAAGGACCGCTTGATTGTTTGAAGTCTCTGTGCTAAATGACAGATCCTGATTCAAGCGCGAGAAGTAAAAGCAGTGATTTGAGGCTCTCATCTTTATGGTTTTGGATATATTCATGTTTAAGCATTGCCTGAGATTTCAGTGTGCAGAAAAAGGACATGAAAATGAGTGGAAAGAGCATTTTTATATAATATATTTGATACATGAAGACACATTTTGACAGCAGTGGCGTTTCCACGCCAGATTTACCAGGGTGGGCTCTGGGTGTTTTTTCATGGGGGCACAGAACCAAAACCAGAGGCAACATTGAACTGTTTCATCTATGAAGTGAATTTATTTGGAGCACAAACAAAGTGAACGAACATTTAACAATCAAACAGGAGATTTCACACCCTGCACATCTTTAAAAAGCACTGACTGACATCACTGTGGACCGAAACGCTTGCACGCATGGCAACAGGCAGAGTCCATAGTTACAGAGAAGTTGAGGAGGACTTTCCTACCGGCTGGGCTGGAAGCTGCGCCTCCTGTCCCCCATTCATGTGGTGGGGGTCGTCCTCACACTGGGGGGGTCGTCCTCCCTCCTGCTGATGTCTGAAAAGAGACGGATGTGGAGTAAACATGAGGCTGTAACTGAGAGCTACAGTAACTTATTACTTTATCTTTTCATTAGTGTTAATGATACTGTGTGGAGTGTAATCACAGGGCAGCCCGTGTCCTCCTCTCTGTAGTTCCCTCACGCTCTCCATCTCCATCTTTGCTATCAGGGAACAAATGTCTGCTTTTCTTTAATGTCAGCTGATGTTGTTCCAGCTGGGACACTGAGCTCCTGTCTCAGCTTCATTTTTCATGTACGGTTAAAGTAAAAGGATGAAGTCTGTCTCTGAGCCTGTGCGGACCGGATTTGTTCAGTGTTAAAGCCATGAAGCTGGATTTCACAGTGACGAACCGTATCGCTTACCTTCGTCTCTTCACCTGTTTCCACGTTAGTCTGCTTTAACGATTCGCGCTTCTTTCTGAGCGCGAATGTGCTGAGAGAGCGAGTGTGCAGCGCCCTAAAGAGTCCGTGATAAACACAAACTAGAACACTAGTTCCAGTCCCAGCGCTAAATTAATTCGTCTCTTCAGGCTTCACGGGACCGCGGGACAGTGAGCCGTGATTGTGAGCCGCGGTGGAGACACCCGCCTCTCGTCCGCCGCACAAGTCTTTTCTCCTGCGCTGATCACAAACGTGGACGCGCGTTCACATACCAAACATACGGGCGCGCGCACACATACAAGCAGCCTGATTGGATCATATTAAAAAAATCATTAAAAATCATCCCTGAGAGTCGACGTGACACTTTCTTCCTCTGCTCCACCTGCTCTACACCTGTGCTGAGTGTCATCTCAACCAGCTTTCATACTCTCGAGAAATTAAAGACAAACTTTACACTTAAACTTAAAATCAACTTGAAAACTTTAAAGGAATGTGATAATGTCATGTTAAACATTTAAGAAAAATAATCTGTGATAGCTGAGGTGAATTTCTCAACAGACTCCTCTTCTTTGACATCCACACTACATGTGTTTCACCTCAATCCACTACATAATTCTGGAGACATTGCAGGGCTTTTTGGGTCACTCCTGGACGATTGGGGAGGGGACCAGAGAAAACGACGAGTCCAACATTGTTTCGGCAAAGTTCCACGCACAATGGCACCTGCTCTGGCCCCTGGAAGACAATTGACTTCTAACTTAAATGTGCTCAGAGCAGAAAAACAGCATATAAGAACGACTCCATTTACATGTCTCAGAAAAGAATTGCCAATTACCAGAGTTTGATCCCCAGGGGGTGTCGCAGAGGGGGGGAATGGTCAGACACATGAACAGGTTGGTGGTGTTCTGAGGCATCTGTTTATGACTATCCTTCTTCCTCACCATCACACAGTCACCCTGTTTGCCCGGCTGTCTAGCTACAGGTTTTTCAATGGTGTGACAGAACTTTAACATAACGTTAAACAGAAGCTGTCAGCTCGGCTCTGTTAAGTGGACAGTCATAATGAAGAAGTTGTAGATTCAATCCTCCTTTCATAAGTTTGGCCACCAGATGTCACCAAAAAGGTGTTGGAAAGCCTCGAGTAATGAACCCTTTTTCAACTTGAGCTTCAGAAAGTTTCATTTGGCCCTCACTACCACTGTGTGTGTTGTAACAGGAACAGGATGTGATGCTCCACCACAAAGAGAGCAAACACCAAGTGACAGCAACACCGGAAGTCAGAAGACAAAATGTAAGAACCCCGAATCTCTTCTACACCTCACTTTTATACCTGCTCACCCTTGGAGATCCAATCAAGTTGTTGACATTTAATCATGTGACATCCTCCTGTCTTTCACTAACTTGGCCTTTACCCACTGTGACAGTGATGTGAATCATAAAATACAATAAAAAGTTTCACAAGAGGAGCGTAGAGCAGGTCTCCTCTGCTGAAGGCTCCTGTGTTTGGCACAGCAAAGCATTCAGACCATGAGTGTGCTTGCTACAACAGCCACACAAGATTTAAATGATAATAATAATAACTATAATTTTTTTAAAAACAACTTTTTTTCCTTTTATCTTCTCGAACAACAAGGTCTACATATAACTTTTTTCCTGGGAGACATCACTCAGCAGCAAAAGGAGCTTTTAGACCCTACTTGATGCATCGCCGGGCGGATGAGTAATCCACTTCAGATTCCATCTGCTATTTAAATTACCTGAACTTAAGACTCTGTGGACAGTCAAACACTGACTGCACTATTTATGTATCAACCTTTAGACGCACAAACACTGATCAGTGATCAATCCACTCTGCAGTTTACAATCCAAGTCCCAGCAGATGAAAACTGAAAGACTTTCAAATCACATGAGCCAATATTTTATTCACAACAGAACATAAATGCTTGTGTGTGTGTGTGTGTGTGTGTGTGTGTGGGACTGTTTGTCATTAAAGGTACTTGAAACAATGATTCCCAGTCTCAGTGATACCAACACTCTCTGTCCTGTTTTGTCTCCTCTCCTGCAGACCTGACAATCATCAGAGCTGTGCGTGGACAGGATGTCGTTCTGCCGTGTCAAGTTCATAAAGATTATCCCATCGCGGCTGTGGTGTGGAGGAGAATTGACGTGAAGCCAGTAGAAGTGCTTTTGTACCAGAGCAAGACGTCTCATCAAGCCAACAAGTATCCACCTTCAAGGAGCCGCATGCATCTGATGGATAGAAGGATGAACAATGGAAATTTGTCCTCGGCTCTGCAGAATGTGACTGAGAGTGGAATATATGAGTGTCTGGCCATCGACACAGAAATGCACCAGTGGAAGACTCCCATTGAGAACGCTGACACCATCATCATCATCCAGCTGATAATTGATCCAGAGGGTGAGTTTGTAGAGTCGTCCACAATCCTTTCTCTCTGATCCTTATACAGCGCCAAATCACAACTACAGTTACCTTGGTTACGCTGCAGTCTAGGCTGCTGGGGGATTCCCATGATGCACTGAGTGTTTCTTCGTCACTCACTCTGTGTTTAGACACCTCTCTGCATTGAATCATTAGTAATTATTAATCCCTGGCTCTCTTCCCCAGCGTGTCTTTTGTCCTGTCCACGTCCCCTCACCTCAGCCGGCCTCTCAGATGGCTGCGCGTGGTTCTTTTCCTGTCACCAAACTGCTTGCTTAAGGGGGGTAAGGGGTGCAGGACACTGCAGGACACTTGGAGCATTGTTCTTTCAGTTACAGCCCCTTGATTATTTAATTTGATCAAGAAAGAAATTAATATTAAAGAGAATTTAAAGGAGTATGAAGGCCCTTTGATGCACACATGAGGCTGAGGTACTAGGAGTTATAGGACTTGGGTTGGCCCACTTTTAACTTCAGAACTGTCTTAATCCTTCAAGGCATAAATGCAACATGGTGCTGGAAACCTTCCTCTGACATTTTCTTTTATGAAGATATTGGTGATGAGACTTTGTAGAAAGCAGGGAGTAGATCATGTCTCACACCTGTCTCCTGTTTCTCACCTGCAGCTCCAACACTGAATGCTGGCGAGAGGCAGTTTGCTCCACCTACGTCTCTTCTGGTATTTTTTGATTTTGGGTCTTCTCTCATGTTTCTGTTTCTCTCTTTAATCTTGATGATGCTGTAAACACCGACCTCTGACCTGAAACTCCTGCCTCTGAGTTTAAACAGAAACTTATTTGATGTTTTCATTCATTTGGTTTTTATTTTGCTTTGGGATTTTTTTTTTTTCATATAACAGCTTTCATTTAATGTGTGATGTGACATTTTTCACTTACAGCTAAATACACAAGCACTCACTGTGGCTGTGAGGATAAGTGATTATGCTGAGATTACATGTAAAGGGTGGAAACTGTTTTCTTTTAGTGGTTTGTCTTTAAAGATAATCACAGTGGTTGATTCACCGCAGTTTTCCTCTTATATCTACAGTTTTCATGGGTCATGTTTTAAGGGAGGTACTTGTTTAGCATGTTTGTACTCACAGGCAGGACTCACAGTAGTTTCACTGACTTTTATGATGAAAACAAGACGATAACTAAACATCTCTGTCAGTAAACAAGATCCAATCAGAAGTGCAGTAAGTTTAAAGCACACGTTTGATCTGCCCCCACCAAACGGTGCAGCTCTTTTAGCAAACAGTGAAACTGTTTCTCATCCACTATCACCAAAACTAAATGACACTGTTGTCAAAAGACTCTGCACACGTTCACGAACAGACTGAATTTACTCCACTAACAGTACAGACCAATGTTAGCCAATCAAATCAGTGTTTGTGGAGCATCAAATATCACTGCAGCAACTATCAGCGTGTTGCACATGAACACAGTCAGTAACAGGCAACTAGCATGGCTAACATTAATGCTAATGAAGGCATGGCTAGCGTGTGTCGTCACTGGGCATGCTTGCTATGCTATAAACTGATGCTATGCTAGAGTGTTAATGGTTCCTGTAGTCCATGATTTAGAGCAGGGGTGTCACACTGACTTTACATGTCAGACCACATGCAGTAATTATATTTATAAATGGCTTTAAACGCACATTCAGCCTGTGAGACTCATTGATACTCAGTCAGACTCTGAGCCGCGGTTCTGCCCATATGGAAAAGATCTATATAAATCTTATAAAGTTTGTATCTGTCTTGTGTGAAACTTGTATGAAAAGCATATAAGAGTGAAAACAGATATAAGATCCCTTGAAAAATTATATAAATGAAATGTGCCTTATATAAGAAGTAGGCCAAATCTGATGCAAGTCTTTTATAAGTTTTTCTATTTTTTTTCCATATGGGTGTGCTACATGCTCACATTTCTGCATCTCTGTATTTCAGAGACACTTTGTATTAACTTTATTTAATCTAATATTCAACTCTGAACTCTAACTTTAGTCTTTTTAACAGAGGCTATTTTTTAAAACTTGCTGTCCTTCTTTAGCATAATGGTGTGACCCAGTCTGTCTTAGCATGTGATTGGCTGCATGGTCCCACCTCTGTCTGCATGGAGACCAGCAGGGCTGAAGATTCAGCTCCACATTAATCATTAATAATAACTGACATATGAACGTGTATCAGGGCCTGATGTGGCCCGCTGGCCGTATGTTGGACACCCCTGCTTTAGCTGCTGAGTCATGGCTGAACGGGCACAAACAGAGTCATGCTCAGACTTGTTTCTCACTACTCTCTGTGAAAAAAGAAAGAAAACAAACCCACTCATGATCGTCAGAGTGTACATTTGAGTTATTTGATGCTTCTGTCGACATGAACAATAGAAAAGCAGCTGCTTAAATCTTTTTGCTGCACAGATGATAACGTCTCACGTGCAGTCTGGGAGTGACGGCGATTTCACTCTCTGGTGTGAAAAAGAACTGGTGTGGTGGGAGCAGCGATGTGTGTGTGTGCACTGCACAGAGTGACTGTGGGGATGAAGGAGCTGCTCCGTGGCTGTAACAGTCAGCAGGAGGTGGAGGTGCTGTCCACCATGAGGACAAATAAAGCTTTAGAATTGAACAGCTGGCTTGGTTTGCACAGTATCTGTGACAGTTGTATCATATGCACTTTACAATCACAGCGACTCAATGATGTAGAATATGAACCAACAGGCCACATGCTGACTCTGAAACAAAGTGCCATTAGAGCTGATCCAGAGCAGGCAGCTTCAACGCTGACTCAGCAGCAGTGAGCCTGATATTTCTTTGTAGCATAGCTCGAGTGCTGCTTTGTTTCCTTTGCTTTGTGTCTCTATCTGTAGCGTCGTGACTGTACGACAATTATCCTGTGATGCACCGTGAAACAGCAAGCGCCGTACGAAACAGACTCAAACACTTAGCCGTCTGTGTTTAACTTTACAAATCGTTCTCTGCTGTGCAGCTTCGCTACTCTCAAGAAACACAGTGTTTGTTTTCAGTAAGTCTTTTAAAATGTACTCTCTAAAACACACACACACACACACACACACACACACACACACACACACACACACACACACACACACACACACACACACACACACACACACACACACACACCAAACCAAAGGAATCTATTTTCAAACTGAAGTGTTTATGCTTTCAGTCCGTCTAGCTGCTGATACTTAACACGTGAGTGTTGTCTGAAGAAGAGGACTCTGTTGCCATGGTAATCCCTGCATGAATGGATGCTCTTAGCCTCGTTTTGTTATTATTTTTCTCTAATTCTCAGAATTTTCCCCAAGTCTGAAAATAACACACCAGGACATAATCACTATCATGTTTTAGCAAATAAACTGTCTCTAATTTTACGGCAGTTTGGTTTTAATGGAGAGAGAAAGAAAACTCGAGGAAAAAAAACAGGTGAAAGTTTCACAGCGTTGACTTGTTTGTGAGCAAACTTTCAGACTGAGCAGGCCTAATGATGATGTCCCTCTGTGTAAGTCATCGTCTGTTCTTTAATGTAGAAAAGCCTTTTTAAAAGCTGCCTTCGGCTCGTGTGCAGCCTGACACAGTGTTATCTCTGGGATTTCCCTCAGGTCTGCTGAAAGTGTCCTTAAAGTTGAATATTGTGACAAAGTGAATGTAACAGTGAGACTGAGCTGCTCCGTCTGTTTCTGCTGACTTCAGCTCCTTAAACATCCTGATTTATCAGCACTGCAGGGACACGAATGTCACTGTTACAGAGACGCACACACAGAGCAGGAATGTGACTGAATATCACTAACAGGAAAAACACCTTCAGCCTCTAACATGCAGTCAGCTGCTGCACTGGCCTAATGACAGACGTGAGCTGAGCTCAGGGAGCAGCAGAGGGTGGAGGCTCATTTCATACGTCTTTAAACTCAGCAGTGTGAAATCCAAAGAGACTGACATGTGACAGAGAAAAGCATCAGTGCTGTCGGCTCCAGCCTCACTTTATAGTTTGCTTTTATTTCTCTGGATGATGCAGGGAGCCTGGCTCAGCAGCTGCTGTCATGTTGTAACCGTGTTCCTGTGACTGTACTGTGATAACTCTGTGACCATGTGATGGACTTACTGTTGATGCTGTCCTGTATTAAAGTGTTACTGCAGCCGACCTGTCTGTGTGTCACTGTCTGTGGACTGCAGCGTCTTCAGCAGCAGCTGTTTGCTGTTTGCACCATCCGCTCAGATATTCTTCAGTTTAAACGTCTTTATTTCATCTGTGCTTAATACTCAACAATGAGGCTACATCGAATGTTAAATGTCTTGTTATTCTCCTCAACTCAGAAACTGCTAAAATATAATGACACTCAAACTGGAGTGTTGTAAAAATTGTGTGTACGTGTGTGTGGGGGGGCTTTAGGAAGGCAGCAGCGATGGGGTGAATGAATGCAGCAGCCCAACCCACCAGGCTCTGATTGATGCAGCTGGCCTCCAAGGCCCCATGTGTGTGTGCAAAATAGCCAATTACTACATTACACTTTACTACACTAACGAGTAAAGAGGACTGTTAGCCTGTCAGCTTGTGGAGCATCAAATATCACTGCAGCGACAATCAGCACGTAGCACATGAACACAGTAACAGGAAGCTAGCATGGCTAATGCTAACTGCTAATGAAGGCACAGCTAGCATGTGTCGTCAGTGACCGGGCATGCTTGCTCTTCTATATATTGATGCTATGCTAGAGCGTTAACAGTTCCTGTTATCCATGATTCACACCAGGGGCGTCACACTGACTTTACATGGGGGGCGACAGACAGCCCCCTTTGACCTTAATGGGCCGGACCAGTGGAACTTCCTGTCACTGTGAAGGAGTCACATATTTAACTGTTTTTCTACATGATGAAGAAAAAGTCACAATGACAGAAATCTGTCAGCACGACTCTTTAAACTGTCAGAAATCAAATGACAGAAAAATAGCTCATAGCTCATCTTTAGTCTTAAAAACCTGAAGTTTCTATAGCATAAAGTGAAAAAAGAAGGTTTTCTGCCTTTAAAAGTTTATTGCTAAATTACTTTGTGTACTATGAATAAGTAAGGTTTGTATCTGCAAGAAAAGCTGTAAAACTATGAAAATTCAAAATGTCTGCTTGTGCTTGATTGTTGTGAGCAGCAGATCAAACAAGTTAAAATAATCAATTATAATCGGGCTGATTCTTATGTATCACCTTGCTACTCTCAACACGTGCCACATTCACACAAGCACTGTTTCTATGCTTTAAGTGCTTACTAACTACCATTCACACACATTCATACTGCGATGGATGCACCAGAGAAAACTTGGTGTTAATATCTTGCCCAAGAATATTTGGCATGCAGAGTAGGGGGAGCCAGGGATTGAACCACCAACCTTCCGATCAGTAGATGACCCGCTCTGAGCTACAGCCGTCCCCAATGTAATGTCTAATTATTATTGTAGAGGCTAAGCCTACGCTTGAAGCCACTGAGGTGGTCGTTAACGGGGATGACGCGATGTCACTGGTATGCATGAATTAAGTTCACAGTCCAATAAATCCAGCAGTATGTATCTTGTCCTTTTTGGTCTTTATTCCGTATCGACATAGCATAACAGCACAACGGTCACAAACTGTTTGCCTTCTCAATGACACACCTGACGCCGATTACGTGCGTCTACCTTAAATACCTTTACATTACATAATCAAAACAGAAAAAGGTGACCTCTAGTGACCACATAAGGTATTAACCCAAGAATGGCTCCTACACCCCGGCCCCTAATTGAAATGGCTATCAGACATGGCAATTCTAATCACAAAGAAAATAAGGAGCCACTAATACAGTCTTCTTTAGACCTATACATTCACATAAATAAACATAAGTAACACACTTTTAGATTACAGTCTCATGTAACAAGCAAAGTTTAGTTACAGGTCTTTCCAGAATATTAGTCTTTGTTTTTAAACGTGCAGATCGCACAAGTCCTTTTTTGTCACGAATGGCTTCCAGAACTCTTCCAAGTGGCCAGGAACCACGCGGTGCAGAAGAATCCATTATAATTACTATATCTCCAGGTTTTAGATTCTTCTTCTTTTGGTTCCATTTTTGTCTCTCCTGTAACAAAGGCAGGTATTCACGTATCCATCGTTTCCAAAAAAGATCTGAGATGTACTGAGCCTGTTTCCATCTTCTCTTCAGATACATATCCTGAGGGTCAAATAGTCCGGGTGGTAAAGATGGTTTTCCTTTCATCAGGAGGATGTGATTTGGTGTAAGTGGCTCTAGGTCTTTTGGATCATCAGAAAGCTTTGTGATGGGTCTGTCATTTAAAATTGCACACGCACACACACACACACACGTTTCTTGGGTTAGAGGGACAATTTCTGAAATTTTTGGCAAATCAGACTGGACATAGGGCTATGGGGACACCGGGTTCCAGAGGTGCTAGAGCTACAATATGCATATCAAAAACCATGAAAAAAAATCAGCAAACCTATACACAACTTAAAATTTAAACATTTTCTTTGCTCGACTGAGATATAAAAAAAGGCTATTTTTTCAGACATTCTGGTGGTTTGTAGAGACTTTTCTGTAGCTCGGTCTATAAGGACAGTCTGGTGTACAAGGTCAGTGATGTCATCATACATATACACAAAGTATAGTCTGTTCTGAAGGGACACATGGTGTGTAAAGCCAGTTCACTGTACATATACTCACACATGCACTAAGTATAACCTTCTTAGAAAAGAAGGTGTATTATAAGACTGTGACTGATACATCATTATAGTAAAATTGAATAAATTTGCTTAGGCTGCTGCCCCTGCGACCCGGCCTCGGATAAGCAGTTGAAGATGGATGGATGGATGAATAAATTAAAAAATAATAAAAAGACTATATTTTGGTTTTCTCTGATGAGCATTACAATCTGACATACAAGCATACATAAAACACCACAGATCATATCTGTTGTGATCTACTAACAGGTGGTCAAAGTGTCATTAAAACAACTAGAAGCATAACACAACAGTGCTTGCATCAACTAGAACAAACTATGTATTATAGAGTTTTTCATTGTCCTGAAGAAACTGGCACTGAGTGGCTGACCAATAAAACAGCACCTTTGCACACCAGGGGTGAGTCGGGCTGACACCATGACTTATACATAAGACTTATATCAACACACAACACATTTGTTGAATTACTGAATTATATTTAATATAACCAACTCAATAATCAATTCCTTAAAAGGACAGCATTGTAACAATTATTGAAGGAAAATAAAAGTGAATCCTGGCATTAAAAGACTCAGGCTAACCACACATCAAAACAAAACACTGCCTGTGAGCACAGTGAAGTCAACTACATACTTTTTGAATGGAGAACACTAACCTTGAAATCAGGCCCAGAAAGGTAAAGGCTCAGACTGTCAAAAAGTGCATTTAGTGTTTAACATTTATTTTTTTTTTTTTAAAGGCCAGTCCTCTGTTGCGCACAAAATCTCAAATGTTTTGAATAGATCTCGTCTCCAAGATAGGTTGTTCCTTTTCTTTGCACTTCAGACACTGCTGGTTGGTGACAGTGATACCGTTTTCAATAAAAGGCTTCATATGTTTCATCACCGCTCCTATCTCCTCCTCAGACCATGGTCTCTTCACACACCGCCTTGATGAAACACGTAAACCTGTTCAATAAAACAAAACAAATTTGAAGTTTAAAAAGATCATGTGAGATGCACTTGTAGGTAGAGATGGTGTTCAAAACTGTGAAAACAAGCTGGTACTTGTCTAAACAAATTGTGTGTGGTAATAAATAGACTGTAGACCTGATAAAATTTAAAGTTTGATTGTTTTCATTAACATGATAGTTCATCACACTGCTTGGTAAACACAAAATACATTCAGCTTCTTTATATGTTATATAATGTCTAACCACATGATGTTGGTGTTGACTGCACATAGTGCCTAGTGATGGACATGGCATCTGATTTATATCATACCTTTAGTAACTGAGTCAGGGACAGGAGGTGAACCAGAAGTCACACAGGCATCATTCCCCTGGTCATCTAAAAAATATTGCACAGTATAAATGTATGGGCTTAAAGAGGCTTTCTGCCTACCAATCAAACACCATGAGCACAGAGGGGACAATGACAGCCAGTTCTATTATACTAACTATACACATGGCAATGCTGCTGAACTGGATGAAGTCAACAATACCTTGGGTAATAAGTTTACTGGGAAATGATGTAGATTTTGCACAGGCCAAATCTTGCTTGGCCAAAACTGATGAAGCATCAAAATACTAGTCATAAAGCATTAGTGTCACAATTAGGAATGGAACAACTAACAATCGACCATGTAAAAATGTACTGATGGTTAGTAATATTGTTCTATACACAATCCCAGGTTATCGTAATCAGCATAGTAGTGTTAATAGTAAAGTCTGATTTCATTTTTAATGCAATGAAAAACAGAGATGCAAGTGGCATTAATGAAACAAGAGAGCATCGTTATCATACGTGATGTGCGCTGTTAAAATACGTTACTGCACATTTCACTGGATTTGTCTCTGAACAAGACTAACTCACAGATCCCAGCTCATTACATAAGATATGTTGGGCAAACTTTGAGTACAGCATTGAAAATGTACCTTGAGCTGCAGTCTCGGAGAAGTGAGGCAAATCAGAAGTAATATTTTATTATATATATATATATATATATATATATATACATATATATCGCGAGTTCTCACACTTAGAAATCATGGAGGGCTCTGAAATTTTCATCATAGGTACATGTCCACTGTGAGAGACATAATCTAAAAGAAAATTCCGGCAATCACAATGTATGATTTTATAACAAGTTTTTTGTATATTTCTTTGTAAAATAAGTATTTGAACACTTGAGTCAAACTATATTAATATTGCCTTTGTTAACAATTGCAGCGGCCAAACAGTTCCTGTAGTTCTTCACCAGGTTTGCACACATTGCAGAAGGTCTTTTGACCCACTCCTCCACACAGATCTTCTGTAGATCTGTCATGTTTTGGGCCAACACAGACTTTTAACTCCATCCACAGATTTTCTATTGGACTGAGGTCTGCAGACTAGTGAGGCCACTCCAGAACCTTGAAATGCCTTTTACGGAGCCACTCTTTGGTTTTCCTGGCTGAGTGCTTCAGGTCTTTGTCTTGTTGAAAGACCCAGCCAGAACCCATCTTCAATGCTCTGACTGAGGGAAGGACGTTTTGGCCCAAAATCTCACAATCCATGTCCCCGTTTATCTTCTCCTTAATACAGTGCAGTCGTCCTGTCCCCTGTGCAGAAAAACAGCCCAGAGCATGATGTTTCCACCCTCATGCTTCACTGTAGGATGGTATTATTGGGATGAGACTCATCCTTCTTCTTCCTCCAAACCCCAACAATGGAGTTTAGACCAAAAAGTTTTATTTTGGTCTCATCTGACCACAGGACTTTCTCCCATGACTCTGGATCATCCAGATGGTCCCTGGCAAACTTCAGACGGGCCTGGACATGGGTTGGCTTAAGAAGGGGAACCTTCAGTGTGATGAATGATTTTAAACCATGACGTCTCAGTGTATTACTGATAGTAGCCTTGCCAACGGTGGTCCCAGCTCTCTTCAGGTCATTGACCAGCTCGTCCCGTGTAGTTCTGGGCTGATTCTTCACCTTTCTTAGCATCACTGACACCCCACGAGCTGAGATCTTACGTGGGGCTCCAGTCCGAGGAAGACATTAGCCTCTTCCATTCAGGGGCGCCTGCAGGAGTCTTGCAGAGGGTACGCACAGTCACCTGCACGCGCTCCATCGCGCACACGCACATGCGTGCACGCGCACTGTCGCGCACCGAGCTGCTTGGCAGTGGCTCTGGAGCCCTTTCCAGCTTTGTGAAGGTCTAAAGTTTTGTCTCTTGTGTCGTTGGAAAGCTCTTTGGTTTTACTCATGTTGCTGCAACACTTTTGACAGATTGTGGGGTGCACATGTGTCTTTATAAAAGCTAACGGCATCAAACAGGTGCTGCTAAATTAGAATCATGAGCAGAGTGTAGTTGGACTGTTTAAAAGCAGAATAACAGGTATTTGAGGGTCAGAAATCTGCATGATAAGCAAGTGTTCAAATACTTATTTTAAGCAGTAATATACAAAAATATTTTAATAAAATCATACATTATCATTTCCGGAATTTTCTTTTAGATTCTGTCTCTCACAGTGGACATGTACCAACGCTGAAAATTTCAGATCCCTCCATGATTTCTAAGTGGGAGAACTTGCAAAATAGCAAATACTTACTTTCCTCACTGTAAATGGTATTAACTACACAGCAAAGTACAAACAGAACTGCAATAACAACCAGAAGGGATGCTTGCGATCTTTAGCTGGGTATGAAAAGTAGAACAAATATTGCAAACATCTGGCAGCTACAGTGGAAATGTATTTAATCCACTACGAGTGGTCTTTTCTAACCAGTGTCCCCTCAACCCATGTGTTTTTCTGAGTATGCCAAACACTGGAGATGAAACAGTGAAAGACTCAGTTTGAGCTCAGATGTCAGGACAGTGTTCTCACATACCTTGAGTTTGTCTGTGTCAGACACACACACATAGTTAAGCATTTTCTGTTTCACCTTCAGTTAAATACAGTTCTAACTCTCACCCTAACTGCAAGGAAACAGAGTGATTAACCCTTACCTAGTTAAGTGAAGCCAAAGTAAGACAATACTAAGAAGCTAAAGTGACTGTGAGTAAAAGGTGCATGTATATGCCTGACACAGAAAAACCCAAGGTTTACAAGGACACTGGCCATCAGCCTCATAATGACATCTGAGCTCAAACTGATGCTTTCACTGTTTCACCTCCAGTGTGTGGCCACTCAGTAAAACACACTTGTGGAGGGGACACAAAACAGATAAGCTTGCAATCATCACTTGGGAAAGTCATACAAATTCAAGATTTAGTTAAACCAGATTGAATACCACCAAGAGGACATTTAAATATTGTGACTAGGGCTGAAACAACTAATCGATTAATCGACAACTAATCGATTATTGAAATAATCGTTAGTTGCAGCCCTAACTGTGACATCTAGATATGTAGGTTTTAAACAACAATTCATAGGGGGAAATTTTTTTTTAAATGACCCACCTTTTTCCGCCAGAGCCATTCTTTCCCACCATAGTCATAAGTAATTTCACTTCCTGCCGCAATTTCCTTCAGTGCAAAAAGGCAGAGATGTGGCTTCCCTTCTGCTTCAATCAACTTCATTCTGCAATTTGGTGTCCTGTGTTCATCGTTTACTAGTCGCCCAAATGACCCATCTTCAAGTGCTCCATCAATACTGCAAATTTGGAAACATACATTAAACAAACATTTATAGTGACATGCCTATGAACTATACTATAATTTTTAAGCACCAACACAAACACAACATCCAATACAAGTTTAGTTGTTAAATGCATAGTTGATAAGTTAAAGAGGGTCCATCAGTCAAGGACGCGTTGCTTTCTGACTGAGATAAGTGTTTGCGCTTCTACTTGTGCTTAGAGCTTAAACGTGGTTTTGTTGTACTGTTGCGCTGACCTAGTAGGTGTGGCTGTTACTCTTCTCTTCTCTTCCTCCTCTTGCCCACTACCTGCTCTGTGCTGCTGCTTGCGCGTGGCTGCTGATTAGACCTTGTGCAATCTACAGCTAAGCGCAGCCTGGCGTGCACTGCTCTGCCAGGTGAGTTGAATTAGAGCAATCAAGGGCGGGCGTGCCTAGTAGACCTTAAAATGCATGCAGCAGTCATTTGACCTGAGTGCGACATACTGAGAGGACAGCAAACCAAGCACAATCCACTTTCCACTGTGAGGAAGACTTTGAGTTAGACGGGCTATCGGTAAGCTCGGACTCATATTTGCTGCTTATATGTTTGGGAAATATGGAAGCTCAATTGTGGAAATGTATTTATGCTTTGGGAAATAGTTACTGCATTTAAGTTTAAAAAATTATATTGATATTAAAATAAATGTTTAAGTTTGAATAGATTGTTTATGTAGATAGTGTTTCCCACACATTTATGTTAATTAATACTAAAAGTAATTACCCCAAATCCTTGGTTAAATCTTAAAACTAGTGTAAATATGTTTGGTTTAATTTAAGGAAAATAATTCTTTGTAAAAGAAAATCCTTGGTTAAAGTCTTTATTAAAATATTTGTAAACTCTAAAATGTATACTTTAAAAATGTAATTGTTATAAAAAGTGTAAAAATGCAAGGTAGACCACAGTTTATTTCATCTTTGTTGTTTGAAATTACTCACCTCTGATTCAAAAACTAATGAATGTAAAACTAAAACTAGGATAAATGATAGTTTAGACAAAAGTGGCTTTACTGAAGTGTATATTTTTGTTATTTCATTTGTCTTCTGTATAATGCATTTAATTTATCTGAATGATTAATGAAATGTTCTTTATTTGTGTTGAAAGGTTTTTCACCTATCCATCAAGCCATCCATCTACCTACCTCACAGGCAGAACACTTGACATGTACTATTTTGGCATTGTACATATTATACAGTAGTTTTGGACACAGTAGAACAGTGCACGGGTCTCCGTGTCCACATGTGCCAAATGTGCACAGACACAGGGGCGCTCATTCAGCCCTGGCCATTTGAATTTTCTCTCTCTATATTATATTTTAAATCTTCACAGCAGCGTGAGAACACTGTCTTAGCTGTAAAATGTAGGCTTATATTATTACCCCTCTAACCCCGTACATTACGCCCGTGAGTGTGTATTAGAGAAGGCACACACAGGCTTAATACGGGGACTAACGGGCCCTCAGCATATGTGGGAGTCCCGTCAGTCCCCAGTACCGAGAGTTCCCGGGGACCACAGGGTCACCGGGAAATGACGGAGCCTTAGTAAGAATGAGATCCCGCTATTCCACGGGTCCGTCACTCCCCCTTCTATAGATTCTGGGGACTGACGGGGCCGGGTACTAGAGGTAAGGACTCGTTAAAGAGCAATATGAGATGTTTGCTTCAGAAATTCTGACCTTGCAATAGAAATGTAAACATTCAGTCATTTTGAATTTACCACAATGTCTTCTGCTTCCATATGAATTCAAACATGAAGCCTGAACATGCGCTGGGGTACAGGTTACGTCTGTGTTCAGCTTCAGTTGCATCAATAAGCTCCCCTCTATTCTCTGCTGTGCAGCTTTGCTACTTTCAAGAAACAGTGTTTGTTTTCAGTAAGTCTTTTAAAATGTACTCTCTAAAAAACACACACACACACACACACCAAACCAAAGGAATCTATTTTCAAACTGAAGTGTTTATGCTTTCAGTCCGTCTAGCTGCTGATACTTAACACGTGAGTGTTGTCTGAAGAAGAGGACTCTGTTGCCATGGTAATCCCTGCATGAATGGATGCTCTTAGCCTCGTTTTGTTATTATTTTTCTCTAATTCTCAGAATTTTCCCCAAGTCTGAAAATAACACACCAGGACATAATCACTATCATGTTTTAGCAAATAAACTGTCTCTAATTTTACGGCAGTTTGGTTTTAATGGAGAGAGAAAGAAAACTCGAGGAAAAAAACAGGTGAAAGTTTCACAGCGTTGACTTGTTTGTGAGCAAACTTTCAGACTGAGCAGGCCTAATGATGATGTCCCTCTGTGTAAGTCATTGTCTGTTCTTTAATGTAGAAAAGCCTTTTTAAAAGCTGCCTTCGGCTCGTGTGCAGCCTGACACAGTGTTATCTCTGGGATTTCCCTCAGGTCTGCTGAAAGTGTCCTTAAAGTTGAATATTGTGACAAAGTGAATGTAACAGTGAGACTGAGCTGCTCCGTCTGTTTCTGCTGACTTCAGCTCCTTAAACATCCTGATTTATCAGCACTGCAGGGACACGAATGTCACTGTTACAGAGACGCACACACAGAGCAGGAATGTGACTGAATATCACTGACAGGAAAAACACCTTCAGCCTCAAACATGCAGTCAGCTGCTGCACTGGCCTAATGACAGACGTGAGCTGAGCTCAGGGAGCAGCAGAGGGTGGAGGCTCATTTCATACGTCTTTAAACTCAGCAGTGTGAAATCCAAAGAGACTGACATGTGACAGAGAAAAGCATCAGTGCTGTCGGCTCCAGCCTCACTTTATAGTTTGCTTTTATTTCTCTGGATGATGCAGGGAGCCTGGCTCAGCAGCTGCTGTCATGTTGTAACCGTGTTCCTGTGACAGTACTGTGATAACTCTGTGACCATGTGATGGACTTACTGTTGATGCTGTCCTGTATTAAAGTGTTACTGCAGCCGACCTGTCTGTGTGTCACTGTCTGTGGACTGCAGCGTCTTCAGCAGCAGCTGTTTGCTGTTTGCACCATCCGCTCAGATATTCTTCAGTTTAAATGTCTTTATTTCATCTGTGCTTAATACTCAACAATGAGGCTACATCGAATGTTAAATGTCTTGTTATTCTCCTCAACTCAGAAACTGCTAAAATATAATGACACTCAAACTGGAGTGTTGTAAAAATTGTGTGTACGTGTGTGTGGGGGGGCTTTAGGAAGGCAGCAGCGATGGGGTGAATGAATGCAGCAGCCCAACCCACCAGGCTCTGATTGATGCAGCTGGCCTCCAAGGCCCCATGTGTGTGTGCAAAATAGCCAATTACTACATTACACTTTACTACACTAACGAGTAAAGAGGACTGTTAGCCTGTCAGCTTGTGGAGCATCAAATATCACTGCAGCGACAATCAGCACGTAGCACATGAACACAGTAACAGGAAGCTAGCATGGCTAATGCTAACTGCTAATGAAGGCACAGCTAGCATGTGTCGTCAGTGACCGGGCATGCTTGCTCTTCTATATATTGATGCTATGCTAGAGCGTTAACAGTTCCTGTTATCCATGATTCACACCAGGGGCGTCACACTGACTTTACATGGGGGGCGACAGACAGCCCCCTTTGACCTTAATGGGCCGGACCAGTGGAACTTCCTGTCACTGTGAAGGAGTCACATATTTAACTGTTTTTCTACATGATGAAGAAAAAGTCACAATGACAGAAATCTGTCAGCACGACTCTTTAAACTGTCAGAAATCAAATGACAGAAAAATAGCTCATCTTTAGTCTTAAAAACCTGAAGTTTCTATAGCATAAAGTGAAAAAAGAAGGTTTTCTGCCTTTAAAAGTTTATTGCTAAATTACTTTGTGTACTATGAATAAGTAAGGTTTGTATCTGCAAGAAAAGCTGTAAAACTATGAAAATTCAAAATGTCTGCTTGTGCTTGATTGTTGTGAGCAGCAGATCAAACAAGTTAAAATAATCAATTATAATCGGGCTGATTCTTATGTATCACCTTGCTACTCTCAACACGTGCCACATTCACACAAGCACTGTTTCTATGCTTTAAGTGCTTACTAACTACCATTCACACACATTCATACTGCGATGGATGCACCAGAGAAAACTTGGTGTTAATATCTTGCCCAAGAATATTTGGCATGCAGAGTAGGGGGAGCCAGGGATTGAACCACCAACCTTCCGATCAGTAGATGACCCGCTCTGAGCTACAGCCGTCCCCAATGTAATGTCTAATTATTATTGTAGAGGCTAAGCCTACGCTTGAAGCCACTGAGGTGGTCGTTAACGGGGATGACGCAATGTCACTGGTATGCATGAATTAAGTTCACAGTCCAATAAATCCAGCAGTATGTATCTTGTCCTTTTTGGTCTTTATTCCGTATCGACATAGCATAACAGCACAACGGTCACAAACTGTTTGCCTTCTCAATGACACACCTGACGCCGATTACGTGCGTCTACCTTAAATACCTTTACATTACATAATCAAAACAGAAAAAGGTGACCTCTAGTGACCACATAAGGTATTAACCCAAGAATGGCTCCTACAATTATAAAGAGCTTTTAAGGTACATTCAGACCTGTGCGACTCACTCAGACTCTTAACTGTAGCTCTGTGCTACATGCTGACATTTCTGCTAATCAAACTTTGAATAAAATTTATTTAATCTAATATTCAACTCTGAACTCTAACTTTAGTACTTTTAACAGAGGCTATTTTTATGCAGTGTTTTCATAAAAGCCTTATTTTTATGTATTTGCTTCTACCAGGGAGAACACATGAGGTTAAAGGACAAGTTAGAGACCTTTTGTCTCTACAATGGAGAACAGCTTTTTAAACTCTGCACTCAGCTTTGTGTCTCCAACATCACTGATATACAGACAGATTGATATATGGACCTGCAGCGGAGTTTAGGCCCAGACATGGCTAGTGACGTCAGACCTGATGGATTAAAAAAGTTAAATTTAATTGAATCTAATCTAATAACTTTAATCTCAGCCAAACCGATTTACTCACGAACAAATAAAACACTGAAAAAGCCAAACAATAACATTTTTAAGTTATCAAAGTGATTTATATATCATGTTTAACCCGAGTAGTGAAAGACCGCGGGGCTTTGAAGACGATGTGTCGGTCGGCTCAGATATTTGAAGTTCACACAGCTACATTCTCACCTGAAAACGTGTTAAAAGTTTTTTGCAAACAAGAAAGAGAAATAAGAGCAATATTAAAACTAAGTCGCTGCCGCCATTGGTGGAAACTGGAATTGGCTGGGCCGCGCTATGAATTCTGCGATATGGTTTTTCAATTTTGTTGTCCGGGTGGAATATCGGGAGAAATTCAGGAGAATGGTGGCTCCGGGAGGTTTTCGGGAGGGGCACTGAAATTCGGGATTCTCCCGGAAAAATCGGGAGGGTTGGCATGTATGGTTGTGGCAACATCACTAACCTTGTCAAACACCTCAGAGTAAATCATATCACAGAATATGACGAGCGTATGTTGAGACGAACTGAAGAGGAGGAGAGGGACAGGTGCTGCTAGGGCGAGACAGACGTCTCTCACAGAGTCCTTTAGTGCTGCAGGCAGGCAACGTGTTCAAATAGCACAACTTCAGTTTTTTTATTTCTATATGATGAACTCTGGATTATTAAGTGATAAGAACAAGTAATCTGATGCCCTGTAATCATTATGATGCTATAATTTGAGATACAATAAATAAAATAAGTTTATGTACAAAGTATCGTATCGGATCAGTATCGTCGATACCATCCTGAATTTAGGGCTTTGGAGCGTGATGTCACGGGGGTGGGCGTGGAAAGGATTTTGGCCCGATCCGCCATTTTTGGGGTCTAGCGCAAGTGAAAAGGGAGCGAAGTCACACACAACAGCCACGGTTTGTATTTGCTGTGTGGTCGGCTGCAATGTTCGATCACACGACCGGCAAGAGAATAAGGTTGGAAATGGTTTATCTTTTCATTCTTTCCCAACCTGGAAGCAACATGAGGCGGCTAGCCTGGATAGCAGCTGTGAGACGAGCTGACGTGCAGTTCTCTTCCATCTCCAAATATCTGTTGGTGCTCCAGACATTTTCATTCCGGTAAGTTCTAACTATGTTCATATCACTCTTTATAGCCTATTAGTTTTATTTTCTATGCGCTCTGAGCTCATAGCAAATTAGAACAAACATCCTAATGAGTGATTTTGCAGAACTACCTTCTATTTATAGAGTTGCTAATTATTTGGCATTATTGCAGCACCAGGTGGAGCACCAGTCTGATCACAGGTTGGAGGAAACATGGTGGATGGTCACGTGAGCTGTAGTCAGCTGATAAACAATCAGATCAAACACAGAAAACAGGATGAAGCTTCATCACAAACAAGACATACATGAGTATAAAACATGTCAGACTGAAAATGAGACATCAACAGCATCACAAACAATGTTTAAAGCTTCCACGTGGTTTTACATTTTCTACATGGAAACAGGAAGTGCTGCTTTTAATTTGAAAAGTCACATTTATGGATGTGGACGTGGAAAAGTACAAATCTGGCAGCCTTTGTTGGACATGAAGTCGGTAATGTGTCTGCGTGACAGCTGTGGAAGCACAGGAGCAACGTCTGTGGGAAAATTCACAAAGCAACACGTCTATACCACTCTGACATGTTTGAAGATTTTTCACAATAAAATCCATGATTTGGTTTAAATGAAACTTTCTTCACCTTGTAAGGAAACATTTTGTGGACACGATTGTTTTCCAGCTAACAAAGTTAGTCCAGTGAGAGACAGCAGGAGGAGCAGAGGTCAGCTCATTGTGACAGCGGTCAAACAGATGTGATGGGTAACAGCACACACAGGTGTGTTTCATCTCCACACACACAAACCACAGCAACACTGACTCCACACTCAGCCTCCCAGTGACTGTGAGCTTACCCGTGTCACCGGTGCCACCCACTGTGGACCCCTCTGTGTCATGTGATGGCAATACAGGACGTTTTCCACAAACAGCTCCACACTTAGTCCTGGCTTCAGTGGGTGAGTCCATCCAGCAGAGATGTGGAGACACAAAGCTGCTGGACAGTTTGAGGTGTTACATTTCAGTTCAGGTTCATGTTTGTGCACTAGAACCAGATGTAGAAGTTTCAGCATGAAAGCACTCGATGATGGGCAGCTTGATTGAGAGAGGGTGAGAGAAAGAAAAAAACAACCCACGGCTCGCGTCGTTCACGTCGAAGATCCAGCTCTAAGTTAAAGTCTGAGTTCAGCTCGTCGGCTCATAGAAACACTGATTTCCTTTTATTAATGAGGCGTCTGTGGGGACAGGCAGGAGGCTCCTGATTGGTTCATAAGGTGTGAATAAATGTGTCATGTAGATGGAAGCAAAGCCACATCAGGCCTTAGAAAGAATTCATGAAGGTCTGAAATCTGTCTGCAGTGCAGTGGAGTGATCTCCCACCTTTGAATGGCTTCAGGCCTCAAGCAGAGGGAAAAGAATGAAGATATAAACTTTGTAGCTAAAAACAAAGCTCAGTGTCAAATTTGGATCATTATCACTTAATTTAGTTTGGACAATCCACCAATCGCAGAGCTCCATCAGAGACCTTACAGCACAGGTGTCGAACTCCAGGCCTCGAGGGCCGGTGTCCTGCAGGTTGTGGATGTGTCCTTGATCCAACACAGCTGATTTAAATGTCTAAAATACCTCCTCAACATGTCTCAAAGTTCTCCAGAAGCCTGGTAATGAACAAATCATTTTAATCAGGTGTGTTGACCCAGGGTGATATCTAAAACCTGGAGGACACCGGCCCTCGGAGCCTGGAGTTCGACACCTCTGCCTTACAGTAACTGTTGTTGTTACACTATCTCTTACCGTATATTACTAAATCTCCATTTGCACTATTTGCTTATTTGCACTACTCTGCCTGGTTTACACTCAATGTCATTTACCCTTACTTGAATATTGTATATTGTATAGCTTTCTTGTTATACGTAAAATTGTATTGTATTTATTTAAATTTTTCCTTTTTAATTATTTTATTTGCATTTTTTAATCACTCTCTTATATTTAAATGTTCATTTGCTATTTTATCTAGGGTTTGAGAGTAACGAAATTTCTATTCTCTGTATGTCCTGTACATGTGGCAGAATTGACAAATAAAGTTGACTTGACTTGACTACATTCACCAGCAGAGCTTTGATCGCACTTCTCTCCACCACCACTAGATGTCCCCACACTCTGTGCTGACTCCAATGATCAGAGCTGCTGAGCCTGTTTGCAGACAGAGGAGGAGCTCCTGGTGATCCGTGTGGCACTAAAAAGCTCTGATAACGTCCATCCAGCAGCTGATAACAGGGACATTTGGTGCCATGTCAGAGCTGCACAGTCAATCATCAGTTTGGCTCTTTAGTTTGAAGAGTTCAAAGCAGCAGCAGAGAATCTAAAGTGTGTCACACAGCACCAAGTTTCCTTTGGTCACATATGAAATGTGAGTCCGAGCTTCAGCTACACAACAACACACACAGCAGCTGATTGTAACATGAGCTCATCTGAAAGCCACCAAGAAGAATCCAGAGATTTGAAAGTTGCTGCTTTGGATCGTTAGTTTGATCTGAATCAGAATCCAGTGTTTGATGGAAATCTCCTCCTGCTGCACTTCAACACATTAAAGAGAGAGAGATGAAAGAAAAGCTGATGATGAGAGCAGAGAGAGGAAGGTGTACTTACCGTGCAGGAGCATCACAAACACCACAAACATCTTCATGTTCCTGTCAAACTCAGAGACTCTTTAAAAGCCCTTCAGGACATCAGCTCACAGCAGCTTCACTTTCCTCTGCTGATCATCTACTGACACTCTCACACTGCTTCACTGTCACAGCTCAGAGTTCAGCTTCACACTTTGTTAAAGCACATCTGTGGAATGAAGTCCGGCCGGCCACAGATCACTTCTGAGGAAAGAGGAGGACGTCGGCTTTCCTCGTAGTTTCACGCCCGAGTTCTCCAAACACAATCGGGGTGGCTGCAGCAGGTGGAGCAGGTCATCTACGAAGTGGATGGTTGGCAGTTCAATCACTCTGCATGCCAAACGATCCTGAGCCCCCACTTCCTCTGTGATGTGTAGAAAAAGTGCTCGTATGACTGGGTGATTGGGGCTTGCTGTGCAGAGTGTGCAGAATCGACTAGAGCTGTAAAACAATCTGTCTGTTTACAGTGACACGCACAAAGCTCCGCCTTCAGTCCTGACACTGAAACATCCACTGAAGCTACAATGATGCAGATGTGACCCTCAGCAGCTGGATTTCCTCTCCATAGATGTGTTTCCATGCAGATCATGGACATAAAGGCTGCTCTGAGAAAAAAGCAACGAATCAGACAAATCATTAGGTACAGGACCTTTAACATCTGCAGATTTATTTATTTAGATTCACTTTCTCCTGTTCAGTCATTACTTTCTTAAAAAAAAAACATGCCTGTGAGACCCTGATGCTCAAAGAAATCTCATTATTAATTAATGTTTAAATTTTAAATCCAATTTAAAATGTATTTTTATTGACAGGCTGTTTCACACCTCCAATTAAAGAACTACTTCTAGAAGCTCTTACTTTATGCAGTGAGCTGTGATAATATCATTATATTTATAACCTTCCTTTTATTTAACACAGTCCTGAAGAAGATATTTAGAAAGCAGTCCAGAGCTGTTTCTGCATTGAATTTCAAAACAAATTGAAGGATTTTTTTGTTTGAATTCTAAATGAGTCTTATGTGACTGCTTCAAATACTATAAGTATTACTAGTGCTGCTTCTGTTCTTCATATTACTGTTTATTGTCCTCTCAGACCAACAGGCGGAGGTGAAGGTGGAGGAGGGGTCATAGTTTGTCACCCTAGCCTGCAGAACAAAGTCTGAGCTGAGGACACCACAGTGGAGTGGACTCACTCTGACTTTGGACTCATGATGGTCCATGTGCATCCAAATGACAGTAAACAAACAGGACAACCTCTACTGTGGTTGCACGAATATAAACAAAGACCTGCTGAGAACTTGAGACCTCAGTCTGACCCTGAAACTCCACACACACACACACACACACACACACACACACACACACACACACACACACACACACACACACACACACACATGGATACATCTGCACCATCTACAGGGACAAAGACTTCCTGAGACAGAAAGTATGCTGCAGGTCAAAGGTCAGTTGGGATTAGGAAAAAAGTGAAATCGTAAACAGGATAAAAGCAGTGTGAGAGGGCTGTTACTTTTATACTTGATAATAAAACGAACAGATGCAATGAGAGTTATGTTTCTAAGGAAGTAAATGACATGAGAGTGAATATAAACAACCGTACACATCCCTACGACTTGTTTTGGAGGTAGGACTCACCAAGGTTCAGTGTTAGATCCTGGGCGAGGCAGATCTAATTTAAGAATAGATGGGATTGGCTGTCGGAGGGTCGCTTTTTTGAACTGCAGGTCCTTGAAGGGTAATACAGTAGAGGATATTTACATAGAGGATCTCTATGTAAATATCCGATAGCAGCTACTACCACCACAGACTGTTTTCCTTCGTGGTCATGAAGGAAAACGCTCGGCTGGCATTTAAAAGGGCATTTATTCCCTTCAAGGACCTGAAGCTACATAAAGCACCCCCCAACAGCTGAACCCATCTGCTCTCTGATTGGATTGTTACATTTGTGATTGACATGACATTGACCAATCAGCTGAAAGGAAGAAAAATCAGGTCAAAATTCGTACTCGTAGGTTGAGAGTCACACACAGCCAGGGAACCTGAGTGCAGAGATTTAAACATAGTTGTTTGCTTTGTATCTGTAAACAGACCTTAACAAAATCAACTTGTAACTTGTGTAAAAAATCTTTACAAACAAAATTCTCATCTGTAGATGCACAAAAATAAAATTTTCAAAAATTTTGGTTTACAAGGGTACAAAACTCTCACAGACACACAACACAATGTTCACATTAAGTGGTGAAGGACACACTTACTACAACAGCTTACTATTGTGCAGTCAAGAGTCCATGTTTCAGTGTTCAAACACCTGTCTTGGGTTTCTGAAGCTAATTTGTCACCTGTGAGGACTCTGGGACAAACACACAGCTTGCGGTTCATTTCTACATCTGTTTGTGTTTCCTCAGTTTCCCAGCATGCCCTGGCTGTGGTGGTGGAGGTGAATGAGGGGGAAAGATCTGTCCTGCTGCCCTGTATGTACTCAGGTTTCATACCTGTGGACCCCACAATGATGTGGAATCGCAGTGATCTTCATCCCAAATCTGTCCACCTACGACGAGGAGGAGGAGATGATCTCAGAGGACAAAACCGGCGTTACAGCAGACGCACATCGGTGAGGCGTGATGCTCTGCACACTTTAGACTTCAGCCTCACTCTGAAAAAACCACAACTGATCGACAGTAGCAGCTACACCTACTCCATCTGTGCTGGGAGAGAGGAACAGACACTGACAGATATACAGCTGCAGGTCAAAGGTCAGCAACAAACACCTGCTTATCATGCAGGTCAGGAGTCAGTACTGTAGACGGATCAGAGCTTAAACTCAAAGTCTTCTGCCAATCCTTTAAAACAAACAACAGCGTTTTAGATCTAAGCTCCATGGTCGTCACAAAGCAGACGAAAAATGAGGAGAACACTTTGTATAAAAACTGCAGAATCATTCATGATATTTTCTTTTTTCTGATGAAAGTTTTTAGTTGTAAAAACTGTGTAACACTCTTCAGGGATGCTGAGGTTTTTCACCACTTGCTGGCTCCCAGTGAAACCCAAGACCTCATTAAAAAAAGCTAACAAGCAAAGTAAAATGCTGAGTTCAACCAGCTGTTGTTAAACTTGTCTGCTGACTCCCAAAGGATCATGTGGATGTGGGATACTGTCCAAGGGCAGGTTACCTAGGGCCTGCTTTAGGGTGTCCTGCTATCATCAGCAATGTTAGCATCACTGACAGGTAGGAGTCCAGTTCCTTAGCTGACCTTTGTGTAGCCCTGCCATGTCTCTGATATTTACACATTCACTGAAAGTAGTAGCATGACCTATATTTGGCCATTTATATCCACAGTTACTTTTGTTTTCAGCTTTTAACTTAGTTTAACTCAGGGCAAGCAAATTCTGCTCGGACACTTTTGATCTGATCTGTGGGGTTCTGCAAGGCTCAATTCTGAGTCCATTATTTTTTATTTTACATCCTTTATTTAGCTGAGGTCATTAAATGTTATCAATTCTATGCTGATGGCATCCAGCTGTCTGTCTTTTAAGCCTTGCCATCTGGATAGGCTGCCCAGTAATGGTAATCTTGTTGTATTTGATTCTTCTCTGAGCTTTGACTCAGATGCAAAATCTCTATGGGGTCTGTTTTATATAGAAAAGTACAGACAAGAGACACGAGCTGCGTTTGTTCTGCAGGCTCTTCCTCATCTGAGGTACAGGAGAGTTGCAACGGCCTATCACACTCACAGCTACTTCTCCCTTGTGGCGATGCTGCGCAATTACATCATCATAGCTTCAACTGAAAAGAGCAAAAGCACAATGAAATAAGGCCTTTTACATGAATAAATGTTTAAACCAAATTACAATGTTGACCATACACTTGTAGGTGCCACACAAGCTCGAAGCACACTTCATTTATTTGCTTTACATCGACTCCCAGTTGATTTTAGAATTAGTTATAAAATTCTCTTACCTACATACAACAGTGTAGCACTCCAGCCTTGTTCTGTGGACTCCTTCAAAAGGCAGTTGAAAACGTTTCTGTCAGGTGTGTTTTTTTATTGCTTGAGCACTCTACAACTAACTTTCATTTTCTTACTTAGCCTTTATACCAATCATGTCACTGACCTGTTAGTCTAATTACATACACATGTTCAGCCAGCTGTTTCTTTTCAGTACCGCTTAGTTATGTTTAAATTACACTACATTTGCATGCTGAAAACCTTTATAAGCGTCTTTTAGAAAAGGTCTTTGTGTGCATTAAGCAATGTTTCCATGGCATCAAGGGTTTTTAATGTTGGAAATGACCAAATTATGATTAAATGGAATATTAGCATTAAAGATCCAGTTTAGTTTCATTGGACAAAAAGAAACGCTAAATGTATTACAACAGAGTTAGAGGTCAGCAACATTAATGCTCAGCTCCCAGATGTCTAGTCGATTTTGTGATTTATTGTCCTCTCAGACCAGCAGGTGGAGGTGAAGGTGGAGGAAGGCTCAGACTCTGTCATCCTGCCCTGCAAAACAAAACCTGACCTGCCTGATGACACCACAGTGGAGTGGACTCGCTCTGACCCAGAACTCTGGATAGTCCATGTGTATTTAAACAGAAGTGACCACCTTAAGAAACAGGACGGCCTTTACAGAGACCGAACAAAGATGAATGAAGACCTGCTGAGAACTGGAGACCTCAGTCTGACCCTGAAACACCCCACAGAGAGAGACAGTGGAGGATACATCTGCACCATCTACAGGGACAAAAACATCCTGAGACAGAAAGTAGTGCTGCAGGTCAAAGGTCAGAGATATATATCAAAGGTTCTGTATATGTAAGCCATACTTGTGATATCATTATTATTATGTTTTAACATTAGGCTCTTTTATTGTTTTCTACATAGAGCGGTTTCCATCCTGGGGCATAGCGCTCCCAATTATTCTGGTTCTCGTTGTTTCTGGAGGTCTGTTATTTTATTTCATGTCAGGTGAGTCCCTCCTACATTACCCATAACACTGACGCTTAGCAGGTATCCTTCCAGATTTTGGTTATGTAGGTAGCTTCAGGGTTAATCCTGGGTTTTCTGTGCTATGAAGGTGGTTCATTTTTTAACAGGGAAAATCGCCATGGTAACATATGCTGTGAATCTCCAAAAGTTGATTCTGTTCATCTGGACGTTGTGTTTTGTGGGAGAAACGTTTCGTCACTCATCCAAGTGACGTCTCTGCTGGGGAAATACATTTGACTAAAACCCCCTAAATGACATGCAAACTGTGCGTTGCATTGTTACAGGAATGTCAGTGCAACAAGTTGAGGACTTGTATAAACATGTATAAACCCCGCCCCTTTCATGTGAACTTGCAGGATAAACTCTGGGTTAACTTAAATGATTCATGTGACCTTCTATCAGAATCGCAATGATGGACTAAGTGAATCCAGGTAACAGAAAGATATTCTGGGCATGTTGAACTGTTTTTGTAGTTTAGTGTCAGAAGCTGAAAGAGTTGAGAGTTACAAACAGCTGATACAGAGAGCTGAAGAGAAACTTCCAGGTTTGTTCCAGAAGTCAGAAAACCTCCTTCAGACTCAGTCATTGATCAGTGAAACAGCTCCACAACATGACTTTACTAAACAGCTTACACCTTTCATAAAGTCTCGCAAGAGTCAGCTTTCTATAGATATAAACAAAATGGAAATGTACTGATACGTGATCAGAATTACAATATTTCTGACTGCCTGATTCAAAATGAATCGAATTGTCGATCAAATCAATTCTGAAAATCAGCGACGATACCCAGCCCTAATCATGTTGTCCTTTGTTATTCTCTCAGTTTACCAGGTGGAGGTGAAATCGGGGGTGGAGTCTGTCCAGTTGCCCTGCAAAACCACAGTTAACCTGCCCGAAGACGCTAAAGTGGAGTGGAAGGACAACGATTACAGGACGGTCCATGTGTATCAGAACGGCTCTGACCAGCCTGAAGAACAGCACAAGGATTATAAAGGCCGAACAAAGATGAAGAGAAACCTGCTGGAACCTGGAGACCTCAGTCTGACCCTGAAATACCCCACAATCACACACACGTACACCTGCACCGTCCACAGCAGGGAGGGAAAGATCCTGATGAAGAAACAAGTGCTGCTCTTTGTCAGTGGAGGTGAGTGCTGTAGATACAGGGCAGAGGTCAGAGGTCACTGTAAAAGCTCAGAGATGAACTGTGAGTGTCCACATCATCCATGAGACTTTCATGAGTTTCTCATAATGTTTGTTTAGCATGTGGCTAGCATACTGCTAAAGCTCAGTCAGTCCCACATATATGTGTACGCTGTTAGCGCTCACGTCTCAGTCACAATCACTACATGCATGTTTTTTTATGAAAACTTTCTGATATTCCACATAAACACACGTGGAAATATCACAAGTCTGAGTCGATGAAACAAGGAGTGGAATTGGAGGTAATGTTACCATCAGTGTTGTTGTTGCTGTCTGTATCACTTACACGTGCTTCACTGTCTTCTCAGTCCCCCAGAAGGAGGTGGATGCAGGAAAGGACTTTGTACAGCTGTCCTGTAAAACCACACTTGATTTACCTCATGATGCTGAAGTGGAGAGACGCTAACAGGAAGGTCCACATGTATCAGGATGGCTGTGATCAGCCAGATAGACAGGATCAGGATTACAGAGGCCGAACAGAGATGAATAAAGACCTGCTGAAATCTGGAGACCTCAGTCTGACCCTGAAACACCCCACAGAGAGAGACACACAAGTCTACACCTGCACCGTCTACAGCCAAGAGGGAAACATCGTGTTTAAGAAAGCAGTGGGCAATCTGAGAGTCAAAGGTCAGAGAGGATTTTATTGGTTCACACACTGTGTTCTCTCTGTGTTAGACCTACACTATCTTATACAGGCTGCATGCTTTAGCCTAACGACAGCTGGGATAGACTCAACTATGACCCTGCACTGAAGAAGAAAAATACTGGGGCACCACTATCAGTGATGGAAAATAGAAACGGAAAGTGTTATCTCACAGGATGAACCATTAATTGATTTATAATCAAATCATCCATAATGAGAAATCTAAGCAAGCTTTGGATTAGATCATATAAAGACAGTAGTGTCATGGTTCCTGGATCATTGACCCAGTTTTGTGTTTTGTGGACTCTCAAGCTCTGCATTCAGTTTGTCTCCTGGTTGTTCTGTTGTTACAGTACATGTGCAATAATGTCCCAGCTGACACAGGCAGGAGGGAGAAAACATAATGTGAGGAGAAAATTGTTAGAAGACAAAGAAACTCAGACTCAAGATATCTTTTTCATGTACATATACATGGACGATCCCCCGTCCCTGGTCCGATCGGCTCTGCACCATTCAGCTACTGCCTACGTGTGCAGAACAGATGTTACACAGAGGAAAACCGCCCAGGGCTCTTAGCACATTCTTTATTTATACTTCAAGTAAGTTTCCACAGCAGTAGGAGTGGCATGTATGGAACTGATAATATCTCCTTAAAAGGAGATACCTTTAGCTTGTCTGTTGAAAAAGGAGATAGCTTGGTATGTATAGAAAACAAAACATTCCTTATAAGGAGAGAGACCGTTAACTTGTCTGTTAACACAGGAGGAAGTATCGTATGTCACAGCATTCCTCTGCACATATGTTTTCACTCCCTTTCTCTGTGGTGGTTCCAATTCACAAGCTCTTCTTCCTTTAAATGAAGCTACAAATAAACATAACACAAAACTCAAAAATCTTTCATCACATAATAAAGACAGACAACAAATAGAAACGCAATGAATCTCCGACTGCTACAGCTGCAACAGAAAAAGTAGAAAATAAAAGCACAGAGCATCTGGAAGACAACAATATGAAAGAGCCTGCAAGCGACCAGCGGACCCCGTCCCAGGCAGGGCACATGAGTGTACTAAGTTTAAAGTAGGGATTTGGAATTGATAAGAATTTAGTGATTCCGATTCCATTATCAATCAGATATTGATTTGGTTTCTGGTCGATTTTCATCGGCTCTCTGTGAGCGTGACCACCATCACTAAGCAGCAATAAATTATTTATCTAGTTAAGTACATGCTGTGTGATCAAATGTTTGTGCGTGTTGGAGCTATTTCCCTTCTTTGTTGCCATCAGGATTGGGGTCGTTACTTAAAAAAACACCACCACTCCCACCACCAACCGAGGCAGACACAATTCAATTCAATTCAATTCAATTTTATTTATATAGCGCCAAATCACAACAAAGGTCTTCACACAGATTCCCCAAAATGACACCTGCAGATCTCCAGCCCCCAGGAAGCCGCCAAACGACCACAGTCACAGAAAACCCCACAGCCAGCTGCAGGGCATACAGGGAGACAAGCCTCCAGCCGACCACCATCAGTGACCATGTAGTTCATTGATGGTGGTCGGCTGATCTGGTCAGTGATCAGTGAAACAAATTCATCCAGTTGTTTTTATGCAGACATTCTCCTCAAACTGACGTAATCTAGAAGTAAGTAAATGAGTCTGAAATTCCTCACAGAGTTACTGGAGGCCAACATGACGCCTCCAGACTAAGTATCTGGTTACAAACCAAGAGTTTTAGGACCGAGTACAATTACCTCAGTTTTATCTGAATAGCATGTATATAGTTATCAGCAGAGTTGTCTGTGGAGTACGTGCATGTGTTTGAGTGTGTAAGGCTCATTTTTCTGACATTACTGGATTATTCAAAATTTAAATGGGATACGTGAAGACTGTTACTTTTAATCATTCTCTCCGGGTGTTTATATTGAGGCTTTTAAAGCAGTTATGATGCCTAACAAGCAGATTACAGATTTGTACTTTTCCACAGAGTGCTTGTTCTTGGTCCAGCCATGACCAGTCTAATAGGTTTAATCCATTCTGAAACACAGCACTTTGTTGGATAAGAAGTAGTGTAAAGAATGTGGTAGTTGTAGATTACCACTGTGTTTTGGTTTTTGTAGAGTTTTTAAAGTTATTCTCAGGTGTCTATCTCAGAGGAACTCTACATCTTCGGTCAGGATGGATTATGAATGGAGAGATTTTTTTATAATCTTTGGGCAAGTGCAAAGTATTTTAAGGCTTACATTTGTGAGTGAGGTTGGGCAGTAGCTGGATGGAAGCGTAGGATCTTGGGCTGGTTTAAGAAGCAGACTAATGATGGCAGAGATCATGTTTGGAGATAGTGTGTGATTATTGTAAATCTGAATTACCATCTTGAAAAAAGAAGGTGCCAGTGTAGGCCAAAATGTAAAATGGCTGGAAAACCATGTGGACCTGGGGCTGTTTCAGAATTCAGACACTGAATGAGGTGAATCCAGAAAATGGTACATTAGTTGGATTAATCTGTGATGAGTATAAAGCTTCATAACAATCTTTAACATCTTTATGTATTTATTGTTGATCATGAGGAATCTTCCCAGTGGAAGCGTTTTTTCCTTATTTAGATTTAAGTGGTTTTGGGGGGAAATTTTCCAGATTTATTACCATGTTCAAGGTTCTCCAAACGCAGCTTTTGCATCAGAAACTGTTCGCTTGTGAATTATTTCATTCTAGTTTTAGTTTGTTGGTTTAGCTTGTTGTTGGTGAGGCATCACAGGCAGAGTCTAATGATCGAATTTCTTGTTCAGTTCTAATACAAGCCTTTTTCCCTCCTTTGTCTTATGTGAACAATAAGATATTATGTTAGCCTTTCCAGCTTCCCATAGAACACGGTGATATTCCTGGTGGGCCATTGTTATCTAAATATGTTGCCCATTCCTTTTTTGAAATAATTAATGAAGTCTTGTTCTTTAAGTAATGATGTATTTAATCTCCGGCTCCAGTGGTGTAAGTGAGCGTGTGACTGATGTACTGGTGATGTATATAATTGTGTTTCCCTGCTTTGCAAACATTTAAACTATATTCTTTGACTTACTGCATTAAGTCTCCCGTGTTCTGCGTATGAGTGCAATACATGAGATGTTCTTGTTTGTCTGTATCATGCTGTACATTAGACAGATAGCTGCTTCTAGTTAGATGTAGTAGAGAAGAGTATACAGCTGTGGTTCGTTGACCTGGTGTGAGGGGGTCAAATTAGTGTCAGGTCATACATGCAGAAATAATTGTCACTTCTCAGATGTGACAATTAAGACTCAGATGAATGAATCGTTTCTTGTCCTTTCTCCTGGCTCTCAGTATTATTGGAGATAAAGTATCTGAATTTCAGGAGCAGCCCCACGCCTCCAAACACACCCCACGGGCCTATCTATATATGATCCCCCAGTTCTACAAGCTTTTCCTGCTCCACCCTTCAATCCTTTCACTTCTCATTAGTACATGGAACTGATTTGACTTTGATTTGTGTAACAAAGTGATTTCCACGTCTCCTTCATGATGTGACAGTGTCAGAGCTGAATGCACTTGTAGAGTATCATGTTTTTATGGCTCACATTTAAAGTGTTGCAGCTCTAATGTACAGCTGTCATATTAGAAATAGAAGCAGCTCTGATTTTAGTGCTCAAAGAAATCTATGAAGTTATGAATTCACACATGAACAGTTTTCTGCAGCGTTCCTCTCGGCCTTATTTGCAGCTCCACTCTTGTTTTTGGTCTATTGTTGTTGTTTGTCCTTGTCTGACTGTCTTGTCTCTGCAGGGAGAGTTCAGGTCCAGGATCAAACAGGGGACATCAGGAACAGAAGCAGCTCCATTGATCCGACTCCTCTGATGGCTGATCAATCAGTTTGATCTGTGTGTTCTTTGATTATTGATCAGTGATGTCAGAGTTATGTTGATGTCAGACGCTAAGCTTTTTCGATCCGGACATTGCTACGGTTGAACTCATCAAACGGGTTCTAGATCCAGATGAAGTTGATGATCATGACTGCAACCGTAATCTTATAACTGTAATGCCCAATGTGATGTGGTGTGAACACGTCAGCCGAATTGTGTTCAAACTGCTGAAGCTGCAGCCCGAGGATAGACTCACTGCCCGCATGTTATTGAATGACAACCAGTGGATATGGATTTCCCATGTGACTCCAGATACCATCGATCGTGTGAAACATTACGCTGGCATCAAATCCACTAAGTGAAATGCTGTGTGATCCTTTTTCACATTCTAATCATTTGTACCTTTAATGTTCATCATGCCCCCATATATATTATGGGTTTGGGTTGTTGACAAATAAAACAGATTCATCACTCTATCTCATGTGGTTGACTTCTTTTATTGACACAGCTTATATGTTATACAGGTAGGGACATGCACAGGAGTAAATAGTAATACGTACAGACAATGCAAGACACACACAACAAAAAACGGTAAGGTGTGCCTTGTGTCCTGATTCTTTTATATTGAGGATGAAAACAAACAAAAACTGGTTGTTAAGAGATATATTCTAAAATACTTCTTCAGTAGAGAATCAGAGAAGAGAAACACAGAATTTCTTGCTAGCAAGGGCAGCCTCCAGAACTGAGACTCGCACTGAGGACTGCCCTGGTCTTTATTTATAAACTCCAGTGAGCGTTTGTTCCTTACATTGGTGTGTGTGTGTGTGTGTGTGTGTGTGTGTGTGTGTGTGTGTGTGTGTGTGTCAGAGTGTGACCCCATAAATGACTTCCCTTAACCTGCTGGTCTGGAAAGTCCAACAGTTCATCTATATGTAAAAAGGCACTTAGACTAAAACTGACATAGCTACGTTAATCCTACCGTAAAACAATAAGACAAGGTACGACCTCTCCCATGCTCGTAGGATGTGGGGGTGAATGCCAGAACACCCTGGAATGTTACAGACCTCCTAGGATGAGACATTCTTTCAATATGCCACCAGCTATATACTTCTAAACACAAATGATTATATGCAGTATTCTACCATATGCAAACTTATATCATTAAAAGATTATACTGACTACGAAGTACAATTTTCCATTGACACTGGTCCAGATGAGTTCAGTCAAACAATGATTTTATTGAACACACGCATGGGGAGCATCATCAGCGTAGATCTCCGCTAAAAAGCTTCAAAATGGTTTTGATATGTCAGGGTTTAGCCCCTTCTTGCGTCAGCAAAGCAGATAATATGCATCAGTTACAGTTAATGACAGTTAGACAAGTTTCCATTATCTGCAACCTTTTTACCATACATGGCTGTTTGTTTCAACCGTCTCACCCTCCAGATGTTTCTCGTTGACTTGTTCTTTTCATGCTTATCTTTAACACGTCCTGCATCAACAGTTGCTATGCAAGCACAAATGCAGTTACAAGCTAAATGTATCTCTCACTTCTGACCTAGAACTTATTTGTGTCTGTAAGCGTGCTTGCATTGGCCTTCTTGCGCTCTAAGTCACCTTACACAATATATCGTCTGGACATTCACGCCAGACGAAGCTTAGGACCTTAAGAGGACTGAGCGCCAACTCTTTATGAGCGCATTTTAAATTTATGTATAAAAATAATTACAACTCCACATTTAATAAAAGTTTTAATAAAGTGGCACTAATAAAAGCCATGTAAGCAATGATATATTTTCTTTTATTTCCACACTTGACATAAACACATACAAGCCAAGTGGCGATCATATATACATAAACCCTAGAACGATCACAATCAACGTCGCAATAAGCCCTCCAACGGCGACAGTAGCTTTTGAACAGCCACTGAGCTCTTTTATCGTACTCTTGTACTCTTCCATCGCATTTTTCAGCCTGTCAACTGCAAATTAAAAGAAAAACAAAAGTGTTAGGACATATGTAACACACTTTGAAAAAAAAAAAACTGCTAACATTGTTGTGCCCTTACTGTGTGGTGATATGTCTATCAAGTGAACACTGGTGTTGATGGGTTCCAAGAACTGTAAAGTAGGCAAGGCTATAGAGTAGAGCACATGACATATCATTATCATTTTTTTACAATAGCGACAAACATCCGCGGACTCTTGAGCTATGTTCACGAACTACTGTACATACACTCGGTGGTAGAAGTTTCGCTTCTGTTCGATTGAACAGACCTCGTCGTTTGCGAGCATGTCTGATCATCTGCCCCTCTTCGTTTGTATATACACATTCTACATTTGTCAGCTCCATGACCTTCAGGCATTGTGGCGGCTTGGACTTTTGAACAACAACCCGCCGGGATTTCTGTTTGACTCATCGTGTGATTCCATATCTCCATTACACGCCACGTAGACGGGTTACTATGGTATAATATACACCCCAGTGTTCAAGTGTTCAGGTTTGGCGAAAACTGTGAAAAGCTCCCCCCCTAACATGTATTGCCCTTCGTCACTGCAGCTGAGGAAGCGGATAGTAACTTGGTACCCCGATCTCACGGGTGTTACACTGTACAAATGGTTGGTGGGTGAGATACGCAGTCTGTCTTTGTAAAACACAGATGTCGGACTGTCTAAAATGCCTGGTAATGTGATAGCATCTGCCATTCACCCGATCACAGCGCTCTCTGTAACTGCTGTTTTGTTTAATTGCGCTTTGACTAGAGGACCGGCACAAGAAACACAGCGCAAAGGTTAGCGCTCGCACAGCTGCATTCAAGGAGTACATTGTCAATACAACATCCGGCTTCTACGAGCAACTGTCAGATCACGTCTTTATATAATCTCACGAATTCCCCCCGACTGAGCGCACAGTTCCCGACCAAAAAACCCACCGGACCCCCGACCAAATGTAATTTTCTAATTAAACATACACAGCCCCGCAACATTGTGTGTTAGGCCTAGCTTTGTGTTCACAGAGCAACTTAGTTAAAAAGCACAAAATGTGTAATTTTATTAAGTTGCATAAAAGGTACAGATCATTCCATGTTATTCTTCATGCGCTTCTTTATTTGTGTCTTATTATGTGTCTTAGTGTATTGCTACACTACACATAATGTTCCATGCCATGAAGAAGTGTGCTGTGTAACTCAGATGTGAGGTCCGAGATGCAAGGTCCAGACCAAGAATCCTGTCTATGTGTGTGTCAGCCTCTATACGCGAAAAAGTATGGATGTAGATAACACTAGGAGGGTCTTGGAAAGATGTGTTCACGCGGACCATGTGACATATTAGTGCCAAGTATCCTGACGAGAAACATCCTACAAATCGGTGGAAAAGAATATCATATATACATAGGCGAACTGTGTTTCGCGGGACGCAAAAATCCGTCCAGCTTGCTGGAACAGATTACCAGTTGGTTCGCTGAGCTTACGTCTGAACATCGCAAGCTGGGATTCGACGTATTGCCGTAAGGAACATTTGGTACTTTGCATAAGAAAACAACACCACTGACCGGCAGACTCACTATAGCCACTCTCTGTATTGCCAAACCACACGACCCTGACGAATCAAGCGACTGCATACCTGCCATCTGTAATACACGACAAGCGTGTCAAGCATGATACGTCTGAGACAATGCCACCGATCGAACAGCATCTCGGCTACTTATTGGACTTATGTTAACCCTTGTGCTTCCGTGAGGTTTCTGTGGCGCTGATGGCGTGCGGGCGTCGCGGCCCGAGGGGACCCCCAAGCAAAGCGCAGCTGGGGCAGTTGGTGATCGCGTATCTGGAGCACATGTGCAGGTGGCACCGGGTCTTGGCCTTGATGTCCTTGCTCCTGCGATACACATGCCACGCTTTGTCGGTGGGGTGTCACGTGACCCCTCGGGGCACCTGGTTGCAGCGGCGGCGGGCTGGGCGAGCACTGGGGCGATCGCCCTGGCCTCAATCGCGGGGAGCGCAAGGGCTTTGCCTAACCGCTCAAGGAAGAGCCTTCACCTTTTGAGCTCGTCGTCGTAATCATTTTGGTCATCCCGGTACCCAGAAAAGTACCAAGAGCAAGGGGTGAGGAGCAGCACGTCTACGGTGACCTCGGGGCTTGGCCGGTACATGCAAGGCAGTCTCGCGCACCACTCGTCCCAAATGGCTCTGATAGGGGCCAGTTTGTGGTAGCCGCGCTCCTCGGGGTCGCGACACCGCCTGGCTTATCTGGCCTCTCGGTTGTTGAAACGCAAGGTGCTCGAGTAGACCTGGAAGGTCTTGAGTGACATTGCTGCTCTCCAATCCTTGATAGTGAAACGTGGCCCGTCGTGGCGGCCGTGTCCTCGGTGTCGCCGCTGCACCTCCTACCTCGATCTTATACTTCCACTGCCACGGTCCAGTGCATGACATAGCCTCCCTTTTCTGTTACGTGCTAGCAAATAACCGCATGTAGGGAAAGTCACGCGCCTAGTGTCCGCAGAATCCCTCAAAAAAAGCCGCAGCCTTAGTACCGCCAATCTCCACTCTTATCAGTTTGGGGTACTCCACTTCCCCTCTCGCGTTCCTTGTCCCTCTCCCTCCGACAATGCCGCCACTACGATGAGCCTGTCGCTTGGGGGTATTACGCTTCCCCCTGCGATGGGGGTACTCCTATTGCATTTCCCCGGCCTTCTTTTCTCGTAGCCCCAGCGCTCGGGAACCACAGACACCCCCAAGAGCTTAAACCCCATCAGGGTTAAGTTTCAGCCGCAACTTAGGGACTGAAAGCAACCGAAGTTGACAAAAGCGAACGAGTGGGGACAGCAGATCAGACAAATAAACAGGAGCCAGACCATTTAAAGATTTAAAACCCAATAAAAGAAAACAGATTTAAAACGGATCCTAAATTTGATGGGAAGCCAATGTAGAGAGGCCAAGACTGATGTGCTCAAATTTCCTTCTACCAATTAAAAATTGTGCCACCGCATTTAACACAACTGTCTCTAAATCAAGTAGAGCAATTGGTAGAAAAGCAGAAAACAGACTTGAGCAAGAAACATGCATGGCCAGGTGAGCAATAGATAGAGTCGGAGGTCTCAAGCTAGAAACCTTGTCCACAGAAAAATTAATAAAGTGATTGCACGTAACATCAGAAGACTGCAAAAGAACATGGGCTTCAATATTAAGTACAGAATTTATAGTGTTATACAAAACATGATGCATGTTATGCAAGCTAGCAGCAATAAGTTGAGAAAAATAAGAGTGCTTGGCGGCCTTTACTGCTCTCTGATAAACTTTCCAGACAAACATACAGCGTCTCCTTTTTCCACTCTCTTTCACATCTTCTACATTCTTTTCTAATGGCTCGGGTAGAATCAGTTAGTCAAAGACTAGCCTTGGGCATGCACTGTCTGAAACTTAAAGGAGCAACAACAGTGAGGACAAATTTACAAGCAGAATCCAAATAAATCCACACAGGCGCTATCTTGAGAAAATCAAGATGGCAAGTATCAAAACTCCAGGTTTTGATAGTATCAAAACTCCAGGTATTGATACTCAAGGGTTTGAGTTTTCACTCAGAAAACACCGGGCCAAAGACAAAATAAATCAGTCTGGACTTGAGAAAAAATCTGTTCATGTGGTAATTTTTATTTTTTGGTTAATAACTTTTTGTGTGCAAAGTAAACTCATATAATGATGAAAAACAAAACTAGAGGGTTTGAAACAGCTTTGTTAAAAATGCCTTCCTGTCTTTAACGACACCTGGTAAATAAGTTTTTATAAAATGAACTTTCATAGGCGGGTGTCTGTGAAGGTTCTCAGTCATCCAGGTCATCGTAGTCAAAGGAGCTTGCAAAGAAAAGCGTCTGGACTTCTTTAAGTTGCTTGAAGATGTTTCACCTCTCATCTGAGAAGCTTCTTCAGTTCTAAGGTCAAATGGTGGAGAGTCCCAGATATAAACCTAGTGGGAGTGACCCCCCACAGAGGGACAAAAGGACCCCTGATGATCCTCTAATAGCCTGAGCCAAGGTGTGAAACTGGGGGTGGGTCCCAATCAGCCAGAGTTTCGGGTGTGTTCATTGTGAAACCTGGCCCCACCTTATCATGCGAATTCCTGAGGTCAGATGGCCCAGGATGTGAGTGGGCGTTAAGGCGTCTGGGAAGGGATCTCAAAACTGGATTATAGATGGCAGAGAGTTGGTGTCGTAAACCCCGCCTCTGTTCAAAGATGGTCGCTCACAGTGGACATAGATGGCTTCTTTCACTCCTCTTTCAAACCATCTGTCCTCTCTGTCCAAAATGTGAACATTGGCATCCTCGAAAGAGTGACCTTTATCCTTAAGATGCAGATGGACTGCTGAGCTGCTCAGCAGTCCATCTGCATCTAAAGGTCAAAGGTCACTCTTTCGCCCACTCACATCCTGGGCCATCTGACCTCAGGAATTCGCATGATAAGGTGGGGCCAGGTTTCACAATGAACACACCCGAAACTCTGGCTGATTGGAGCCCACGCCCAGTTTCACACCTTGGCTCAGGCGATTAGAGGATCATCAGGGGGTCCTTTTGTCCCTCTGTGGGGGGTTACTCCCACTAGGTTTATATCTGGGACTCTCCACCATTTGACCTTAGAACTGAAGAAGCTTCTCGGATGAGAGGTGAAACGTCTTCAAGCAACTTAAAGAAGTCCAGACACTTTTCTTTGCAAGCTCCTTTGACTTTCATAGGCGGGCTAATAATTTGTCCTCTTCTGTAGTGTGTATAACTTCTAACATCTGATCTGGTGTAGGATAACATATTTGAGGTATTCATGTCAGCAACCAGCTGTCGTAGACAATCTTTGATAAATGTAATGTGTTAAATCTTAAATTTAAAAAACCTACCCTTAAGGATACTACAGTTACTAGCTACACTCTGATTTACACATCACACTGATACGCACACATATTCGAGTGGTTCCTAACATGAGCGTAATATTTACATCAGGACTAACTGGATGAAAAATCTCAATGATCAATTTTTGCTTCAGTTTCTAGGATTAAAGCTCAATATCTGTGAAGGATCTTTGACCTGTACACAAGGTGTTTGTGGCTGACCTTTGACCTGCAGCTGGATATCTCTCAGTCTCCGTTCTTCTCTCCCATCACTGATGGAGCAGGTGTAGATGCTGCTGTCAGTCTTTGTTGGTTTTGTCAGAGTGAGGCTGAAGTCTCCAGTGTCCAGAGCATCAGGTCTCATTGATGTGCGCCCGCTGTAACGCTGGTTTTGTCCTCTGAGATCGTCTGTTTCGTCTTGTCTCACATGGACAGATTTGGGATGGAGATCACTGCGAGTCCACATCACTGTGGGATTCTCAGGTATAAACCCAAAGTACTGACAGGGCAGCAGGACAGATCTTTCCCCCTCATTCACCTCCACCACCACACCCAGGGCATGCTGGGAAACTGAGGACACACAAATAAAAACACAAAAAAATGCCCATTGATGACATCATTCACAGCTGTAACCCTCAGGAGGCAAAATTCATTCAGGTTAATACTGTGTAATGTTACATTATTAGTGTATATTGATTACATAGATTCATAGTAACTGATGACAATTCTAACACTTTAACATCAACGACTAATAAAAACCTCTCCTCATCTCCAGAGTCGGGCAGTAAATAATTAAGTACAATTTTCTGGTATCTGGATTTCAGTACTTTTTTGTGACTCCTTTTTACTTTTACTCCCTACAATTTTAAACAGATATCTGAACTTTCTACTCCTTACATTTTCAAAACAGACTCGATACTTTTGGGGAGTTATTATTAGTATTTCATCACTGAGACCCTTTAACCGATTTGAGCCTGAACAGAAACTCATCAAAGTAAATCCTGTTAATTTATTAATCACCAGGAGATATCACATAAAAAGACGTGTCAAAGTCAGGGGTTAAAAGTGGTTAAAGGGTTTCTTTTGGTTTTGTTTTTGCCACAACACCTGAACAACTGCACGTGTTGTAAGTTGCAGTACGTCAGCATCTACAGTATATAAGTTTACTGTGTAAGCTTAGTCTGACAATGGCAGCTACATGATGCACATTGAAACTTAGCCTGTTATTTGAGTTGTTACTCTACAAAAGTAAAAGGCAATGTATTTTTTTCTGTAATTACTTACATCTGTCACTCTGGTGTTTACTTTGGTTAGCCATAGGTTTGTATGAGACCATGCATGCAGCACAGGGCAACCCCGTAGCATATGTTTGTATCATCACGGGCACAAGAAGCATTCTTCTCACTTTGTGGGAGTTGAGGTGTGTTTTCCCGAAACTGTGTTGGGTAAGATAACAAAGCACTGAATTCTAAATAGATGAATTACAAGTTATATTTGTACACTTGGCTTCAGGTAAGGTCATCTTTAAAGACCTAAAATTTGATAGTTTTAATCATAATTTAGCAGAGTAGAGTTGTTGTTGTTTTTTGTTTTTGTTTTTTTAAAAAAGGTTAGCTAGCCATTACTTTTAGCTAGCAAACGTGCTTCACAAATAAGAGAGTACATTGTCAGTTTTTCCACTTATAATTAAAATTTGTCACTTGTCAGGGTACAATAAATTGTTATCAGGAGAGAGTCCAGCCATTTCCCTCATTTTGTATGTGGATGAGTTTGAAGTGTGTAATCCGCTTGGCACCTCAAGAAAAAAAAGCGAAAAATTACAGCAGTGTATTGGATATTAGCTAATGTACCGCCATTGCTCAGGTGACATTGTGTATTATATTAACATTTTTTACTATTTAATTGTGTCCTTCTTCTTCTTTTTTCACAGCTGAATAATGAATTCTAAAGGATCACCACTGTTAACTTGGAAACAACCTTCTTAAAAACTGGACCAGACTGCACACACTGCACAGTGGACACACTGCAAGTCCCATAAGTTTACAATTTTAGACTTTTCGCCTAGTAAACTGTTTTCTTTTTTATTCTACAGAGTTCGATGGAAACAAAGAGAGAGGTCGCAATCCGTTGCCTGATGGTGTATCTGAAAAAAAAAAAAAAGAGGAGGATCTCTTCAGAGAACAGCTGGTAGGTAAGTCTCACTTTTTTGTTTTATTTTTAAATGGTACAAAAAAAAAAAAAAACCCGACATGTGCCCTTTTAACCTACTTGGCAGGATAGTGAGGAACAGTTCCCAGAAGAAGTGGTAAAGAATGTAGTCACCAGACATACAGCAGCATTTCTTCCACCCTAAAATTGTGATTGAAGGAACAACTGTCCTGGAAGACCTTGGTGTGCCCAAAGCGTGTTCCTTAATGATGGGGCTTATATACGTTACCTTTGTTGCGTTGTTGAACATTAAAACGTTTTGTCTTTTTTTTTTTTTTTATTCTGCGATATTTACCAAGTTGATAGGTTAAAGTTAATGCTTAATAATAAGCAGATTTGCAAAACCAATTGCCTTACGTTGTAATGTTTGTTTTCTGAGGTATTTTAGAAGGGCATGATTTAAAATTATTGTGATTTGGAAGACTTCATAGTTTATTGACTGTTTTATTTAATATACATTTACAAATCTTTATAGTGGTTCTCAAAGTTGATCATCAGGCCCCATTGCTCTGCTTGTTTCCCAGCTATCAAGACTCTACACAATGTTGATTGCCTGGTGTGTTCAGTCAATCGGAATTTGAAGACACCATTGTGGAGTAAAGAAAATGGAGTGAATTGGTATGTTTTGGCTTCTGATTCACTAAACAGACCTTGTCCAGGTAATAAACATTCTACATTTTCTTTCTTACTGAGGTCGTTTGTGGAGGGATTCTACTGAAGTACAGTTAAAGGGCTGCTCTTTGATTTATGTTGTATGACACGGAATTGCATTACTTGGAAAAATTTTTGCAATAAACTATTTAATCAGTTGGAATAAATGAAATAGCTATGTGTGATTTTAGAAAAGTTACTTTAGAAACTTGACACCATTTGCAGGATAGGATAGAGTAAAATATATGTAAAAAATGAGTTAGAGTAATGTCATTTTTTACTAATTACTAATGTAATTTTTCAACTTGATATTTTAGGAAAATCTAAATTAATGTTAGGTTGCTTAAACTTAATTATGTGTTTGGAGGTCAAAGTAAATCATGCTGGTTTGTTAAAGCAGTTGTGTTAGCCAAACCTAAAATTTACTTGCTGGATTTACTTAATAATATGCAACGTTTGTAACTTAAAGAGTTGAGCCAACAAAACATTTTTTAGAGTGAGGAAATAGAGATCTATTTTTATTAGTGCTGTCTAAATTAACGCGTCAACACGGATTAATCCATCATCATGATTAATCTGATTAAAATTTGTAACCCAATTAACCCATCTGGAGTGCAGAATGACTCAAAATCCCTGAAATGTTTCTCTCAATGCATTTCGGGCAGTTTGTCCAAGTAGATTCTGGGGTAGGATCTTACGTGATGTCCACGAACGCACCACTAACATCCACACCTTCCCAGTTAACAATTACTGGGCTTATAAGAAAGCTGCGATTCACTACCAGATGGCGGCATTTGGCAGTCTTGTCCATCCAAGGTGGCCGAGAGCATTAGGCAGCTAAGCGCTGTAGATCTCTCCAGGGAAGCTACTCAGTATAAGTATTGCCCTTTAGAGAGTGGTAAGTGGGACTCTTGCGTTTATCATAATGTGGCATGTAGTAGGGTGGACCTTGACGACTGTTTCCCTCTTTTGTTGCAGGATTGTGCTATACTGCTGCTGTCTTGTCTTATGCTGTTTTATTTGTTATGTGATGCTTTTCTAGAGAACAGTAACTTGGGGTGTATTTGTTTTATGTAGATCTCTTTTACTAATTTGTTTAACGTTTTATGCTTTGTTTTATTGCTTTAACGGAGGTGCGGCCGCTTGTTGAGGGGCTGGGTATGTGAGGTGGAGTCCCCTCCCTGATGCATTAGAGTTTAGAGTTTAGTGTAAATTACATGGGTGAGTAATTGGTGGCACCCTTGGGTACTCCTCCCTGTAGGTTGCCGCCTCAAGTGGCCGGTCTCCACTATTTTGTTTAGGGTTTTTTTGGTTTGTTTTTTTATCAAGCTATGATTGTTTTAGGGTAGCATCGTGGTAGGGAGTCTGGTCATTTTAATCATCGGTTGTTAATAAAGTGTGTTAATTAACTATTTTGTCGTCTCAACCCTGCTACATTAGGTGCCTTTCTGATTTTATAATTCTATGTTTTTTAGTAGTTCTTCTTAATACTGTAAAAATATTATAAATGGAATAATACTGTAAAGAATGTTATTAATGCAATTATAATAATGCAGGTTATATGGCAGCAATAAAAGAATTTCTGGATCCCCACAAAAGTGATAAAAACAAAAGAAGAAGCCATGGGACTAATGCGTTATTTTTGTGCCTCTATTCTGAGCACACGTAGAAAAAAATTGAGCGCATATAAAAAAAATTTGTGTTGCAAAGTGTTGCATTTTAAGGAGAAATTTATTTTGAGCAAAGAAAAGCTAAATTTGAGTGAACAAAATTCATTGCTACGTACAAAAAAACGTATTTCAGTGTTTGCTATTATCCACACACACACACACACACACAATAGCAGCCCCTCTCGCTCAGTTTGTGCATTTGCGCTCGCTCGCAATGTGTTGCTTGCACGCTCAACATTTCTGCCTGTGTGCATTCAACTCTTTCTGTACACCGTTATATTTGTGCCACAAAACCAACCAATCACAGACTTGGATGCAAAAAAAAAAAATCTGATTGGCGGTTTTGGTCTCCAATCAGCTCGAAATGACAAAATGCAATATCCCAGAATGCATTTCGTCCAAAACTCAAACGAGGCAGTGGCGGAGGAACACAGAGGGGCGGAGTTTGAAATATTACTCTTTCTGGGTCACAAAATAAACTTTTAAGATATTTTCATGCGAGAGTGGTGCTGTGTAAACTTTAAATATCTGCTCGATTAGCAAGACATCACATATTTGCGAAAGTGCTCTAACGTTTTCGAAGATGCCATGTAACATTTCAATAGCTTTTAAAACACTGTCAATATTTTGGGGGGGGGGGGGCTTTATTGTCTACATGTAGAGCCCTCAAAAAATTAGTCAACGGAATGTCTATCTGGATGCTACACTGTTTTCTTTGAGGTCTAAGGTCCACACCACAACCAAATACACACCATTCCGTTTAATGTATGGGAGAGAAGCAACATATCCTTGATTGTGCATGAATTAAATATAATCTTAATTAGAAAGTGTGCATATCGATACTGGCTGCAGCATCTTTTCTGCTTAGTTTCTAAATGCAAGACACATTTTACAGATAAGGTAAGTGACTAATTATTATTTCTTTATATTTGTATCTTTATGCAAAGTTATCAATGGCGAGCACACCTTTCAGTATAATGTGTTCACCTGTGCAAGTGTATCAAGAGTAAAAAGTGACTATAATAACAAGTGTTAATAATAAAAAATATGATAGGAGTCTATCTTTGTGGCAACATGAGTTCAAAGCTTTATAGTAGTATAATTAGTTTTAAAAATTAGTTATTATTGATAGTTTTTTCAGTTCATGTTTCACATGCTTTATTTGCCTTTGTGATTGTAATTGTTAATTAAAATTTGAAAATTTTAGCTGTCCTCCATCATTCTCCCAGAGGAGTCAAGTTACAGTGTATCTTCCACAAGAGACGCACAAGACAAAGTTTAAAAAAAAAACTGTAGAGGAAAATATAGCAAAGTCACAAAAATTACAAAAGGAAGACGTACAAAACCCTTCTGTACAATGTTGGAGATGAACTTCTTCTCCCAAACATGGGGAAACGTGGAAGGAAGATAGAAAGACTAGATCCAGATTTTTCAGGTCCCTACACTATTCATAAAATCTCTGGCAAATGTGTTAGATTAAAAAACATCGAGGGAGCTACTTTAAAAAATCAGTACAGCATTGACCATATTAAGCCGTACAGAAGAAGCAACCCTGTAAATGTCAGTGACAGTGACAAATGCCCAACTCACAGTCAGCCAGTGAACAGCAGCACAAACCTGAAGATGCCCCCATGTCATCCTACTGTTAACCCTCAGTGCCAGCAAAGATATCTGACCCTCTATTATTCATTATGCACCAAAAATGGCTGACAAAAGTTGTGCCTCCCACCAAGAGTTAAATTCAGCACCAGGACCAGAAAAGCTTGAACTTCCCTCACCGAAACAAAGCATAGAAAATGAAGATGGCATAGTGAACATCTCTTTTTGACCAGTTGGTCATTTGTTGCCAGTTTGGCGTTCCAACTTGATTCACTGTTGCATGACTTTGTTTGCTGTTATTGTGTTGTCTTCACTTGACCTGTTGGTCAGTTTAGCTGTCTGGTTTACAGAGAGTGGGCATGTCTGATCATTTCCTTCCATCGTGGCTCAAGAGTTGGGAGTTCGCCTTGTAATTGGAAGGTTGCCAGTTTGAGCCCCGGCTTGGACAGTCTCGGTCGTTGTGTCCTTGGGCAAGACACTTAACCTGTTGCCTACTGGTGGTGGTCAGAGGGCCCGGTGGCGCCAGTGTCCAGCAGCCTCGCCTCTGTCAGTGCGCCCCAGGGTGGCTGTGGCTACATTGTAGCTGCCATCACCAGTGGGTGGATGTGGCTGTGTCCCAATTCAGAGTCTGCACGCTTGAAATACGCGCACTACGCGTACTACGTACGGTGCGTACTATAAGTACGAGAAGTGCAGAAGTGAGAGGCTTGTAAAATGGGACGGTATACGCTTTGTTGTGCTGTTCAGGTTGCCTAGCAACCATGATACTAACCGCGAGACACGTTACAGCATTGTTTGACAGAAATGAAGGAGAAAAATGTTTTGTTGGTCAATCATTTTTGTCATGACATCATACATATATATATATACATACATATACATATATACACACATATACATATACATACACACATATACATATATATATATATATATATATATATATATATATATATATATATATATATATATATATATATATATATATATATATATATATATATATCTCTATCATATCATTGTGAAACCTGGTCCCACCTTATCATGCGAATTCCTGAGACCAGATGTCCCAAGGCGTCTGGGAAGGGATCTCAAAACTGGATTACTCTCTGCCATCTATAATCCAGTTTTGAGTTCCCTTCCCAGACGCCTTAACGCCCACTCACATCCTGGGCCATCTGATCTCAGGAATTCGCATGATAAGGTGGGGCCAGGTTTCACAATGAGCTCACCCGAAACTCTGGCTGATTGGGACCCACACCCAGTTTCACACCTTGGCTCAGGCGATTAGAGGATCATCAGGGGGTCCTTTTGTCCCTCTGTGGGGGGAAACTCCCACTAGGTTTATATCTGGGACTCTCCACCATTTGACCTTAGAACTGAAGAAGCTTCTCGGATGAGAGGTGAAACGTCTTCAAGCAACTTAAAGAAGTCCAGACGCTTTTCTTTGCAAGCTCCTTTGACTACGATGACCTGGATGACTGAGAACCTTCACAGACATAACCCCCATATGTTAACCCCCCTCCTCATCAGTAATGATCGGGGGGGGGGGGGGGGGGGGGGGTTATGACGAACTCTGAAAAAGTATAAGTGTAACGGATCCAGGGACTGCCCGCCGGATCTGCAGGAGGCTTTTATGCTATACACATCTCCCATGTACATGGTGAATAAAATTGTCTAATTGAATAAGCGTTCGTCTTGGAGTGATTTCTCGTTCCAGGTCAGAACCAAGAGATCGGGGGGGGGGGAGTCCAATCTTCCGTCAATTGATAGACGTGACGATAGATTTACGCTACGGCAGGATGTTTTGACAAAGTTTTTTTTTAATATATATTTTTTTATATATATATATATATTTTTTTTAAACTTTATTTACAAACAACAGTATAACATACAAGGCACCGTCATTAATCTGATTATGTTACATCCTCGGTTGAGCAATATAGCAAAAAAAAAAAAATGTTTTGACAAAGTAGGACGTTTTTCCAGAACACTGGAAGCAGCGCAGACACGAGGCTACTTTAGCATGGCTAACTAGCTCTGCCATACGGGAATCTGTGGCTACAAAGTCCACAGTCTGTTAGTCTGGTCTGTTTCTAACCTTCCCTCATACTTTTACTATTAAAGCCTCATCATTAAATCTGTATTTCCAACACTCACGGCAGAGGCGCGAGCTTCACCTGAGTGCAGCACAGAGGACTGTCTGTGGAGCTGCTGCAGGTTAAACAGAGACTTTCTTACCGTTCACGAGGAGCAGGAACACCACCAGCGTCTTCATCCTCCTTTAAAAACAACTCAAACCGACACAAAGTCCCGTTAAATCCTCTGCTGATCCAACGAACCCACACCTGGACACACCTGCAGCTCCAAACACGCCCACGCACAAAGTTTACTTTCTGTTTACGGGAAGTGAAACCGAACAGAGGAGGGGGACTCTACATCTACGTGCACAAAGGTTGGTGTAACAACAGCACTAGTGTTGCCTACAGAGCTAAGTACTGTAATAATCCCGGCAGTCTATGTAGCACTGGACGCCAGGGGCGATTCTAGGATCAGAGCTTTGGGGGTGCTGAGCACCCAGAGAGCTGCCCATCCAGGCAAGATAAACTTTACTCGCCACAATGAGACTTCTTCCCTGTCTCTGTCAATCCCTGCATCCTTAAATGTCTCCAGTTGTCCCGAGTTCCCTCTGTTCCTCGTCGTCTGTTGTCTTCATCTCCATTTTCAGTCATAATAATTTTACCATCTCTGTGCAAGTCTGCAAATTTCTTTATTAAATCATAAGATTCTTAAATTCATCAAGTCTCTCTGTGCCTGGGTCCTCGTCACAAAACATGACATCCATGTTTTGTACATTTTAACACAATTGAATCCCCACATTTGTGAAAGAAAAGCAAAACACTTTTTTTAAAGTCTGTAACAAAACCATCAAATCTGATAAAGGTTATTTAAATGCTGCTAAAGAAGAATGGATTGGAATAAAACAATACATATCCTAACCTTAATTACTGGAGGAGAATGATGAATGATGCTCATAGTGAGTAAAAAGTAAACTGAGTGCATTTTTTGGACAGAGATTCGCTTTTAAAGTGTCTGTATAATACAATACAGATACATAAAAATACACTCCAAAAATAGAAGAGTTCTTGAAATGTACAAAATATTATTAAAAAATTAGAAAAACTGAGACACCTTGGCCTCTGGTACAATGTATACAATGTATGAAAAGATGTTTACTGCAGATACTTCTATGGCCCTGCAGATTTTTTCTTTTCTTTTATCCTATGTCGCCGCACCTTGAGGTTGGTAAATCTGTCAATCACTTTTGGGTGGTCAACTCTCTCAAGCATCTCTTTCTCAACTGACATCACAGCCAGGTGCTGGAGTCTGCTTTGACCCATGGTCCTTCTCAGCCAGGTATGGAGCTGACTCAAGACACTAAAAGACCTCTCACAGCTACAGCTGCTAACTGGGTTTATTAGGGCAACCTGAATAGCAGTTTTCAGTGTGGAGAAGATCTGATTATCCAGAAGATTGTACAATGTTAACATATCTGGGATGACACCAGCCTCACTCTTGAGCTTCAAAACATTTTTGGCAACCGTGACTTCCTCTGACTGAAGCTCAATATGGTAATGCAGTGCCAGGGCTGACAGTATGGGCTCAAAATGTGGTCATAAATATTTTGTACTTGTAAATCGGTTTTGGTACTTGTAAAAAAGATTTGTATGTGTAAAAAAAATTTGTGTGTGTGTAAAAAAGATTTGTGTGTGGACTTAGCCAAACAACCCCTGCAAGTTACAACTACGAATTTTGACCCTATTTTTCTTCCTTTCATCTGATTGGTGAATGTCATGTCAATCACAAATGTAACAATCCAATCAGAGAACAGATGGGTTTGGCTGTCGGAGGGGTGCTTTTTTTGAACTGCAGGTCTTTGAAGGGAATAAATGCCCTTTTACATGCCAACCCAGCGTTTTCCTTCATCACCACGAAGGAAAACAGTCTGTGGTCGTCCGAGTTTGGTGATTTTTGTGTCACAGGTCTACGTGTTTAATACAGGGACTTCCACAGCCTTTTCAACAGCGCTGCGGACGCAGGGGGGGCAGTGTTTTCGAAATGACAGTCTTCATTACAAAGCTTTCTTCGTTATGAATTAGCATACATGTTTTTATTGAACATTTGAAGAACTAGCAAAAAAAACCAAACTCTTGTAGAGGACATAAAGTCAGAGATAGAAAAGACAAGGAGCAGGTGCATCTAGTACAGGTAGAGCAGCTGCAAAAACCCACAGAGCCCAGCAGCCAGCAACAGATTCTGGATCCTTTGCTTTGCTTTTAGTTAGCAGTTAGCATTAGCAGCACATCCTGCGTCCGATGTGAAAGGACTTTTATGCTGCGCACTGTGACTCACAGCAATGGTCCCGGGTCAGCCCTGACTTTGTGTTAAACTAATCCTAAAGTAATAATGGTGTTTCTAACCACTGACATACCACAACTTTATCCTTTCAACCAGAGGCGGAGCCAGACATTTGAAACACCCGGGGCTTGGCCCTAAAGGGTAGTATGCATGTGGGATATGTAAAATAACATTTACCTGAGTTTTTTCTTTGAAAGAAGCCTCTAATGTCCATTCTTATATTTCAGTACATAACTGAAACCGATTTAGTCGGGGAGGGTAAGAACTGAAAATATGAAATAAACACACGTAAGCTAAGACTCTCTAAAAAAATAGCATTTGTTCGGCTTTTCATTTCGCCATTTGTTGATTCACTTGAAGAGCGAGTAACGTAATATTGGTCAAGTGATCAGTTTGATATCAATCTTTCGTGATGCACCGTCATATTTACATTATTTGTACGGTATGAATGATTTTCTTTGGTACCTGGTCAAACTTAAGCTCTCCTTAGTATGGCTGGCTCCGTTTCTCCAACAGCGCACTCACTGCTGGCAGCAGCTGCCCCGCCCCCTCGCTCAGTTGCTTAGTGCCTGAACTCGGATCATACCAATATCAGGGGGGATTCATGCACAGTCGTAAATTCCCACAGTGTGCACTATGGGCTTCGAATATTGTGTGTACTTTTTGTTTTATACAGTTGTCAGCCAGGCATCTAACTATGAAAAATTACACTCCAAAAGACCCCGGGCTTCTGACAAAACAACCCGGGCTTAAGCCCAGTAAGCCACCCCCACGCTCCGCCCCTGCTTTCAACAGCTGCTGAAAGTAAGGGGACCTAACTGCTATCGGATATTTATATAGAGATTACCCTTCAAGGACCTGCAGTTCAAAAAAGTGCCCCTCCGACAGCCAAACCCATCTGTTCTCTGATTGGATTGTTTAATTTGTGATTGACATGACATTGACCAATCAGCTTAAAGGAAGAAAAATAGGGTCAAAATTCATACATCTTGCAGGGGTTTTTTTGGGCTAAGTCCACACACAAATCTTTTTTACACATACAAATCTTTTTTACAAGTACAAAATATTTATGACCACATTTTGAGCCCATATGACAGCCCAGTTTGTTTTGCAGATTCTGTACAGCAGCTTTAATATAGGGAGAACACAACTTCCAGATTGTATGAGTCAAATTAGTTGTTGTTCTTTTTCTTTGCCAGTTTAACTTGTTTTGTTTTGCCTGTTAGTATTCCCTGTCTGTTTTCTTACCCAACACGTTCTCACTCCCAACTCGTCAAACGTGTGACGCATGGTCAGACTCCCTCTGCTTCATTTATAGACACGCAGGGTACCCCCCTCGCGTCGAGAATTGACGTGCAGGGTCCTCTCATTGAATACTATAGAGCTCCCTAAACGTTGTTTATTGACGACAAGAGATTGCCGCGGAAGAGCCTGTTGTCCGTATATTTATATATTTCCAAAATCACATTGTAGTGACGTATACAGAACACAATAAATTATACAATGTAAGCAACTACCTGAGAAACAGCAGATACAGCAGATAAATTAATTATAGGCTATTACCTTTGTATCGTTTATTGCATTTATGGAGGGAGTGATGTATGCTGGGTAATGGCACAGCTAGCTACTGGGTGACTTTATTCACCCGCTTCGGCTGTTATCAGTCCATACAATGGGCGTTATTAGCACAAATCAGTCCCATAGATATGGAACATCTCCTGCTAGATTGTTCAGAAGGTTGTTCTCATCCATCCAGATGGAGGATCACTAACAGGAGCGTGATTTCTCATTATGGATGATTTGATTATAAATCAATTAATGGTTCATCCTGTGAGATAACACTTTCCGTTTCTATTTTCCATCACTGATAGTGGTGCCCCAGTATTTTTCTTCTTCAGTGCAGGGTCATAGTTGAGTCTATCCCAGCTGTCGTTAGGCTAAAGCATGCAGCCTGTATAAGATAGTGTAGGTCTAACACAGCGAGAACACAGTGTGTGAACCAATAAAATCCTCTCTGACCTTTGACTCTCAGATTGCTCACTGCTTTCTTAAACACCATGTTTCCCTCTTGGCTGTAGACGGTGCAGGTGTAGACTTGTGTGTCTCTCTCTGTGGGGTGTTTCAGGGTCAGACTGAGGTCTCCAGATTTCAGCAGGTCTTTATTCATCTCTTTTCGGCCTCTGTAATCCTGATCCTGTCTATCTGGCTGATCACAGCCATCCTGATACACGTGGACCTTCCTGTTAGCGTCTCTCCACTTCAGCATCATGAGGTAAATCAAGTGTGGTTTTACAGGACAGCTGTACAAAGTCCTTCCCTGCATCCACCTCCTTCTGGGGGACTGAGAAGACAGTGAAGCACGTGTAAGTGATACAGACAGCAACAACAACACTGATGGTAACATTACCTCCAATTCCACTCCTTGTTTCATCGACTCAGACTTGTGATATTTCCACGTGTGTTTATGTGGAATATCAGAAAGTTTTCATAAAAAAACATGCATGTAGTGATTGTGACTGAGATGTGAGCGCTAACAGCGTACACATATATGTGGGACTGACTGAGCTTTAGCAGTATGCTAGCCACATGCTAAACAAACATTATGAGAAACTCATGAAAGCCTCATGGATGATGTGGACACTCACAGTTCATCTCTGAGCTTTTACAGTGACCTCTGACCTCTGCCCTGTATCTACAGCACTCACCTCCACTGACAAAGAGCAGCACTTGTTTCTTCATCAGGATCTTTCCCTCCCTGCTGTGGACGGTGCAGGTGTACACACACACTGTTTAGTAAAGTCATGTTGTGGAGCTGTTTCACTGATCAATGACTGAGTCTGAAGGAGGTTTTCTGACTTCTGGAACAAACCTGGAAGTTTCTCTTCAGCTCTCTGTATCAGCTGTTTGTAACTCTGGGGGTCTTTTATTTCATAAAAGATCTCCAGAAACCCCAAGAACAACCAGGATAATTGGGAGAGCTATGGCCCAAGATGGGAATGGCTCTGTGTAGAAAACAATAATAGACCATAATATTAAAACATCATCATAATATTATGACAACATCTACAGCACCACTGACCTTTATCTACATCTCTGACCTTTGACCTGCAGCTCTACTTTCTGTCTCAGGATGTCTTTGTCCCTGTAGATGGTGCAGATGTATCCTCCACTGTCTCTCTTTGTGGGGTTTTTCAGGGTCAGACTGAGGTCTCCAGTTCTCAGCAGGTCTTCATTCACTGTTGTTCGGTCTCTGTAAAGGCCGTCCTGGTCATTAAGTTGGTCGCCTTCGTTTGCATACACATGAACCATCATGAGTTCTGGGTCAGAGCGAGTCCACTCCACTGTGCTGTCCTCAGGTAGGTAAGATTTTGTTTTGCAGGGCAGGATGACGGACTCTAAGCCTTCAGTCACCTTCATCTCCACCTGCTGGTCTGAGAGGACAATAAATCACAATATGAAATAGTCATCTGGGATATGAGCATTAGTGTTGCTAATCTATGTCTCTGTGGTAATACATCATCATTTGGCCTCTTTTTTCCCATTGAAAGCTAAACTGGATCTTTAACGTTAACAATTTAATCATCGTTTGATCATTTCCAGCATTAAAAAAGCCTTGATGCCATGGAAACATTGTTTAATGCACACAAAATCTTTATATTAGACACTTATAAAAGTTTTTATAATTTAAATGTAATGTATTTTAAACTATGTTTTCTTTTTTTGCTGTTTGTTTATTTTTTGACTGATCAGAAATCTCATTTTGAATTTGATGACAGCAGGATATCGCAAAAAAACGTTGGAATAAGGGAACAAAAGCCTGTAAAAGAAATTGTTACTGAAAAGAAAAAGTCCACAGAGCAAAGGGGATGTACATACAAAGCACTAAATTGATCTAGCCCATCTAGTGGTCTATATGTAAGTACAGTGGAACCTCGACTTACGAAATAAATTCGTTCCAGAGCGTCTTTCGTAAGTCAAAATTTTCGTTAAGTCGGAGCACCTTTTTCCATCGCCTTTTGAGTGAGGCGATGCTGGCTGAAGACAAAGTTCTTGGTGGAGGAGGACCTTGCTCATATTTGTCAATAATTTCTCTCTTTGTTTCCATCGAGAGCACCTTACGCTTCTTCTTTTCACTCGAATCACTTGCAGAAAGTTTTTTCGGCCCCATTATGAATGAACGGTAGGCTAATTGCATATGAGAAGCACACGAAATAGCGCACTGCAACAACGATACGTCTTTCATATGGAACAGCAAAACGCAAGTACAAAAGCCAAGGGGTTATCACATGATTCGGAAGGCATTGTGGGAATTCTGGTCTCTGCCAGCGGATTTCGTTATGCGGGCATTTTGCCGTACCATGGGCAGAAATACTGCCGTTAAGAGCCTTCTTAACTTGAATTCTTCGTTAAATGGGGTCTTCGTAAGGCGGGGCTCCACTGGATGAGAATTTTATATCTAATTATAAAATCAACTGTAAAGCAGATAAATAAAAAGCGCTTCAAGGTTGCTTACTACAATGCATTGGGAGCCTGGCTGCAGCATTTTGTATCACTTAGACATATAAATAAAGCTTTTTTTCTAAGCTTGTAAACTAGACATTACAGTAATCCACCACAATGACACAAATGCATGAATACTTTTATGCATTTACGTACAGGAGACTATAACAATTTAGAAATGTTCTTTTAAAGGAACGTCAAAGAGATTTTACATATAAGTCAAGAATCAAATACAGAAAGATTACAAACACTGGACAGAAATCCTTTGACTGATTCTTAAAGGCATTTATGGAGAAGCTGTAGTCATAGTCTGAGTCTTGTGTGAATATAAAAAAAAAAGTTTATTAGTAGAGAGCAGTTATCAGGGACACAGAGTGGACTGTGGAGGATAGTCTATCCAGCTGTCGAGGCTTAAAAGACAGACACAGTTGGGTGTCATCAGCATAGAATTGATATCATTTAATGACATCAGCTAAATAAAGGATATCAAATTAAAATAATGGACCCAGAATTGAGCCTTGCACTACCCCACAGATTAGAGCAGCAGTGTCAGAGGAGGGTTTGCTTACCCTGAGACAAAAAGTCTTTCTAGACGAGTAGGAGGAACCTTCCTCCTACTGTGCTGAACCAGAGATACCAGCCAGCATCTTAAGCATTAAATAAAATATTATAGTCAACGGAATCAAAGGGACTTCCACCCACCAAGGAAGCTAACATTGCTGATGACAGCAGGACATCCTCAAGCAGACCCAGTGTAACCGTAACCTGCTCTTTGGAAGCATCCCACATTCCAGACAAGTTTTAACAAAAGCTGGTTAAATACAGTGTACCAAAGAACTCAGCACTTGTTAGCTTGTCTTTACTAAATGAATTCTTGAGTTTCACTGGGAGCCAGTATTTACTAGAAAAGGCTTCAGCAAGTGGTGAAAAACCTCAACATTTCTGAAGAGTGTTACACAGTTTTGACAACTAAATACGGTCATCAGAAAATATAAAATATTATGTATTTATGTATCCTCGGGGGGGTGGCTGTGGCTCAGGTGGTAGAGCAGATCAGCTACTGATCGGAAGGTTGGTGGTTTGATCCTTGGCTTCCCCAGTCTGCATGCCAAACATCCTTGGGCAAGATACTAACCCCAAGTTGCCCTCGGATGCATTCATCGGAATATGAATGTGTGTGAATGTAGTTTAGTTTGCACTTGAGTTTAGAAGTGCTTGTATGAGTGGGTGAATGAGGCATGTTGTATAGAGCGCTTTGAGTACTCCGGGAGAGTAGAAAAGCGTTAGAATCAGTCCACTCTGCTATTGTGGCTAGGGATGGGTGTCGATTTCTATAATCGTTTAGATTCTGATTCATAAGGTCTCGATCAGTTCAATTTTGACTTAGACAGTGAGAAATCTTATAATTCTGATCATTTATCAGTACATTTCCATATTTTTATATCTATATCTATATATATCTATATATATAGATATAGATATATAGATATAAAAAAAGCTGACACTTGTGAGACTTCATCAGAGGTGCGCGCATCACAGCAGATGCCTTTGTGTCAAAGTGAAAATAAAACACAGAAAAACCTTTTTCTAGCCTAGCTTTTTATATTACCTTATAATATTTTGCAGTAGAACAAAAATGAAAGAAAACCATGAATCAACATATTAAGTGACTGACAGAGAGAGCCATCCAGGAAGTGTGATTCTATTGTGGTGGAAGTAAAACGGCAAAAGTAAGAGGGAATTAAAGACGATGTTTATCAAATGTGAAGCTTAGTTTTGATCTACTTTTGCTGCTGGTTCAGTAAATTTTGGTCAGAGAGTGACAAAACCTGCAGCTTCAGAATCAGTGAGATCTCGCCTTTTAGTCCTGATGGCGTGTCTGTGTATGTGCCGTCGAGTGAAATGGTCTGTGCTTTGTGTTTAGGTGTTTGTGTGGAATCAGTGTACCTGCTGTCATTTGGTGTTTTAGCTGTTTGGTGGTTGTTAAAATAGTTTTGTGAGCTTTAACCTGAGATTCAGGTGTTCCTGGCAAAATACATTTATATTTAAAAATCAATTCAGGATTTAATGAATCAATATCGCTTTATTCAAGCTAAAATCGTACCTTAGTTGTGGCTTCCATGGAGCTTAGATCTAAAATGTTGGTCTTCGTTTATAACAGAATTGCCAAAACACTCTTTGTTAGGCCTGCGCTCACAGGCCTCACTGATTCAGAGACTTATCCCCATGAACGAAGCAAGACAACCAGAGATTGATGGGTTTTAACTTGCAAGGGAAGCCGGTCGGATCAGTTGTCTGGGATCTCACCTGATCCCACACAACGCCAAAGAACCAGCGTCCCCTTGCAGCCTTTATTCAGTCAACACACAACCCCATTGTAAAACCCATATGGTGTGTCATAAAGGTTAAAGGGACTGTGTGTCCGAGTCATCTCACCCCTCCTGTATACGGTTTAACCCCTTTAACGGTCTCTCATATACCAGTGCAGGTGAGCCTATAAATGGCAGGAAGTAAACATTCCTTATCAAATAAGGAAACCACAATCTTATATGGAATGTGCCTGCAGTTAAACACTAATAGCTAAACCTCCTCCACCATCGTACATGTATGGTAGTAACAGAAAAATATCTAAACATGCAGTTTAAGAAAACTGCATGTCATTGTTGTGTTTAAGACAAATTTAAACACAACAATGGCAACTTTTAACCAAATCAATCTAACCTGTTTAACGTCTGATCTGTCCACAGTACTGACTCCTGAGCTGTATAAAGAGCAGGTGTTGGCATTTCTTGCTGACCTTTGACCTGTAGCTGTATAACTGTCAGTGTCAGCTCTTCTCTTCCAAAACTGATGGAGCAGGTGTAGTTGCCGCTGTCGGTCAGTTGTGGTTTTCTCAGAGTGAGGCTGAAGTCTAAAGTGTGCAGAGCATCACGCCTCATCGATGTGCGCCTGCTGTAACGCTGGTTTTGTCCTCTAAGGTCATCTCTTCCTTCTCGCTGTAGGTGGACAGAGTTGGGATCAAGATCATTGCGAGTCCACATCATTGTGGGGTCCTCGGGTGTAATACCTGAGTACTGACAGGGCAGCAGGACAGATCTTTCCCCCTCATTCACCTCCACCACCACAGCCAGGGCATGCTGGGAAACTGAAGACACATAAACAGACATAGAAATTAACCGCATGCTGTGGGTTTGTCTCAGATACCTCAGGTGAGAAATTAATTTAAGAAACCCAAGACATGTGTTTGAATATTGAAACGTTGACTCTTGACAACACAATAGTAAGCTGGTTTGACACAGATGTTGTAGATACATTTATTGTACATACAAGTGTTTCCTTCACCACTTAATGTGACTGTGAATATGTTGGAGCGCCATCTTGTGACAAGTTTAATAACTGCTGTTCCAGTAAAGCAACATTACAAAAATTATTCTGATGCAGGTCCTTAATGTGACAGCAGTGGAACAGCTGTCAGTTCAGCCTTTATCTTCATCTTTTATACTGTGATGTTTTCCTGTTCCTGTTACACACAACACTGTACCTTCTTGTACATCACACTCAATATGAATAAACTGCAGGCTGCTCAGCCACTCCTTCCGCCTGAGGATAACCACCGTAGTAGAATCAGTTTAAACAAGTCTACACCATGTATACACATGCACACACACACACAGTGAGTAGTTGGCACTCCTGCAGAGGTATGTCAGAAATGTTCATCCTTGGCTCTCAGTACCTACAGACTTGTACGGTGACTGCGATGAACGCCTGTTTGTAAGACGAGGACTGAACCACCGTACAGACAAAGGGATTTAGTGTAAAACTATTTTAAGATGTTGTTCAGCGTCTCAATGATGGAAAAGCACAACCTTTGACTACAGTCTTTCATATTTTTACAAACAAAGCTTCTTTCCTCACTATTCAAGTTACTTGTTTGTAATACAGCGCCATAAGTTTTACACACAATCGGCATTTAAACAGTATTTAAAGTGTGTATCTTACTGTTGATGAGGAGCAGCAACACCAGCAGCATCTTCATCCCCCTGTAAACAAAAATCCAACTGGCAGAATTAACCAACACGGATGGATCAGAATCAGTGAGACATTTATCTCCAAATGTTGACACATAAATGCGAGTTTGCTTTTGGTTTCTTCAAGACTCTGTTCCAGAAAACAGGTTCAACAGCATTGACTCCAAGTTTTACCTTCAAATCTGTTATAAAACAACAGGCCTTAGTGCACAGCAATGAGGAAATAAAAAGCAGTCTCTCTGAAAACAATAACACTCAAATATGAATGTGTGTGGCACTGCATCATTATATGTGTATATATATATATATATCTCAAGGAAATATGTGAAGTTTAACGGTATGTGAAATCTATCTGGACATGGAAACCGGTGTTAATGTCATGGTGTAGGTAGGAATCAGACCCAAATGCAGAACTCTTCCAAGAGAAAACTGTCACGGCGGGGCTGGGCCGATTTGTTTTGTAACTGGACCCAGAAGCAGGACACAGAGGATGCCAGAACTTTAAAGAACTAAAACCGAACATTTTATTGTGGCCGATACAACACTGGGACACACAATAACACAAAGCAACACATGACAAGAACTAACACTAAACCTAAACTGGGCGAAACTAAACTATGTTTACTGGGACTCTAACAAAACTGTGATGACATAGATACCGATCTGGACATGATGGTGAGCAGGAGCATGAGGAAAACTGAAGGGATAAACCCAAAACTTGAACATGTCCTGCACACCATCATTAAACACACTAACATAACATGGGAGGTGACAACAGACGACCCAACACTCACTGAACAGAAACACACTGACTAAATGCAAATAAGAGAAGGGGTCACACATGGGAGCACAGCTGACACTACCTAATGACAGGACAGGGGAAGTAAAACTGATTACAATGAACAAAGAACATACTGTACTCTTTCAAAATAAAACAGGAAACATGGCGACGTAGACATGACACAAGGGGAACCTGATAAACCATGAACTAAACTGCAAACTAGGCATGACCGAATAACTAGATAACTGAAAAGAAACTGCAATACCGATGAAATAACAAAATAACATGAAACTCAGAACCACTGGGTCGCATGACCCAGGACCACGACAAAAACAGTGAATTTCACTCCGTTTCACTCTTTTTGCTGTTCACAGTGTAAACACCTTCCGCAAACTACCAAATTTTCAGGGTATCCATGGCAAAATTCTCCCTCCAAGAACGTTTTTCTGGACTTTACCCTTCTAAGTCCACCAAATATTAGTAACCCCTACCCCAGCACCTGGCATCCATAATCTGAGTTATAGTATAAGCTGGCACACCATCAAGGACCTGGGTGGATGGTTGACCGTTGTACAGATGTTGGACATCTGTTTTTTGTTTTTTGGGGGGCGTTTCTGCTAATGAGAAAACACACTTTCCTGTTGTAAAGTACCTCTTGAACGCTTTCCCACACTTAACCCCTTCTCAGAGGACTGCTAAACAAAGTATCTCATCAGGGAAAATGTGTTTGTTTTTTAGTTAAAATTGTCTGTTTGTTTTTTTTAATCATTTGGGTGATAAATAGTTCTGAATATTTGTGGGGGTTTTTTACTCAGGTTATGTGTCATGCACTGTGAGTGGCAGGAGGGATTGGAGGGCCCAATACGCAGAAACAAACAAAAACCAAGGAGCCAAAATCAGGGAACAAGAGTCCACACAGAGCGTCTACAAAGGCCCTGAAGGCCCAGAAGCAGTTCACACATAGTTTAGGGGAAAGCAAGCAATTCAGGGCTGACTCAATGGTTGACAGCACAACAGTAACTCAGGGGGCTGACCTGGAGCTCAACAGCCCCATAGTCCAAGACAGAGCTGTCAGGAGGCTAACAGGTGAGGAGAGATGCTGTGAGGAGAGATGCCATGTGGAAAACTGCAGTGGCCATGCGGTTCAGGAGGCCTTCCATGATGGCAGGACACCCAGCCGATGGCCAGGAAAGTGCTATCCTCTATGCTGTTGCATGCAGGAGCAGCAGGTTGAAGGCCACATATAGCAACAGACCTAAACTGATCACAAGGCCAGTAATGTTGTGGGGATGGAGCTGGACTCAGTTAGGGTGGTGTCTGAGAGGCAGATGTTTTCCAAGATGAGGACAATCATGGATAACACCTCCCACCCACTCCATGATGTACTAGCTATTCACAGGAGCACGTTCAGTGAGAGACCAAAAAGCAGCACAGAACGACACAGGAAATCTTTTCTGCCTGTGGTCATCTCCCTGTACAACTCATCCATCTAACACACTGTAAACACTGCAATAGTTACACCCTTTTTACACACGCTCTTTTCTACTCTGTTAATCCTTGATATTTATAATTGAGTGATCTGTATATATTAATGATATTTCTTAAATGTGTAAAATCTGTAACATAATGTATTGTTTGGAGTTTAGTCTGTTACTGTTAGTATTTTTACCATTTCTTCTTGGAGCAACTGTAACTCACATAATTTCCTTAGGGATTAATAAAGTATTCTGATTCTGATTGGTTCAGGATGAGCTGCCATGATCCAATGACACATCTGCTTACCTGCATCTTTTGCTCGTTTCTCCTCCTCTTCTTTTCTCTTTTTTCTAAACTGAGCACCTGATGGCTTTGAACTTTTCTTGTCCAGCTTGGTTTTCATTTTGCACTCCAGTATGAACACAAATCCCCAAACTCGAGGATCACCACAACATGACCTAATAGACCTACACCTTAGTTCACAGATTCACTTTGTCTAATTTCTCTGATTTCACACAACCCAGGATTCAAATCATGAATACATGATGGTCTTGGATTTACAACATTATGAATGAAATGTGCTCTGTTTGGAAGCAGCAGGACTCTCCTCCCCTTTCGACAGGTTGTTTGTGAGACTTTAAATCATCAAACTGTAAATTATACATTTTAAATTGTTATTGATCCTTTACCCCGAGTCCTAAAGTGTAGATTTATTTTCTTACTCTTCTTATATTTATTGTTTGTTTACTTGCACTGCTGTAACTGGAGCCTCGTCGTCTCGTCTCTCTATATGCTGGACTGTTTGTAGCGGAGATGACAATAAAGTTTACTTTGACTTCAGCAGCGAGCAGGCGCACCGAGGGCTCTCGCGCTCACCTTTCGCGTATAGAATTTCGAAAACATCAGTGCAAATTATAAGTCTGTATCATGATGTCTGGTGTTTTCGTGTTTGTTGGTTTGTTTTTATTTTGCGAGTTGGTTATTAGATGCCGCTCCAGCCAGCCACTGCCCCGCCCTCTTCTCCTCCCCGTGCCGCAAGCAGCAGGCGCGCCTCGCAAACGGAGGGCGCCCTTACTCCCAGGAAATAGGCGATAGAAAACCGATCGGTGCCTATGACATTCCCAATCATGTCGGGGCAGCATGAGTATGAGCAACCTTTTGCTGATGCCCATGACGCTGCCCCCACCACAGAAACTGATCAGTCTATTGATCACACAATATTCCATCAAAAGAATTGATTTGACTTTGATTTGTGTAACAAAGTGATTTCCACGTCTCCTTCATGATGTGACAGTATCAAAGGTTCTGTATATGTAAGCCATACTTGTGATATCATTATTATTATGTTTTAACATTAGGCTCTTTTATTGTTTTCTACATAGAGCGGTTTCCATCCTGGGGCATAGCGCTCCCAATTATTCTGGTTCTCGTTGTTTCTGGAGGTCTGTTATTTTATTTCATGTCAGGTGAGTCCCTCCTACATTACCCATAACACTGACGCTTAGCAGGTATCCTTCCAGATTTTGGTTATGTAGGTAGCTTCAGGGTTAATCCTGGGTTTTCTGTGCTATGAAGGTGGTTCATTTTTTAACAGGGAAAATCGCCATGGTAACATATGCTGTGAATCTCCAAAAGTTGATTCTGTTCATCTGGACGTTGTGTTTTGTGGGAGAAACGTTTCGTCACTCATCCAAGTGACTTCTCTGCTGGGGAAATACATTTGACTAAAACCCCCTAAATGACATGCAAACTGTGCGTTGCATTGTTACAGGAATGTCAGTGCAACAAGTTGAGGACTTGTATAAACATGTATAAACCCCGCCCCTTTCATGTGAACTTGCAGGGGAAACTTTTTTTTTTTTGCCTGTCCCGTTTGGCTCTTTTGCATCAGAATTAATGTCTAAAGGCAAAGAAAGATGCCCAACGGATTTACTTTACCAAATTGACCATCCCAGCCTTGCCATAATGGTCCATTTGATTCACCTTTTATTGTTTATTTTATTTTCACTTGCTGAATACGGGACAGACTTGACTGGGGGAAAGAAGGGGAGAAAGAAAGAGGGAAAGAGAAACAGCTGAGAAGAGGGACGGGGGAGAAGGGCAAAAAACAAAAACCAACAGAACGGGCAGGAAAAAAAAAAGAAAAAGAAAATGCATATATCGATCACCTGGATCACCTGTTGAGAAAGAAAAAGGAAAACAAGCAGAAGAGAACAAGAGTAATAGAATAAACAACATCACAATGATATATGTGAATATAACAGTAAATACTAAATATTAAACATTATTGTGCAGGACATAAGATGTGCTGAAAAAGGGTGTAGTTTGTGGGTGTGATCACCCGTGTGTACACCTGTGAGCATGGACGCGCTTATTTTTTTAAAAGGTTCCTTCATGTAATGATATGCTAGAGGGTGTGGGGGGGCCACAGCCCCGTCCTCCAGGGTATGAAGCAGGTGTGGAGGAGATCAAAACTCCAGACATCCAGAGGCCCCCAGAACACAAGAGACCAAGGAAGACCAACAGAGGGGCAGCTGCGCCACTGTCCCAGAAAGAGCTGAGGAGAGTCCCAGATGAGGGTTCACTCAGCAGCCGCGGAGTAGAAGCCAGGGGGAGTTGCAGTGACGCGCCCGTGAGCTCCGCCAGCAGCCAGCCGCGCCTGAGTGACCGAGCCCCAGGCCGAGAGGCCGGGGGCACCCCACCTCCGAAGTGGCCCGAGCGAGCCCCAGGCTCCAGGCCCCGACAAGCGGCCGCCAAGGAGTGAGCCGGTGTGTACCTGGACGCCCACCCCCAGACACAAAGAACCACCAACGCACCGATGTCTGAGGGAGTCCGCCACCGGCAGGGGAAGTGGTGGGGGGAGATAGGCCTCCAAACCTTGGAGGGCCTGAGATGTCCCCAGAGAGGTGGCGCCTGATACCCAACCTGACATATAGACACAGACATACAGGCACACACAGATACAAACATCCATTCCCACCCTCATGCTCTCATATGCACTTGCTCCACACTCAACCAACGTGGAGACAGACATAAAGAGACGCTGTACACACGATCACACTCCCCAAGCGTACTCTACGAACCGGGTCTAGGTACCCTTGCCCCTGGAGGGGGGAACTGCACCCAGACCCAGGTGGTGTTACCCTTTTCCCTGCGGTGGGGAGAGGCAGACCGCCCCGACTCCGCAGCAGCAGGGAGGCCCCACACCCCAGACCGCAGTCGGACGGCCAACTCCTCCTCCTAGCCCCCCCGCTCCAGCGGGCCGCAGAAAACGGGGGTGAGAGAAGACTCCAAACCTCCCTCCACCCGCTCATTGTAGTGTTGATGCATGCGTGTTCTAAGGTGCATTTAAAACCCAGGAGGGCTTGGAGCTACCTGCCAGAGAGCAGCAGGTAAGCGCATAGTCCCTCCTGCTAGCCCTCCATGTCTACGGGCAACGACGCCAGGGGTGGGGTGTACACCCTGATGGTAATTTGGATTCCGTGTATCGTGCCCACCCCCAAGATCCTATATGTATGTGTAATGAGAGTGTGAGTAATGTGAATGTCTAAGTTGTGGGATAAAATTGAGGCAGAGGCAGCCAGAAGGGGACAGAGGGGGGGGGGGGGGGGGGGGGGGTAGCCTCCTCTGCACCCTGGTGACATACCCCTACTCCAAGGCCCTGCATGTGTGGGTGGCTGTGGTGGAGCAGGAAGAGGGAGGCAGCTGGAGATGGGGAGGGAAGGAAGGGAGGGGCAAGTGACCCCTCTCTGGGGCCAGCTCCCCCGCTGACCCCAGTAGGCACCCCCATACTCCGCGACCCGCCAGGGAAAGGGGGCCCAGGCCCATCCAGACCGGGGCCCAGTGCAGCAGCGCCGCCCGGCCCCACACAGCCCGGGACAGTCCACCCAACCCCACCACAGAGAAAACTGCACCCACCCCACCATCCACTCATCTTCCAGACTACATAAGACAATAGACGCCCAGGCTGAGATCTTCCTCCACCTCTCCTGTATCTCCCCCTCCTGCAGAGAGAGTTCCTGAAGAGAGGAAAGCTCCTGCAAGATGTGACAATCTCCCCCACCAGTTGAAGAGCCCCCCAGGTGGCTCGACGCACCGGCGGCACCCTTGCAGGGGAAACTCTGATGATTCATGTGACCTTCTGTCTCTATTGCCATGTCGAAGTATCCAGGTAACAGAAAGATATTCTGGGCATGTTGAACTGTTTTTGTAGTTCAGGGTCAGAAGCTGAAAGAGTTGAGAGTTACAAACAGCTGATACAGAGAGCTGAAGAGAAACTTCCAGGTTTGTTCCAGAAGTCAGAAAACCTCCTTCAGACTCAGTCATTGATCAGTGAAACAGCTCCACAACATGACTTTACTAAACAGTGTGTGTGCTTCACTGCATTGATCTGACACAGAGGCTGCATGTGGACAAGCTGTTCTTCTTCTGTGGTGGTAAACAGCAGCTGACATGGAAACATGTTCTGACAGTAAATGTTCCTCCTTGAGTTGTGCTCAGTCATGTGGTGGAGAGCTTCAGATGTTCAGACACATGAGATCTTCATGGTTTCTGTGCTGATGTGTGTGAGACATGGCCGACTGTGGAGGCTCAGTCTGTCTGTTCTTCTTCATCCAACATGTCTGCAGCACTTTACAGGACGCTGCAGACTAGTTACCAAAGAACGAGTCAGGAACACATCAGGAACAAACTGAGACACAATCTGACTGAGACTAGAAGACAAGGAGGGACAGGGAGGTCATGTGACCACCACAGCTGCTGCTGAGTCATCATGTTGTCCTTTGTTGTCCTCTCAGTTTACCAGGTGGTGGTGGATTCAGGGGTGGAGTCTGTCCAGCTGCCCTGCAAAGGCACACTTCACCTCCCCAAAGATGCTAAAGTGGAGTGGATGGACAACAATGACAGGAAGGTCCACGTGTATGTGAATGGCCCTGATGAACCTGAACAACAGGACGAGTTTTACACAGATCGAACGAAGATGAATGAAGGCCTGTTGAAAACTGGAGACTTCAGCCTGACCCTGAAATACCCCACGAACACAAACAGCTACACCTGCACCATCTACAGCAGGGAGGGAAAGATCCTGCTGAAGAAACAAGTGGTGCTCACTGTTATAGGTCAGTGCTGTAGGTACAGGTCAGAGGTCAGAGGTCACTGTAAAAGCTCAGAGAATATGAACTGGGTTCACATCATCACATCATCCATGAGACTTTCATGAGTTTCTCAAGCAGACGTGACAGGAGGCTGAACGGGCTCCTCAGGCCCTCCAGCTGGAGCAGATGCAGGGCCAGAGGCAATAGGGACCCCTGACTGAGGGTGAAGATGAGTGGCTGACTTAGCAGATGACAAAGCTAATGATTCCTCCACTAACTACGCTACTGACTGGGCTATGGACTGTAATAAAGTCTGCAAGGGGGGAACAAAGCTGCACACACTAACATAAGACAAAGACTTTCACAATAAAACAGGAAACATGAATCACAACTCAGAGACACGGACTCAACACAGAGAGACAGAAAATGACACATGGAACTGAACTATACATGAAACCACAATTCCTAAAACATGGATAACAGAAACATGAAACTCTAATAATAATCATCACAACCACAACAAGAGAACAAGAAAACAATCCAGGGGCCCGTTCTTCGTACCTCGCTAAGTAGGTTAGCCGGATTTGATTGTTGACGATTTCGCGTGATCTTGGATCGTTCGGTTCCCCGAAGCTCATCCGGGACTTGCCGTCATAGCAACAGATCCGTAAGCGTAAACCTGCTTTTACTTTATGACACACAGGACAGACTGTAAGCTCTGCTGGCTGCACAGGAGTTTGTAGGCAGCTGGCAGTTTTCCAACATGTCCTCCACCTGTGATGTCAGTGGTGGGACCCCAGTCAAAGCACTCAGCACCACCTCCTTTAAATGTATTTTATACCAGTTACTGCCCAGCTGCTGTTTTCTTTTCTGTCAGGGTCTCCCATTAAAGGAAAAATATACTAAAGACAGTTAGATTTTTTTAAGTATGTAAGTTACTCAGGCATCAAATCGATTTGAAGTTAAACTCTTTATGATCCTGAGGCTGATTTCAAACAAGCAGGTCGCTTTGATCTACGAGTAGATCTCAGACTAACAGCACGAGCACAAAACTGGAAGGAAATGTTTTATCTTAATTCTTCACTCAGAGTTAGTGCAAGACGGACGTCCTCACATAAATAAAGACAGAAGCTTTATTTTAATATGATGGAGAGCCATTTAGCTCATTGCTGTCATCTTCTACTCAGTGCAATGTTTCTTAAATGTGTTTGTACTGAGTTTTGAGCTTTGCAGGATGAAAACACAGCACGTAGGTGTACAGAGGACGTCAGCTGATGGAGCAGAGGGAGGCAGACTGTGGATAAATGACAGAGTGAGAGGAGAGCAACCATGACAGAAGGACAGGTATGGCATATAGAAGTGGCTTTATAGATATTTATAGTCAGTGTCTGTGTCATGAAGGTGACATGTGAGCTTAACCTGAACAATGAGTTTTTGCATTGCTTGTTACCCTTGTTTAGTGAGGTTTGGGTTTCTTTTGAGCCTGTAAAAAGTTGGGCTCCAAACAAGGTGAAATCATTTGAGTTCAGCACCTGGTGAAAAGCAAGTAGTAAATGGACTGGTTCTTTTATAGCGCTTTTCTACTGATCAGAGCACTCAAAGCGCTTTACACAACTTGTGCATTTACCCATGAACATCTTTCCAAGTGCTTCATAGCTAACATTCACACACATTCATACTCTGATGGATGCATCGGAGAGCAATTTGGGGTTAGTATCTTGCCCAAGGATATTTGACATGTAGACTACGGGAAGCCAGGAATCGAACCACCAACCTTGCGATCAGTAGATGACCTGCAGCAGCATCTGCAGGTCATCTACAGCCACCCCTGTGGGACAGAAGTTTGCTTTGGAGACTGAAATAAAAAAACTAACAAACAGGATGTATAATGGGCAGTATGGAGAACTAAAAGTACATGCAGGCTGTGCTGGAATACGTGTGTTACAGTTTTTGATACCTGAAAACTTCAAATATCATCAGAAAAAATACAATATTTTGCATCATCTCTGCAGTGTCTCTTTTTTCCTCTGCTGTTGTGATTTTAGCTCTAAACTGTTTGGTTTGTCAGCAAACTGACCTCTGACCTCTGCAGTACTAACTCGCTGCTGACAGTCAGTTGTTTGTTTTCTCAGAGTGAGGCTGAAGTCTGAACTGTTCAGAGCATCAGGTCTCATCAACGTGCGCTGCTGTAACGCCGCTTTGTCCTCTGAGATCACCAGGTATGAAACCTGAGTGCTGACAGAGCAGCATGTTCCCCCTCATTCACCTCCACCACCACAGCCAAGGCATGCTGGGAAACTGAGGACACACAGACGGAGAACTGAAGTGTCTGCTGTGTGTTCATCTCAGAGTCCTCACAGGTGACACATTAGCTCCAGAACACCAAGCCAGGTGTTTGAAGCCTGACAGGGATTCTTCCCATCCAGAGGGAGGATTTAGCTGCACAACAATGAACATTAGTGTGTAGTTTAGAAACACAGACTGTGCCTGCACTGCATCTAGTGAAGAAAAGTGTTACTGCGAGAGAACGAGGCTCCTTTAAAGCAGCTGATATTAAGGTTGAAAAATCAACAATAAGCTGATGTAATCAACGTTTCACAAAATGGTCAGCAGCTAAAATCTGGAGCCGTTCTTTGGTGGTAATTAACAGTTTGTTCTTGTTAGCTAATTATGTAATTAAAGGTAGCAGCAGAAGCCTTGTGTTGAAAGCCCATTCACTCACACATTCACACAGTATGTGTGTGTCTGTGTTACACTGTGGACATCCCTTCTGTTGGAGCGCCATCTTGTGGCAGGTTTAAGAAATGTTCTTCTTGTAAATCCAAACTGATGCACCTCCATAGCAGACTGTGGAGGCTTTCAGTGACATGAAGACTTGATTTATACTGTCATATTCTCCTGTTACACAAAGCACAGCACGCTGAACATGGATGAACTGAAACTCCCAGCATCTGACTGAGGAAAAGCACAAATCATTCTCACACTGACTCCTGCTTGATTTTAGATTTGCTTTCAAATCCTCACACTTTCATATGAAGCACTAAATGGGCTCCAGACTGTTTATCTCAGCTTCCTGTCAAACACACTGCTGCTCACACCGAGGCTCAGTTTACTCCTCCAGCCTGGCTTAAGCTGCTGTCTGTTAAAAACAGTCCCACACTCCTCTGTTTAATCCTTCTGATCAGACTCTTTGATTTTGTATTGTTTTTACCTGAAGTTGTGTTTTTGACATGGTTCTGTCTGTGAAATAAAGCTCACACACACACTGCTACAGTCCTTCATACACTTAGAAACGAAGCTGCTCCTTTCCTCAGTGCTGACACATAAAGAAGAGTTGCTTTTATATCCAACACGTCTCTGTTCCAGAAAACAGCTTCAGCAGTGAAGGAAATTGCCTTCCCGGGTTTCCTCCGTGGCGTGAGCGATAAGCAGAGTTCTGTCCTTTCCTTCTAAGATTCCTAATTATTTAAAGTAACACTCAGGTATGCCATTCAGCTGGGTTAGTTACGACGTCGGGAGCAGCTTGGGAGAACAAGGAAACACAGACTGCTTCAGGTTGTCTTCCCAAATCGACTCAAAGGTTTATTTGATACACAGCAGTTTATATAGATGAAAAAAAAGGTTCGTGTGTCAGCTTTCCCAGTTCAAACCGGTACAGACCAAATAAGGAAACGTCTTCCTGCCTTGTGAACAAAGAAGTATCCTGTGTGTAGTTTATCAGCTCAGCTACAATTTATGATCATCCCAGCAAAATACACTCCTAGACATAAAATACAGAGTTCTTTCATTATTGAATTCTGAAACAAACCACCTAGCCTTTAACGAGCCTTTTCCAGGAGATAAAGAAAAAGGGAGGATGGGAGTAAGGAAGTGGTCTCATCTCTGTGGTGTTTTCGACCTTGGGGTACCAGCTTGTGAGTCCTACACATTAATTCTTGGGTCACAGAGAAAGAGAAAAACAACTAGTAGTTGGGCCTTATTGAGTAACAGTTTTCCTGTATAAAACAATATCCTGTAAATGCTACTATGGTATCAAAATACCTAACAAGCAGCCTCTGAGTCTGAACTTGGAGTTGGTTATAAGCCACAGGCCTGTGTGCACAGCAATGAGGAAATATAATGCAGTAAGTGAAACATGGATGTGTGGAACAGATTATCCCAAAGGTTGATTCTGTTCATCTGGACGTTCTCAGTGAAACATTTGGTCTCTCGGTCAGGTGACTCCTTTAGTCTCAGCTGACTGCAGCTTTCCAAACCTTTGTCACTGGATCACTCACTTCATCTCCAACGTGTCCCTGACACAGACAGCTGGAGCCGTTACAGCAAAATCATTGATCATCGTTTTTAGAACATTAGCTGGTGTTGGTGGGCAGGCTAGCAGTGCTAATTGTTAGCACTAGTTCTGCTGCTCTCCCTTTGTCTCTGTTATTGTTGGTCTTTAGTGAACAATAGAAAGTGTCTTCATGAGACTGTTGCCTAATGTTCAAATGTAGATAACACCACCTGCACCAACCTGTTACACAGCACAACCCTCTGGTGTAGCTTTGGCTGGAGCACATATTGGCAGCTCCAGTGACATCACCACTCCATGGTGACATCATCTCTACAGACTGTGGCTGTTACATATCCTCACCTGGTAATAATAAGACTGTCCTCAGCTGCACACAGCTCCAAGATGAACAAACTGAAGTAAATACAAATTAGAGTTACGATAGATTGAAATCTTGTAATCAGAGCTAATTCTTAGTGAAACTCTCACAACATCATATCATGATCCTGGGTTAGTGTCTCGGTCTCAGATCACAACATCAGCACAGGCTTGGCTTGGGTGAGGTATTGAGTGGTTCTTGTCCATGACAGCTGCAGGTACAGTGCCATCAGCCATGCTGCACCACATGTCTGCCCAGGAACATTAGTGTGGCTGAGTCTCATGTAAACATTGTGCTAAAGTGGTGGGAAAGTGGCTGCAAGCTGGCTGCACTGTGTCCAATACTCTCAGTATGATATCCACAAACCTCTGAGTGTCACAGAGTGGGCCTGTGCTCAGCTCACTGTGCCCCATTCAATTCTACTTGCATAGTTTTACAAGTAAAATTAAAAGTTGCTCAATGATAAGTTATTGTAGTAACAACTAAGTCCATGGTCATTATTTGTTAATAGGAGCTTAAAGCTTCTGCACCAATCATGGAGCACCAGGTTTAGAGCATGTGGATCTACAAAAGTAAGTCCCAGTAAGATGGGCTGAGCCTTACATACTAGAAGAAACATGTCATTCCCAGCAGATGAAGCGCCCTTTAAAGCAGGATCTCACTTTAAACCTAAAGAACTTGCTATGAGCATGCAGTGCATTCATGGTTATTATTCATACGATTGTGGGGAGCTAATAAAGTGCAACTATCACATTACATTTTATTATTAAATTGTTGTTAACAATCCCTTCACTTCTGCTTATCTAATTCATGGTTGCAGGATGGCTGACAGCTTCCATTAGGCAGGAGGTAATGTCCATTCTGGCCACAGTGCAACCCACAATGTGTAACTGACACTATTATATTGCATTATGTCACATTGTTACATCTTTTTAATAAATGATGACAGTCAGCTGAATTTGCTGCCCCCTTGGTGGAGGACATCAGGATCAGCAGCTGCTGCTCCATCACAAACACCACAGAAGAAGAACAACACTGGATCAGATTATCTGGACGTGTTTGACAGGGACAGTGTTCATGTTCATGGACATCAGGACAAAAACAGACGATGGAAACCTGCCAGATTTGAGCTAAACTGCTCGTTTCCATGTGTAGTCCCTGGGAGGTCACATGACCAACAAAGACACACAAGCTGTGTCCCAAAACGTCGGCTGCATCCTCCGGAGGCCGCATTTGAAGGCCGATGACGTCACAGCCAGGCGACGAAGGCTGTCCCGATTCCTCGACCCCTTCAAATGCGTCCTTCATTCCCCCGAGTTTGAAGGATGGGTCGGGTGTGTCCTTCGTGGCCCACCATATCCCAGAATTCATAGCGCGGCCCAGCCAAATTTCAGCTGCCAACAATGGCGGCCGCTACTAAGTTTTAAAATTTAACGAGGGAGCACTACTTACTTACAATGAATTCCTTACACTATATAATTTTCCCGTCAGTGTTGGGGAATTCTCAATGGTGCTTGGTGCCATACCCTCAGGGACTTTAATGTTATATAAAAACACTGACAGCTCAATATCTGCCTCAGTCACTCTCCCTGATCCAGCTGAGTCAGCAGTGGGAAAAATCTGCTTTTCACAGGAACTTGGTAACAGCAATAAGAGAATACGTAGTTTATTCCAAGAAGATATCATGTCTCTCCCATATATAGAATATCTTACTGGAACCGACATGTTCCAGATATCACCTGGAAGACAGTCTGGATGATCCCATAAATATCTAATTGTGAACAAGGTGAAGGAAATCTCATATAAAATTCTTCATAAATGTGACCCAGCCAGTCACTATATGGTAACATTTAAAAGAGACATAAATACTAATTGAACTTTCTGTGGGGATCATCCAGAAACTGTGGCACATCTCTTTTGGTTCCTCTACACAGAGATTCTGGAAGAATTTAGCAGTTTTGTTATTGTCCATATTTTAAGGGAGTTTTCTTTACGATGGAAAATGTTTTATTCTGTTTCTTTAAGTTCCCCAGGAAGAATGATAAATGTTTTTTATAAAATATTTGTTAATACTTTTAGCTATTTTATATCCATAAATGTAAGTTTATTAATAAAACACCATATTTCTGCCTTTTTATAAGGATATGAATTGTACATACAATCAATTTCAGACTCAACCAACAAAAAGCCTCTCAGAACAATATTTATATGTTGATTTTATTCGCCTCCTCATATCATAATTTTTTTACTCCTGGTTCTGTATGTTCATGTTCTGTTCTTTTGTAAACTTCATCTGTTTGTATGTTGTATACTCATTGTGTTTCAATAAAGTTCGATTTTAAAAAAAGGTACGTTCTAAACGAAGCTTCAGACGTCACTGATCACGTGACTCTGGCCAAACGAATCAAGCCTCGACACGGTGCTTCTGAAGCAGCGCGTTGATCTTTCTGACACACGCACCGGAGCGTCAGCTTCAAGCGGACCATCACTACGTCTCACATCTAAAGGTGTCAAGGTAACTTTGAACTGAGTTCAGTCAATCTGGAGTTTTTCCAAGTTTTCTGTTGCTCTCTGTGAGAGAAGAGCGTTAAAGGCGGGGCTCTCCAGAGTCCAGCAAAACAGGAAACCACAGCTGGGTGTGTGTAAGTGTGCAAACCAATAGAATGCATCGTGGTGGGGGGGGGGGGGGGGGGCATCACGGGCAAGAAAAAAATAAAAGAATCGGTCGTACCCATGCTTCCCCGACGTCATGCCAGCGCATATTGGGAAATTCGTAGGCACCGATTGGTTTTCTATCAGCCATTTGCTGGGAGTAAGGGCGCCCTCCGTTTGCGAGGTGCGCCTGCTGCTGGCGGCACAGGGAGGAGAGGGCGGGGCGGCGGGGAGTCTCTGGCTGGCTGGAGCGGTATCTAATAACCAACTCGCAAAACAAAATAAAAACAACAAACAGATATTATGATACAGACTTATAATCTGCACCCATGTTTTTTCTACATTCTATAAAGTGAGCGCGAGAGCCCTCGGTGCGCCTGCGCGCTGCTGAAGTCAAAGTAAACTTTATTGTCATCTCCGCTACAGACAGTCCAGCATATAGAGAGACGAGACGACGAGGCTGCAGTTACAGCGGTGCAAGTAAACAAACAATAAATATAAGAAGAGTAAGAAAATAAATCTACACTTTAGGACTCGGGGTAAAGGATCAATAACAATTTAAATTTATAATTTACAGTTTCATGATTTAAAGTCTCACACAACCCGTCAAAAGGGGCGGGGCCGGCTGCTTCCAAGTAGAGCACATTTCATTTATAATGATGTAAATCCAAGCCCATCATGGATTCACGATCTGAATCCTGGGTTGTGTGAAATCCCAGAAATCAACCTTAGACAAAGTGAATCTGTGAACTAAGGTGTAGGTCTGTTAGGTTAATTGTGCTGATCCTCGGGTTGGGGGATTTGTGTTTGTACTGGAGCGCAAAATTCAAACCAATGGAAGATGGACAACAAAAGTTCAAAGCCATCAGGTGCTCAGGTTAGAAAAAAGAGAAAAGATGCAGGTAAGCAGACGTGTGATTGGATAATGGCAGCTCATCCTGAACCAATCAGACTAAACCCCAAACAATACATTATGTTACAGATTTTAATATTAATTAGTCATTGTTACTTGTTGATTTGTCCTTTTCTCATTGTGTGAGGAATTATGACGACTGTTTGGTAGCTGTTATTGTCTCTCTCTCTCTCTTCATGTGTGTTTCTCTGGTGAAACAATAGTTTTGTGTTAATGTTAGGGCTGCACGATTTTGCATAAAATGAGAATCACGATTTTTTGGCTTAGAATTGAGATCATGATTCTCTCATAACAATAAATAAACAAAAAACAACAAATGTCTCACGTTTTGTTGTTGCAGCAAAATGTTGTCCTGCTTGAAATTCCGTCTCCACCGTTGCTCGACGCTGCGTGTACAGAGCAGGTAGTGCAACAATAGAAAAATAGTTGCGGGACAGCACTGTGTAGCGTTTGTCTAGGGTGTTGATCGTTTTCCTAAATCCCTCGTTTTGCACAGTGTTGATGGGAGCCATATCTTTGGTCAGCTGATAAGTGATAGCCTCCGTAATTTCTTTGTGCCTGCGGGAGTTCGACGTGTATAGGGAAGCGCTGTATAAGGTTCCCGTTATTGATGTTTGGGTGGTTGACCGGGACGGATTTTCTCCTGTCACTTTCTCCTCATCCCTGACGTGCTCTCCGTTGTTTTTTCCCTGCTAATTTTAGCATCACACGGCACAGCTTCTGTATCACGTGGTATAAGGCTCCGCCCTTGTCATTTGTTGAGCAGGAAGAGTGAGCGCTTGTTTTCATGCAGAGTACGTCCCGGATCAAAATGTGAAGGTTTACAAATCACCACTTCTTTAGTGAATATCATTTCAGTCTCAGACAACCTCGTTTCTCTTACAGAGGTTGAATGCACCTTCTGCGGATGGCAGTACCACACAGTGTGCGTGGACTTCCCCTGCACAGAAGGCAACTACAAATGCTGTGAATGCTAAATAAACAGAAACAAATGATCCCTGTTGTCTTTGCTTGATGATTGGTTTGAGTCTTGACAATCCACATTGCTGGCGTTGCATCTTTCAATGCCAGCAATGGCAGGTATCAGTGCTCAAACCTTTTGTGTTTGTTTCCAACAAGTTGCCCACCTCGGGAAACAAAAATGTGTTCTTTTACTTGTCAGATGAACATATGAGACACTTTGACTCTTCAGTGCAGTGTGGAGCCTAACAAAGATCTGTTTTGTGTCCCAGCTGATCAGCAGGAGGAGGAGAGTCTGACGGAGCAGCAGAGGAACATTTTCAGCTACTTGGACTCAGCTCAGCCACTACAGAGGAAACAATGAGCTCAACACAGAAGGTGACAGACAGAGCAGGACCATATGACCAAAGATATTTATCACCATATACAGGGAGTGCAGAATTATTAGGCAAGTTGTATTTTTGAGGAATAATTTTATTATTGAACAACAACCATGTTCTCAATGAACCCAAAAAACTCATTAATATCAAAGCTGAATGTTTGTGGAAGTAGTTTTTAGTTTGTTTTTAGTTTTAGCTATTTTAGGGGGATATCTGTGTGTGCAGGTGACTATTACTGTGCAGAATTATTAGGCAACTTAACAAAAAACAAATATATACCCATTTCAATTATTTATTTTTACCAGTGAAACCAATATAACATCTCCACATTCACAAATATACATTTCTGACATTCAAAAACAAAACAAAAACAAATCAGCGACCAATATAGCCACCTTTCTTTGCAAGGACACTCAAAAGCCTGCCATCCATGGATTCTGTCAGTGTTTTGATCTGTTCACCATCAACATTGCGTGCAGCAGCAACCACAGCCTCCCAGACACTGTTCAGAGAGGTGTACTGTTTTCCCTCCTTGTAAATCTCACATTTGATGATGGACCACAGGTTCTCAATGGGGTTCAGACCAGGTGAACAAGGAGGCCATGTCATTAGTTTTTCTTCTTTTATACCCTTTCTTGCCAGCCACGCTGTGGAGTACTTGGACGCGTGTGATGGAGCATTGTCCTGCATGAAAATCATGTTTTTCTTGAAGGATGCAGACTTCTTCCTGTACCACTGCTTGAAGAAGGTGTCTTCCAGAAACTGGCAGTAGGACTGGGAGTTGAGCTTGACTCCATCCTCAACCCGAAAAGGCCCCACAAGCTCATCTTTGATGATACCAGCCCAAACCAGTACTCCACCTCCACCTTGCTGGCGTCTGAGTGGGACTGGAGCTCTCTGCCCTTTACCAATCCAGCCACGGGCCCATCCATCTGGCCCATCAAGACTCACTCTCATTTCATCAGTCCATAAAACCTTGTGTGTTTGAGGGTCCAGGGCCCTATTTCAGGAAGCCGGTTTAGTGCAAACTCTGAGTAAGTATACCCTGAGTTAAAGAAAACTCTGGGTTTTCGGTTTCACAAAGCGCGTTTAGATTCATCCTGAGTGAGTTACTATGACGACACACTCCGTGAAGCTAACCTGCCCCCTAGCAGGTTTACTACAACTAACCCTGACTGTCTCCGCCTCTTTCTCGGAAACCTGACAGTAGGAAGTGTCAGACATGGCGTGCCCCTTCCTTGAAGAGCCAGTAGATGTTGAAGCCCAAATTCTCCGCAGAGCTCTCCGCCGGGAGAGAGTGATCAGAGCGCGTTTGGACATTTTATCATTTCCTGATGATTTCCTGTGTGAACGTCACCGTGTCTCAGCACAATCTATAAGTTATTTGAATAACATCCTCATGTGACACATCGCGGACATCCTCTCAGTTCTGTACATATTATTTGTATTGCACTTCGGTTTCTTGCAAACGGGAGCTTTCTGTATAATATTGATGACGCTGAGCACGTTTCCAAGGCTACCGTCTGTCGGGCAGTCAGGAATGTTACAGTTGCACTGAAACGTCTCCTGTACTCGTCTGTGGTGTTCCCCGGTCACAGACCCACAAGATTTATCAAAGAGGGATGCCACAAAATTGCAGGTAGCAGGATGAACGAAACTTAATGTATGATGTGGTGATACTTGAACTACTACTTAAATTTTACATTTATTCTCACGGTTCCCAGGCGTGATTGGCTGTACAGATGGCACTCACATTCCAATCATTGCTCCTTCAGTAAATGAAGGAGACTATGTGAACAGGAAGTCTTTCCACAGCATTAATGTGCAGGTACATAGTTCCCTCCGCTTTTTTTCTGTTGGCTATAACGGGCCACATTTGAGCATACAGAGTAAGCAAATATGTACTTGTAATGTGCTCAGATAATTTCAATAAGTGCTTACAGAAAGAAAATTAATGTAGCCTCTAACTGCAATTGATTTACATCGGACAAACAGACCAAGCATTATGGCTCATAATACAATTACACCTTACCTGTTTGGACTATATTTTTATATTTCATTTTTACTTGCTGCCAGGAACGTTTGGGGCCTGTTGGGTTGCACCTGCGCTCACATCACGTCACAAAATAAAATGTATAAAATAAAAAATAAAATATAATAAATAACGTGTTAAATGGGTGGAAATCCCTAGATCAATGTTTAGATTAACACTCACGCATTGACTCTGTCGGCTATGTTTTGCCATGCATGCTCCCTTTCTTTTGCAGCTTGGGGGCGGTTGGTCAGGAAGTCCAGTAACCATTTGCAGATGAGGGAGCTGATGCCCAGGTCTGTCAGTTTCCTGATGAGTTGTGAGGGGTGGATTGTATTGAATGCTGAACTGAAGTCTATAAACAGCATTCTGGCGTAGGTGTTGTTGTTGTCCAGGTGTGAGAGGACAGAGTGCAGTGCGATGGAGACTGCATCCTCTGTGCTCCTGTTCTGGCGGTATGCGAATTGGTGGGGGTCCAGGGTGGGGGGGAGACAGGATTTGAAGTGTGCTAGGACCAGCTGCTCTAAGCACTTAGTGATGATGGGGGTGAGTGCTACTGGGCGGTAGTCATTGAGGCAAGATGGGTTGGAGTTTTTGGGTATCGGGACGATGGAGGTGGATTTGAAGCAGGCCGGTACCACAGCGTGGGCCAAGGACAGGTTGAATATGTCTGTGAGCACTCCTGCAAGCTCCCCAGAACACGCTCCAGGGCTCTAGAGTGCGACCAATTTGGTCGCAAATGCGACCAAATTTTTCAGTGGTGCGACTAAAAAAAAAAAATATTTGGTTGCACCTGTGCGACCAACTGTTCGGGTAGCAAAAAAAAAAAATCTGCAACCTTCCCTGTGGTCAACAACAGACACACATTTTGCCCCTATCGTGGACTAAACCAATCAGAGATAGTAAGGGGCGGGACCTCTCTGATTGGCCGTGGTCCAGTTGAAAGTGCAGGTGGAAGTGGGAGGTGAGTAGCTTGAATAAAGCGATATCAATTCATTAAATCCTGAATCGACTTTTAAATATAACTGTGTTTTGCCAGAAACGCCAGATTCTCAGATTAAAGCTCACAAAACCATTTCAACAACAACCAAACAGCAGATGAGAGCAGGTACACGGACTCCACACAAAGACGTAAACACAGAGCCAACGCATCAGAATCAGCTTTGTCTTTCTCGGCTTTCTCACCCGACGGCCCGCAGACGGACACGCTGTCGGAGCTTAGCGATCCTGATGCGTCCGGTCCGCGCTGTGATTACGTCTTTTTGCGCTGATTCTGAGCTGCAGGTTTTGTCTCTCCAACCAAAATTCACCGAGCTGAATTTTGCTGTTTTGCTTCCACGACTATTAAAATCACACTTCATGCACAGCTAGCTCTCTCTCTCTCTCTCTCTGTACTTCAAGAACAGTTTCCGTCTCCAATCTCTGTTTTCTGTATTATTCATTCGCTTATTACCCACCAGTCTACCGTTGTTTACAGCGCTGTGGCTGCTGTCTTTTTCTTTTCTTTTTCTTTTCTTCACTTAAATGACCTCGGACAAGAAAGCCTATTTTTTTCTGTTGTTCAAAACTGAAGAAATTTAAACTTTATATGCAGAACATTGTAGAATATTTTTAAGGTTATCTGCTATAAAAAGCCAGACCAGGAAAATCTCCTTCATGTTTTTCTGTGTTTTATTCTCAGTTACTTTCACACAAAGGCATCTGCTGTGATGTTCACAATTCTGATGAAGTCAGTACTGATAAATGATCAGAATTATAATATTTCTGACTGTCTGAGGCTAAGTTGAATCGAATCGGGACTTTGAAAACCGGAATCAAGTGGATTATAGAAATCAGTGATGATACCCAGCCCTATGAGCAGCCTCGGCACGACAGACGTGGATGTAGCTGTAATAGGAAAAGAACTATTGCTAACTTTTCTGTTAAGGCCTGATCCTTCTGAAATTCATAGCCAGTGCTCTGACACGGTGTCATCAATCTTTGAATGCTGAAAAAGCACAGTGTATCCAGAAAAACACATTATATTATATAAATTATTATAAAATTTGTGTGCGCCTAACTTTTGTGCCATACGGTATGCCCATGGCAAAAAGTTAGTCTAGAGCCCTGCGCTCTGAGAACACACCCGGGGATGCCATCAGGACCCGCAGCCTTGTGGACATTGATCCTGTTCAGCACCGCTCCTACATCGGTGGGGGAGAGAGTCAGAGGTTGGTGGTCTGGCGTCCGCGTCCGATGCGGGGGAGGGTTTGGTGGTCCTGTAGTCTGTAATGGTCTGGAGTCCTTGCCACATGCGTCGGGGGTTGGAGTTGGAGAAGTGTTCTTCTACCTTCTTTTTGTAATGGTGTTTGGCTTTTTTGATGCCCTTCTTTAGATTAGCCCTGGCTGTGCTGTGGGCGTGTGCATCTCCTGACCTAAAGGCGGTGTTGCGGGCCTTCAGGAGGAGACGAACATCCCGGTTCATCCAAGGCTTCTGGTTGGGGTACATGGTGATCTGTTTCTGGGTGGTGACACTGTCTGTGGTTTCGGAGATGTGATCCAGTACAGATGAGGCGTACTGGTCTAGGTCTGTGTGGGTGAACATATTCCAGTCTGTGTTTTTAAATCTGTCCTGGAGCACTGCGTCTGTCCCCTCTGGCCACACTTTAATTGTCCTCACAGCAGGTTTCACACGTTGGATGAGCGGTGAATACCGAGGTGTGAGGAACAGGGAGAGATGGTCCGATTGTCCAATGTGGGGGAGGGGTGTGGCTTTGTAGGCTCCAGCCAGGTTGGAATACACATGGTCTAAAGTCTTGTCTCCTCTGGTGTGGCAGGAGACATGTTGGTGGAATCTGGGGAGGACTGTCTTTAAGTTGGTGTGGTTGAAGTCGCCAGCAACAATAAAAGCAGCCTCGGGGTGTTTATTCTGGTGTTTGTTAATGGCTGCAGAAAGTTCTTTCATGGCCAACCTAGCATTAGCGTCGGGGGGTATATACACGGCAGTGAGTATGATCGAAGTGAATTCTCTGGGGAGATAATAAGGTCTGCATTTGACCATTAAAAACTCCGCATTAGGTGAGCAGTGACTCTCAGTAGTAGTGGAGTTCATGCACCAAGCATTGTTAATATAAATGCACAAACCTCCACCTCTGGTCTTGCCGGAGTCATCTGCTAGCCTGTCGGCTCGGTGTGTGTGGCGTCCTGCTAACTCGATAGCATTGTCCGGGCAGCTGTTGTTCAACCATGTTTCGGTGAAAAACATGACATTTGAGTCCATAATCCGTCTGTTGTTAGTGATGGAGAGCCGTATCTCATCCATTTTGTTTGCCAGAGAACGGACATTGGCGAGGAAAATAATGGGTAAAGGCAGCTGGTGTGGTGTTAGCTTTAGCTTAGCCCGTAGCCCTCCGCGCCTACCTCGCCTTTGTTTACGATCTCGGCGCCGTCTGCGTGCACTTCTGCCCGGCCGGGGAGAGTGGGCAGCCTCCGGTGTTCTGGAGATCTCTGGGATGAGTCGGAGATCGGCGATAAAACTGTTGGAGTTGTGAGTCCAGATGTCCAGAAGCTCCTGTCTGCTGTAGGTCAGCAACGCACAGCAATTCTGGATGAATAATCCGGTTAAAAGTAGATAAAAAAACCGCTAAATAGCAGATTCTGGAGAGACACTGAGCCTCGTGTTGTTCACGCACCGTCATCTTGTGTGTCTTGTTCAGTGGTGGTCGTCTTTCAGCCTTTCTTACCTTGGCCATGTCTCTGAGTATTGCACACCTTGTGCTTTTGGGCACTCCAGTGATGTTGCAGCTCTGAAATATGGCCAAACTGGTGGCAAGTGGCATCTTGGCAGCTGCACGCTTGACTTTTCTCAGTTCATGGGCAGTTATTTTGCGCCTTGGTTTTTCCACACGCTTCTTGCGACCCTGTTGACTATTTTGAATGAAACGCTTGATTGTTCGATGATCACGCTTCAGAAGCTTTGCAATTTTGAGACTGCTGCATCCCTCTGCAAGATATCTCACTATTTTTGACTTTTCTGAGCCTGTCAAGTCCTTCTTTTGACCCGTTGCCTAATAATTCTGCACACCTGATATAGGGTGTTGATGTCATTAGACCACACCCCTTCTCATTACAGAGATGCACATCACCTAATATGCTTAATTGGTAGTAGACTTTCGAGCCTATACAGCTTGGAGTAAGACAACATGCATGAAGAGGATGATGTGGACAAAATACTCATTTGCCTAATAATTCTGCACTCCCTGTATACATTTGAACATTTGCCATAACGATGTAGCTGACGATATAATTGACACGAGACAAGCAGCTGTTGTTTATGTGCATTAAAGTTATATAAAAATGTAACCGTGCAAATGCAAATTCCTCGCTGACAGTTTAACCAAAAGGCGTTTCCAGTGGAAACTGGCCGACACATCCTGAGCATAACCATGTATAATATCCACTAAACTTCAGAAGAGGTTATACAGTCGTGGCCAAAAGGTTTGAGAATTGCATAAATATTGGAACCTGGAGAAGTTGCTGTTAAGTTTTTATAATAGCATTTTGCCTGCACTCCAGAATGTTATGAGGAGTGATCAGATGAACTGCATCGTCCTTCTTTGCCATGAAAACGAACTTAATCCCCAAAAAGCCTTACCACTGCATTTCATTGCTGTCATCAAAGGACCTGCTGAGACCATTTCAGTGATCGTCTTCTTAACTCAGGTGAGAATGTTGGCGAGCACGAGGCTGGAGATCATCATGGCTGTATCCCGATTCAGGTTCTGCAGCTTTAAAGTCCTCAAGGGCCGCGTACTCAAAGACCGCTAAGGCCGAAGTGCGAGGCTCGTAGGCTCGTGAAATGGGACGTCTAGCCTCCGTCGCGCTGCCCAGGTTGCCTAGCAACCATGATACTAACAGCTGGAAACGTTTCATACAGCTTTGTTTGACAGAAATGAAGGAGAACATATTTAGTTCATTTGTTTCTACATGAGCTCTGTGTGATTTGATGAGTATCTGAGGCTGAGACCACAGGACTGTGAAACATGATTCTTGGGCTTCATTTCTGTGCTGAACAGTCGTTTAAGATTAGCTAGTAAATAACAATTAGCTGATGTTGTTCATGAGACTAAAGTCATCTCACTGTGGTAATGTAAATATAATATGGCCAATATTATAGTTATTATATTAATCACTTCACTCACAGACAAGTATCTGTGACAGTGTGTATACAGATGTATCATATATAAGAGACAAATATTGTTCTTTTAATATGTTGGTACTAAATTTGGCTCAATGCTTACATATATGTGTAAAAAGCAAATGTAGGAGCTGTGATAACTGTGTCTGATAGAATGAAGAGTCGACTGATATATTAAATATTCCTTTATTGGGTGAGAAAATCAGACCATGTCATAACTGCTGTAAGTCACACAGAATAGATATCAGAGCCTTAAACAGGCTGACGTCTGCTAAATGGGTCAAACTGGGCAGAAAGTCTACAAACACATAACATCCTAGAATATGATGTAACACTATAGATCAACTTAGGTCAGAATATATAAAGCATATAAACAGTTACAGCAATATGATGCAACAAACACAGCAGCTACTGATCCAAAATACTCAAAGCTTCATAGAACTGCAACTAGCAGTCCTATTCTAGCAGTGCTTCACAAACAGGGAACAGTCTGTCTATTCTCTCCATCTGTCAGCTGCTGCTGGCTCTTCCTCCTCCTCTTCCTCACACACTGCTGAGTTTGTCCTGGTGGATCATCAGGGCTGCAAAGCCTCACAGATGATGTGCAGCAGTGGGTCCCTCAGTCTGTCCTCACTCTGGACACTTGCAGTCGTCACACATAGAAATCAAATGTGTGATAAGCTGCAGGATTCAAACACAAGTGTAACTTATAAACACATGTTCATACTTTTATTCCACAATCAGAGAGAAAGAAACAGAGAGAGAGTGCAGGACAGACAGACAGGTGACAGTCTCAGGTGTACACACTGCTACACAACAGCACCAGAGAAGCAGGATTTAGTGTTTGTGTTATTACGAGTGTAAACAAGAAGAGTTCCAGATGGTGCAGTGGACACATGTGTGACTGCTGTGATTAAAGCATCTTTCTTTCAGCTTAACGAGTGAACCGTCAGCTCGTTCAAACACACGTTAAAGTCCGTTTGGCTCGACACCACCGAACAGAGGCAGCAATATAACATAGCTCACATTAACAGTGCAGTGAATCCTGCTTGTGCTGTGATATTCAGGACTGCAAACCGAGCAGCATCACTGACTTTCAGCTTGTTGTGTTTGTGGATATATGACTGACTTTAATTATCCACAAAATCATCACAATCTCTGTCAGATTAAGGTCGACTATTGAACGGCGTATATTTAAAGGCTTTAAAATCAAGTAAACACTGAAAGCACAAACATCACTAATGTCACATAACTCTGCCGACAAGGCATAGCTATGGCTATGAAATGCTCTTTGTGTATCACTTCTTCATTATGAAAGATGTCATTAATGCACTAGTAATGTCTCATCTGGAGTATTGTTCAATCATTTGGTCAGCAGCTAATAAGACAGATCTTAACAGACTTCAGTTAGTCCAGAATAAGGCGTCCAGATTAGTGTGAAGATGTTCATACTATACTAATATTGATAAAATGCACAATAATCTTCCTTGGCTTCCTGTACAGGCTAAAGTATCCTATGGCTTACTTGTAGTTCTAAAGAAAGCAATTCTGTTAAACACACCACATTTATTCTGCTCAGCTGCAGTATCCAGATGAAATACATCATCATATTACACAGTTTTCAACAAACTGCAATTTAGTAAATGCTCGAGTTAAAAGTAACGTTTTGTAAAACTGTTACATTTAGAGCAACTTTTAAGTGGAATAAGTTGCCTTAAAAAATTAGAGAATTATTCAAAACTTCAATGAACACTTAAAAGCCGATTTACAGAGCTTTTAGTTGTTGTAAATATTGTAAGACACGATTTGTTTTTGAAATTTGTGTAATGTGCCTCAATGTTACTGATATTATTATTATTATTATTATTATTATTATTGATTGCTTATATTTGAACAATTGTGAAACCTCACTGTGGATGTAAGAGTGAAATTATGTGGATATCTTGAATCCACTTTATTGTGTAATATTTTATGTGAGTATTTGACGGAAGACGAGCAACATCTGTTGTGGAAGCTAACGGGGTTCCTTTAGAATAAACAAACATAGGATTTATTATCACTGAATAATTCTGTATAAATCTATACAAATTATAGAAATATGTAATAGGAAACAACAAAATAATCTAAATTATAAAATAATGTGTGTGTGTGTGTGTGTGCATGATTTTAGTGTTTGAACAGTCATGAATTATCTTTAACAGCAGGTTGGATGTAATGTGTTAGAACTACCAGCAGGTGGGGATAAGAGACCTTTAAGGTGTTTGGTGCCACGCTCCACCTTCAGGTTTAAAACTAGTGTTAAGGGAGTTTGAAGGTTGAGTTTGTTCCACGACTGCATTTCACTCACTGCCTCTGTTTGTATCTCTGTCACTGCAGGACCAACATGGAGGCAGAAGTCAGCGCTCTCAGGAGGCCGACAAACCTCACAGAAGAAAGGGAGAGAAAAAACACACCTGTGACGAGTGTGGGAAGGGTTTTACTGTGAAGGCTAAACTAAAACGGCATCAGGTCATCCACACTGGAGAGAGACCGTTCAGCTGTGACTTGTGTGGAAAGTCTTTTTCCTTGAAGGGTTACCTAAAAACACACCAACTCATCCACAGTGGAGTTAAAGCGTACAGCTGTGATCAGTGTGGCAGAGCTTTTACTCACAGTAGCCACTTACAGAAGCATCTAGTTACCCACTCTGGAATTAAGCCATACAGCTGTGACGAGTGTGGGAAGGGTTTTACTGTGAGGGCTTCACTAAAACAGCATCAGGTCATCCACACTGGAGAGAGACCGTTCAGCTGTGACTTGTGTGGGAAGGGTTTTACTGTGAGGGCTTCACTAAAACAGCATCAGGTCATCCACACTGGAGAGAGACCGTTCAGCTGTGACTTGTGTGGAAAGTCTTTTTCCTGGAAGGATTCCCTAAAAACACACCAACTCATCCACAGTGGAGTTAAAGCGTACAGCTGTGATCAGTGTGGCAGAGCTTTTACTCGCAGTAGCCACTTACAGAAGCATCTAGTTACCCACTCTGGAATTAAGGCATACAGCTGTGACGAGTGTGGGAAGGGTTTTACTGTGAGGGATAAACTAAAACAGCATCAGGTCATCCACACTGGAGAGAGACCGTTCAGCTGTGACTTGTGTGGAAAGTCTTTTTCCTGGGAGCATTCCCTAAAAACACACCAACTCATCCACAGTGGAGTTAAAGCGTACAGCTGTGATCAGTGTGGCAGAGCTTTTACTCAAAGTAGCAGCTTACAGAGGCATCTAGTTACCCACTCTGGAATTAAGGCATACAGCTGTGACATCTGTGGAAAAACTTTCAGCCAGAGAGAGAGCCGAAATACACACCTACGCATTCACACCAGACATGATGTGTACTGCTGTGAACAGTGTGGCAAATACTTTACAACAGACACACAGTTACAACAACACATATTTACCCACACTGAGGAGAGACCTTATCAATGTGACCTGTGTGAGAAGACTTTTAAATCTCCACGTCACCTGAGACGACACCAACAGATCCACACCAGAAAGAGACTCTACAAGTGCAGCTACTGTGAGAGAAGCTTCTCACAGTCAGGTCATCGTAACATTCATGAACGTGCACACATGGAAGGAAACTACAGCTGTGACCAGTGTGCCCAAACATTCACCTCATTGTCTGCTCTGTGCAAACATCAGCGCGATCACTCAGGGCTGAAATCACTCCCATCACTGGATCACAGTGAATCTGAAGACACAGAAAGATCCTCTGGTTTCTGTGTCAGACTCAAAAAGCTTGAGATCAGGCTCCACAGAGTTCAGATAGAATCATTTAAACTTGTGTTGAACTGAACTGGTTGCTGGGCTGAACTTCTACATAATACAGATCTACATGGGATCTTCTTTTCTGTTTTTTACTGAGTCAGTTTTGTCCTTTTTTCTCTGTCCTGGTTTTGCTCGTCTGTAAATGATTGAAACTCAGTCAAATAGTTCATTGTTCTCCAGCAAAACGTTTTGGAAACTCATGTTTAACCTTTAAAACTCTGACATGTTTTAGCACACAAGGCTTCATCGGGGAGTTCACTCATGATTGGACCATGAGAACAAAGGTTTTTAGTTCTTTCAAAGAGAGTCTTGGATATGTTTGATGTTTCTGTTTTTCTGAAACCACCTGAAAGAAAAACTATTTTTCTTGCTTTATGTAGTGTGGAAGTTTTTAATGTTTCTTCATCTGTTATGTTCTTGAATGTGTTCACGTGAAGATGGTACAAATAAACTGTTGTCAGAGATTTACAGTTATCAAACAGGTGAATAAACAACACTGAGACACTTGGAGACGGTTAACGTGCTGCACGGGTGAGGGCTCAGAGAGGACTCACACCGAGCTGCAGTAGTCGTTTATTATTTATAGCAGGGTGAAACAAGCATAGCAGTTTCCTCTAATTTTGCATATATGTGTGTGTGTCTAAGTTCGTATAAATGTCATAGGGTGAACTTCCTCTTTCTATAAACAGAGCGAGTAGTACATTTGGTTCTTTTCCTATTAAGAGTAAAATATGAACATATACTTTAATGCAACATAAAACTCATTAAAGCGTTTCTTCTTTAACATCCCCTCCTGATGTTAATATTTTTCACTTAATCATACTTTATTATCAGCCAACAATCACTTGCTTATAACATTTTCAATTGTAGCATCATTCAGTATGTGTGTGTGTGTTTCTATACTAAATCTTCTACATCCGGTTCATCTTCTAGTGGCAGTCCAACATAGGTAATTACTGTGGCCTGTACCATTTTGTCAATCATGGATCTTATGCATGGTAGGATACATATAGAAAACAAGCATAATAATAGAAGCAGAACTCCTATCAGTACGAGTCCTTTTATCACGAGGGTCTTCCAGCTGCCGCTCAGCAGCCAGGTCAGCCAGTCCTCATTGTTCGTGACATAGTCTTGTTGCTGCGCATTACTCAGTTGTCGCAACTTGTCTAGGGCGGTGGTCATGGTCAAGGAGTGCACGTTGTCCGGGATATAGGTGCAACAAGTGGTGTTGAATAAGACACAGAGGCCCCCTCTCTCAGCGAGAATCATGTCCAGGGCGACCCTGTGTTGCATGACCACTATTCTGAGCGTGTCGATTTCCTCATTCTGAGCCTTATTTATCTTTGTTGAGCTGTTCAGGAAAAGTCCAAATCGGTAGTCAAGAGTCTCAATTCTTAACGTGTTTTTTCCAGTTCCGACCCATGGGAACAGTGAGTGCAGGACCTTCTGTCCGGTGGTCCACAACTTGAACTCCGCTGGTACATCACTGCCCCAGATTGGGTCATGGGGTTGCACGTCATCAGCCATGAGGACAGGGCCATTTTTGTTGTTGTTGTTTGTTTTTCCTTTTGCTCTGTGCAGCATTTTGGCAGCATTTTTAAATTTCTCTTTGTATTTTTTCTTTCTTTTACTAGTGAAGAGATGTAGCGTGAACAGTTATACAGTCTAAATATCACATATGGGTCGTGTGAAATGGTGTTTTCAGTTTCATTCAGTTGAAGTAAAGAACGTTGAATATTTCTAAGTGTGCTGTTTTGAACCAACATGTCACAGTATGATCAGTGCTGTAATTTTTGACAGTCACTGTATCAATGTTATTTTTGCATCTCTTGAATAAAGGTTTTGACCTGCAAGTGCTAATTTCTTTAGTTATTGGGGTAAAATGGGTAATGTTAATAGGAAGGTGTTTGCCAATTCAGTAACCTAATTTAATGTTAATGGAAACTAACATTATCTCAAATTGTTTAGTTATAATTGTTGTTTACAGTGGGGCAAAAAAGTATTTAGTCAGCCACCGATTGTGCAAGTTCCCCCACCTAAAATGATGACAGAGGTCAGTAATTTGCACCAGAGGTACACTTCAACTGTGAGAGACAGAATGTGAAAAAAAAATCCATGAATCCACATGGTAGGATTTGTAAATAATTTATTCGTAAATCAGGGTGGAAAATAAGTATTTGGTCAATAACAAAAATACAACTCAATACTTTGTAACATAACCTTTGTTGGCAATAACAGAGGTCAAACGTTTACTATAGGTCTTTACCAGGTTTGCACACACAGTAGCTGGTATTTTGGCCCATTCCTCCATGCAGATCTTCTCGAGAGCAGTGATGTTTTGGGGCTGTCGCCGAGCAACACGGACCTTCAACTCCCGCCACAGATTTTCTATGGGGTTGAGGTCTGGAGACTGGCTAGGCCACTCCAGGACTTTCAAATGCTTCTTACGGAGCCACTCCTTTGTTGCCCGGGCGGTGTGTTTTGGATCATTGTCATGTTGGAAGACCCAGCCTCATTTCATCTTCAAAGTTCTCACTGATGGAAGGAGGTTTTGGCTCAAAATCTCACGATACATGGCCCCATTCATTCTGTCCTTAACACGGATCAGTCGTCCTGTCCCCTTGGCAGAAAAACAGCCCCATAGCATGATGTTTCCACCCCCATGCTTCACAGTAGGTATGGTGTTCTTGGGATGCAACTCAGTATTCTTTGTCCTCCAAACACGACGAGTTGAGTTTATACCACAAAGTTCTACTTTGGTTTCATCTGACCACATGACATTCTCCCAATCCTCTGCTGTATCATCCATGTGCTCTCTGGCAAACTTCAGACGGGCCTGGACATGCACTGGCTTCAGCAGCGGAACACGTCTGGCACTGCGGGATTTGATTCCCTGCCATTGTAGTGTGTTACTGATGGTGACCTTTGTTACTTTGGTCCCAGCTCTCTGCAGGTCATTCACCAGGTCCCCCCGTGTGGTTCTGGGATCTTTGCTCACCGTTCTCATGATCATTTTGACCCCACGGGATGAGATCTTGCGTGGAGCCCCAGATCGTGGGAGATTATCAGTGGTCTTGTATGTCTTCCATTTTCTGATGATTGCTCCCACAGTTGATTTTTTCACACCAAGCTGCTTGCCTATTGTAGATTCACTCTTCCCAGTCTGGTGCAGGTCTACAATACTTTTCCTGGTGTCCTTCGAAAGCTCTTTGGTCTTGGCCATGGCGGAGTTTGGAGTCTGACTGTTTGAGGCTGTGGACAGGTGTCTTTTATACAGATGATGAGTTCAAACAGGTGCCATTCATACAGGTAACGAGTGGGGGACAGAAAAGCTTCTTACAGAAGACGTTACAGGTCTGTGAGAGCCAGAGATTTTCCTTGTTTGAGGTGACCAAATACTTATTTTCCACCCTGATTTACGAATAAATTCTTTACAAATCCTACCATGTGGATTCATGGATTTTTTTTTCACATTCTGTCTCTCACAGTTGAAGTGTACCTCTGGTGCAAATTACTGACCTCTGTCATCATTTTAAGTGGGGGAACTTGCACAATCGGTGGCTGACTAAATACTTTTTTGCCCCACTGTATGACCCTGAAGGTAAGCGAGTCATGGACTAAAGTAAAACAGTATGTTGGATGTGCCATGCAATGCTCAATTACATGGGTGGGAGCTAGTGTGTTAGCTCAGTTAGCTCGTTAACGTGTTGGCCGTCTAGCCCCATGCACGGGGTGATCGGCGGTAGCTCGTTAACGGAGATTTGCCGTGTTGTGGCGTTAAGGTCATTTCAACGAGATTAACCTGAAAGCACTAGTGGGAACACAACGAATATGACTGCACATTTACGCCGACATTATCCTAGTGCAAGGACAAAGATGAGCGATTCCTCAATCAGATACAGGGCTCGCAATATTGCTAGCCCGACGTCCTGGGGCTAGCGATTTTTTCAGTCGGGCTACCAAAATCTATCTCTGCCCTGCCCGTCGGGCTATTGTAGGAAGGAAAAATATATGTCAATGCTTTTGCATTCTTTCAGAAATGTAGCTGGGTAATTATGTCATTGTCATCGGTGAGCCACTGTCAATATGTGACATATTGACATCGTGTTTGAATTTGCGCTTGTTTTTTTGCTTTCACTTTGCAATCACGCGAACTGCGTATAGAGAGCGACAGCACTGATTGGTGAGTGATGATAATTTGCGCACCAATTCCTCTGACATCGTCTTATCAATCGTTAGCTTACTATGCAAACATGACAAGTGAAATCTCCCGCAGCTTAAACATGTGAGAGGTTGATCGCGCAGAGAATCGCTGAGCTTATGTGAGTGTGTGTGTAAAAGCAGCAGGATATATATTTCAGTTCTGCTGAGCCAAATAAGACAGGTCAGGGTGAAGAAGTGACAGCCAAAGAAAAGCTTACCGCAAAACGGAGAAGTTATGACAAATCAGACTATAAGGCAAAAAGAAAGTGCAGCTTTATGGTTTCATGGACAAAAGAATTTCTGTGGCTGCGATATGATGAGCTATATAACCAGGGGTGCACATAAGTGGTGCGCATTCGCTGTCAAAATAAAAAACACGCACAAGGGTTAGGGTTAAATTTAAAAACGGTACTTTTGAGTTAAAATATATATTTATAATTTTAATAAATGACAAATTAAAAAGGCATGAACATTTTTTGTATCGAAAAAATATCGAACCGTGACACCAAAGTATCGAACCGAACCGAACCGTGAATTTTGTGTATCGTTGCACCCCTAATATATATATATATATATATATATATATATATATATATATATATATATATATATATATATATATATATATATATATATATATATATATATATATATAGAGAGAGAGAGAGAGAGAGAGAGAGATAGATAGATATATCCATATAATGATGCAGTGCTACACACATTCATATTTGCATGTTATTGTGTTCAGAGAGGCTGCTTTTTATTTTTATTTCCTCATTGCTGTGCACATTTTTTTTATAACCGACTTCAAGGTAAAACTTGGACTCAGATGCTGTTGAACCTGTTTTCTGGAACAGAGTCTTGAAGGAACCAAAAGCAAACTTTTATTTATGTGTCAACATTTGGAGATAAATGTCTCACTGATTCTGATCCATCCATGTCAGTTAATTCTGCCAGTTGGATTTTTGTTTACAGGGGGATGAAGATGCTGCTGGTGTTGCTGCTCCTCATCAACAGTAAGATACACACTTTAAATACTGTTTAAATGCCGATTGTGTGTAAAACTTATGGCGCTGTATTACAAACAAGTAACTCGAATAGTAAGGAAAGAAGCTTTGTTTGTAAAAATATGAAAGACTGTAGTCAAAGGTTGTGCTTTTCCATCATTGAGACGCTGAACAACATCATAAAATAGTTTTACACTAAATCCCTTTGTTTGTACAGTGGTTCAGTCCTCGTCTTACAAACAGGCGTTCATCGCAGTCACCGTACAAGTCTGTAGGTACTGAGAGCCAAGGATGAACATTTCTGACATACCCCTGCAGCAGTGCCAACTACTCACTGTGTGTGTGTGTGTATACATGGTGTAGACTTGTTTAAACCGATTCTACTACGGTGGTTATCCTCAGGCGGAAGGAGTGGCTGAGCAGCCTGCAGTTTATTCATATTGACTGTGATGTACAAGAAGGTACAGTGTTGTGTGTAACAGGAACAGGAAAACATCACAGTATAAAAGATGAAGATAAAGGCTGAACTGACAGCTGTTCCACTGCTGTCACATTAAGGACCTGCATCAGAATAATTTTTGTAATGTTGCTTTACTGGAACAGCAGTTATTAAACTTGTCACAAGATGGCGCTCCAACATATTCACAGGCACATTAAGTGGTGAAGGAAACACTTGTATGTACAATAAATGTATCTACAACATCTGTGTCAAACCAGCTTACTATTGTGTTGTCAAGAGTCAACGTTTCAATATTCAAACACATGTCTTGGGTTTCTTAAATTAATTTCTCACCTGAGGTATCTGAGACAAACCCACAGCATGCAGTTAATTTCTATGTCTGTTTATGTGTCTTCAGTTTCCCAGCATGCCCTGGCTGTGGTGGTGGAGGTGAATGAGGGGGAAAGATCTGTCCTGCTGCCCTGTCAGTACTCAGGTATTACACCCGAGGACCCCACAATGATGTGGACGCGCAATGATCTTCATCCCAACTCTGTCCACCTACAGCGAGAAGGAAGAGATGACCTTAGAGGGCAAAACCAGCGTTACAGCAGGCGCACATCGATGAGGCGTGATGCTCTGCACACTTTAGACTTCAGCCTCACTCTGAGAAAACCACAACTGACCGACAGCGGCAGCTACACCTGCTCCATCAGTTTTGGAAGAGAAGAGCTGACACTGACAGTTATACAGCTACAGGTCAAAGGTCAGCAAGAAATGCCAACACCTGCTCTTTATACAGCTCAGGAGTCAGTACTGTGGACAGATCAGACGTTAAACAGGTTAGATTGATTTGGTTAAAAGTTGCCATTGTTGTGTTTAAATTTGTCTTAAACACAACAATGACATGCAGTTTTCTTAAACTGCATGTTTAGATATTTTTCTGTTACTACCATACATGTACGATGGTGGAGGAGGTTTAGCTATTAGTGTTTAACTGCAGGCACATTCCATATAAGATTGTCTCACCTGCACCGGTATATGAGAGATCGTTAAAGGGGTTAAACCGTATACAGGAGGGGTGAGATGACTCGGATGCTCGGATGAGCATGCACACACACACACACAGTCCCTTTAACCTTTATGACACACCATATGGGTTTTACAATGGGGTTGTGTGTTGACTGAATAAAGGCTGTAAGGGGACGCTGGTTCTTTGGCGTTGTGTGGGATCAGGTGAGATCCCAGACAACTGATCCGACCGGCTTCCCTTGCAAGTTAAAACCCATCAATCTCTGGTTGTCTTGCTTCGTTCATGGGGATAAGTCTCTGAATCAGTGAGGCCTGTGAGCGCAGGCCTAACAAAGAGTGTTTTGGCAATTCTGTTATAAACGAAGACCAACATTTTAGATCTAAGCTCCATGGAAGCCACAACTAAGGTACGATTTTAGCTTGAATAAAGCGATATTGATTCATTAAATCCTGAATTGATTTTTAAATATAAATGTATTTTGCCAGGAACACCTGAATCTCAGCTCACAAAACTATTTTAACAACCACCAGACAGCTAAAACACCAAATGACAGCAGGTACATTGATTCCACACAAACACCTAAACACAAAGCACAGACCATTTCACTCGACGGCACATACACAGACATGCCATCAGGACTAAAAGGCGAGATCTCACTGATTCTGAAGCTGCAGGTTTTGTCACTCTCTGACCAAAATTTACTGAACCAGCAGCAAAAGTAGATCAAAACTAAGCTTCACATTTGATAAACATCGTCTTTAATTCCCTCTTACTTTTGCCGTTTTACTTCCACCACAATAGAATCACACTTCCTGGATGGCTCTCTGTCAGTCACTTAATATGTTGATTCATGGTTTTCTTTCATTTTTGTTCTACTGCAAAATATTATAAGGTAATATAAAAAGCTAGGCTAGAAAAAGGATTTTCTGTGTTTTATTTTCACTTTGACACAAAGGCATCCGCTGTGATGCGCACACCTCTGAAGTCTCACAAGTGTCAGCTTTGTTTTTATATATAGATATAAAAATATGGAAATGTACTGATAAATGATCAGAATTATAAGATTTCTCACTGTCTAAGTCAAAATTGAACTGATCGAGACCTTATGAATCAGAATCTAAACGATTATAGAAATCGACACCCATCCCTAGCCACAATAGCAGAGTGGACTGATTCTTATATAACGCTTTTCTACTCTCCCGGAGTACTCAAAGCGCTCTATACAACATGCCTCATTCACCCACTCATACAAGCACTTCTAAACTCAAGTGCAAACTAAACTACATTCACACACATTCATATTCCGATGAATGCATCGGAGGGCAACTTGGGGTTAGTATCTTGCCCAAGGATGTTTGGCATGCAGACTGGGGAAGCCAAGGATCAAACCACCAACCTTCCGATCAGTAGCTGATCTGCTCTACCACCTGAGCCACAGCCACCCCCCCGAGGATACATAAATACATAATATTTTATATTTTCTGATGACCGTATTTAGTTGTCAAAACTGTGTAACACTCTTCAGAAATGTTGAGGTTTTTCACCACTTGCTGAAGCCTTTTCTAGTAAATACTGGCTCCCAGTGAAACTCAAGAATTCATTTAGTAAAGACAAGCTAACAAGTGCTGAGTTCTTCGGTACACTGTATTTAACCATCTTTTGTTAAAACTTGTCTGGAATGTGGGATGCTTCCAAAGAGCAGGTTACGGTTACACTGGGTCTGCTTGAGGATGTCCTGCTGTCATCAGCAATGTTAGCTTCCTTGGTGGGTGGAAGTCCCTTTGATTCCGTTGACTATAATATTTTATTTAATGCTTAAGATGCTGGCTGGTATCTCTGGTTCAGCACAGTAGGAGGAAGGTTCCTCCTACTCGTCTAGAAAGACTTTTTGTCTCAGGGTAAGCAAACCCTCCTCTGACACTGCTGCTCTAATCTGTGGGGTAGTGCAAGGCTCAATTCTGGGTCCATTATTTTAATTTGATATCCTTTATTTAGCTGATGTCATTAAATGATATCAATTCTATGCTGATGACACCCAACTGTGTCTGTCTTTTAAGCCTCGACAGCTGGATAGACTATCCTCCACAGTCCACTCTGTGTCCCTGATAACTGCTCTCTACTAATAAACTTTTTTTTTATATTCACACAAGACTCAGACTATGACTACAGCTTCTCCATAAATGCTTTTAAGAATCAGTCAAAGGATTTCTGTCCAGTGTTTGTAATCTTTCTGTATTTGATTCTTGACTTATATGTAAAATCTCTTTGACGTTCCTTTAAAAGAACATTTCTAAATTCTAATAGTCTCCTGTACGTTGTTACGACCCGGCTCAAAAGCCGCAACATAAAAGGAGACGAACAACAGAGTGTGGGTGAGAAGAGGTTTCATCCTAAAATGGAAAACCAGGTTGGCTAAAATGGCTGGTGCCACCAAGGCAAAGACTAGTGCACTGCCGGAAAGCTTGCCTCAGGTATGCTTTTATCCACACCTGACTAGGTGTGGCCAATTAGCACCAGCTGAAAACACTGAGACGATTAAAAGCTGCAGAGGGACGTAACAACGTAAATGCATAAATGTATTCATGCATTTGTGTCATTGTGGTGGATTACTGTAATGTCTAGTTTACAAGCTTAGAAAAAAAGCTTTATTTATATGTCTAAGTGATACAAAATGCTGCAGCCAGGCTCCTAATGCATTGTAGCAAGCAACAGTGAAGCGCTTTTTATTTATCTGCTTTACAGTTGATTTTATAATTAGATATAAAATTCTCATCCAGTGGAACCCTGGCTTACGAAGTAAGAATCATGTGATAACCCCTTGGCTTTTGTACTTGCGTTTTGCTGTTCCATATGAAAGACGTATCGTTGTTGCAGTGCGCTATTTCGTGTGCTTCTCATATGCAATTAGCCTACCGTTCATTCATAATGGGGCCGAAAAAACTTTCTGCAAGTGATTCGAGTGAAAAGAAGAAGCGTAAGGTGCTCTCGATGGAAACAAAGAGAGAAATTATTGACAAATATGAGCGAGGTCCTCCTCCACCAAGAACTTTGTCTTCAGCCAGCATCTCCTCACTCAAAAGGCGATGGAAAAAGGTGCTTCGACTAACGAAAATTTTAACTTACGAAAGACGCTCTGGAACGAATTTAGTCGAGGTTCCACTGTACTTACATATAGACCACTAGATGGGCTAGATCAATTTAGTGCTTTGTATGTACATCTGCCTTGCTCTGTGGACTTTTTCTTTTCAGTACAACTTTCTTTTACAGGCTTTTGTTCCCTTATTCCAACGTTTTTTTGCGATATCCTGCTGTCATCAAATTCAAAATGAGATTTCTGATCAGTCAAAAAATAAACAAACAGCAAAAAAAGAAAACATAGTTTAAAATACATTACATTTAAATTATAAAAACTTTTATAAGTGTCTAATATAAAGGTTTTGTGTGCATTAAACAATGTTTCCATGGCATCAAGGCTTTTTTAATGCTGGAAATGATCAAACGATGATTAAATTGTTAACGTTAAAGATCCAGTTTAGCTTTCAATGGGAAAAAAGAGGCCAAATGATGATGTATTACCACAGAGACATAGATTAGCAACACTAATGCTCATATCCCAGATGACTATTTCATATTGTGATTTATTGTCCTCTCAGACCAGCAGGTGGAGATGAAGGTGAATGAAGGCTTAGAGTCCGTCATCCTGTCCTGCAAAACAAAACCTTACCTGCCTGAGGACAGCACAGTGGAGTGGACTCGCTCTGACCCAGAACTCATGATGGTCCATATGTATGCAAACGAAGGCGACCAACTTAATGACCAGGACGGCCTTTACAGAGACCGAACAACAGTGAATGAAGACCTGCTGAGAACTGGAGACCTCAGTCTGACCCTGAAAAAACCCACAAAGAGAGACAGTGGAGGATACATCTGCACCATCTACAGGGACAAAGACATCCTGAGACAGAAAGTAGTGCTGCAGGTCAAAGGTCAGAGATGTAGATAAAGGTCAGAGGTGCTGTAGATGTTGTCATACTATTATTATGTTTTAATATTATGGTCTATTATTGTTTTCTACACAGAGCCATTTCCATCCTGGGCCATAGCTCTCCCAATTATCCTGGTTCTTCTTGTGGTTTCTGGAGGTCTTTTATTTAATTTCCGGCACTATTTCATGTCAGGTGAGTGTCTCCTACTACACTACCCATAATGCCGATGGTTAGCAGGTGTCATTTCATGGCTCCTCAACGGATGACCAGGTTTGAAATCAGTTTTCATATTTAATCTTTACTCTTTACACATAAACAGCAGTGAGTCTGCAGCTGAGTGAAGACTTAAACTGTCAGGAGCAGGTGATGTTCCTTCATTGTAAAATCAGCTGGAAACAAAAAGTGATTTATTTTTTATTTATTTATTGTTTTTTTTTTCTACAGCTTTCAGTGTGATATAGATTCTTTGCTGGGGCAAAGTTTGTAAGCTGTACTTCACTAAAACCAATGAATGATGTGTAAGCTCTGCATTGCATTGTCACTGTTATGTCTATGTAACAATTTGAGGACTTAGAAGATGTATAAACCCCGCCCCTTTCATGTGAACGTGGAGGGGAAGCCCTGGGTTTACTTTACTTAAATGATTCATGTTACCTTCTATCTCTATTGCCATGTTGAAGTAATGGTATCCAGGTAACAGAAAGATATTCTGGGTATGTTGAACTGTTTTTGTAGTAAAAGTTCCAGAAGTTGAAAGAGTTGAGAGTTACAAACAGCTGATACAGAGAGCTGAAGAGAAACTTCCAGGTTTGTTCCAGAAGTCAGAAAACCTCCTTCAGACTCAGTCATTGATCAGTGAAACAGCTCCACAACATGACTTTACTAAACAGTAGGGCTGGGTATCGTCACTGATTTCTAGAATCGATTCAATTCCGATTCACAAGGTCCCGAATCGATTCAATCCACGATTTGATTCAATTCGATTTGAATCTGGGAAATTTTGCCTTAGACAGTCAGAAATATTATAATTCAGATCAGTACATTTACATATTTTTGTATCTATAAAAAGGAAGCTGACACTCGCAAGACTTTATCAAAGGTGTGAGCGTCACAGCAGAGGCCTTTGTGTCAAAGTAGCTGAAGATAAAACACAGAAAAACATGAAGGAGATTTTCCTGGCCTGGATTTTATAAAAATATTCTGCAGTACATCAAAAACGAAAGAAAACCATTAATCAACATATGAACATCACCTCTGAAGTTACAGCAGTTTTATTAGAGACACGGCTAAGCGTTTTACATTTTGCATAATTTTAGAAAGTTTAAATTTGTTCAGTATTGAACAGCAGAAATTAGGTTTACTTTTCGGAAGTATATAAAACGGAAAAAAAAACAGCGGCCGACAGCCTGTAAACAAAGGTAGACTTGTGCGTAACAAGCAAGCGAATAATGCAGAAAACAGATTTTTAGACGGGAAACTGTTCTTGAAGTACAGAGAAGGAGAAAGAGAGAGAGAGAGAGCTGTGCATGAAGTGTGGTTTTTATTGTGGTGGAAGCAAAACAGTAAAAGTCAGAGGAAATTCATGACGATGTTTATGTGAAGCGTAGTTTCGATCTTCTTTTGCTGCTGGTTCGGTCAATATTGTTTGGAGAGAGATCAAGCCAACAGCTTCAGACTCAGCGCAAAAAGGGCGTGAACACAAAGCTCGGACCCGCCGAAACATCAGAATCAGCGAGCTGTCGGCTTTCAGCCCCGACCGTGTCCGTGCCGTCGGGTGAGAAAGGCGACATCTCACTGATTCGGATCCGCGGGTCGCGCTGTGTGTTTACGTCTTTGTGCAGAATCCGTGTCCCTGCTCTCATGTACTGTTTTAAATGTTTGGTGGTTGTTGAAATTTTGAGGTTTCACCTGAGATTCTGGCATTTCGGGCAAAATAAATTAATATTAAAAAATCGATTCAGGATTTTAATGAATTGATTTCACGTTATCCAAGCCAGAATCGATTTTAATCGATAAACTGATTATAAAAACCCACCCCTACTAAACAGTGTGTGTGCTTCACTGCATTGATCTGACACAGAGGCTGCATGTGGACAAGCTGTTCTTCTTCTGTGGTGGTAAACAGCAGCTGACATGGAAACATGTGCTGACAGTAAATGTTGCAGCAGCTTCAGTAAATGTTCCTCCTTGAGTTGTGCTCAGTCATGTGGTGGAGAGCTTCAGATGTTCAGACACATGAGATCTTCATGGTTTCTGTGCTGATGTGTGTGAGGCATGGCCGACTGTGGAGGCTCAGTCTGTCTGTGCTTCTGCTCTTCATCCAACACGTCTGCAGCACTTTACAGGACGCTGCAGACGAGTTACCAAAGAACGAGTCAGGAACACATCAGGAACAAACTGAGACACAATCTGACTGAGACTAGAAGACAAGGAGGGGACAGGGAGGTCATGTGACCATCACTACTGCTGCTCAGGTCATCATGTTGTGCTTTGTTGTCCTCTCAGATTACAAAGTGGAGGTGGATTCAGGGGTGGAGTCTGTTTAGCTGCCCTGTAAAGCCTGAGTTTGCCTGCCTAACAATGCTAAAGTGGAGTGGAAGGACAAATATAACAGGAAGATCCACGTGTATCAGAACGGCTCTGACCAGCCTGAAGAACAGCACAAGGACTTTAAGGGCCGAACAGAGATGAGTGAAAACCTGCTGAAGCTTGGAGACTTCAGTGTGACCATGAAATACCACACAGTAACACACACCTACACCTGCACAGTCCATAGAGGGACAGATCCTTTCTTTCACTTCTGATCTACTACAGAATATTTTTAAGGTCATGTGCAATAAACTCCCAGGCCATGTTTTTCTGTTTTGTCCTCAGTTACTTTGACACAAACGCATCTGCTGTTATGCTTACACCTTTGAGTCTAGCAAGTGTCAGCTTTCTATAGATATAAAAAAATGGTACATGTACTGATACGTGATCAGAATTACAATATTTCTGACTGCCTACGGCAAAATTTCTGATTCAAAATGAATCGAATCGTCGATTGAATCAATTCTGAAAATCAGTGACGATACCCAGCCCTAATCATGTTGTCCTTTGTTATTCTCTCAGTTTACCAGGTGGAGGTGAGATCAGGGGTGGAGTCTGTCCAGCTGCCCTGCAAAACCACAATTCGCCTGCCTGAAGATTCTAAAGTGGAGTGGAAGGACAACGATGCCGTGAAGGTCCACGTGTATGAGAACGGCTCTGACCAGCCTGAAGAACAGGACGATAAATACAAGAACCGAACAAAGATGAAGAGAAACTTACTGGAACCTGGAGACCTCAGTCTGACCCTGAAATACCCCACAGACAGGGACACAGACAGCTATACCTGCACCGTCTACAGCAGGGAGGAAGAGATTCTACTTGAGAAACAAGTGGTGCTTACTGTCAGAGGTCAGTGCTCTATTAAAATTACCCGATACCCCTCATAAACCTACATGTACATATCACAAATCTGAGTGATGAAACAAGAAATGGGGAAGTGGAGGCCCTGTTACCATCAGTCCTGCTGTTCCACTTATACATGCTTCATTTTCTTCTCAGTCCCCCCGGAGGTGGTGGATTCAGGGGTGGAGTCTGTCCAGTTGCCCTGTAAAACCACACTTAATTTACCTAAACGTGCTAAAGTGGAGTGGCGAGATGCTTACAGGAAGGTCCATGTGTATCAGGATGGCTCTAATAAACCAGATAAACAGGATCCGTTTTACAGAGGCCGAACAGAGATGAATGAAGACCTGCTGAAAACTGGAGACTTCAGTCTGACCCTGAAATACCCCACAGTCACAAACACTTACACCTGCACCGTCTACAGCAGGGAGGAAAACATCCTGATGAAGAAACAGGTCCTGCTCACTGTCAGAGGTCAGTGCTGTAGTTACAGGTCAGAGGTCAGAGGTTAATGTAAAAGTTCAGAGAAGATGAACTGTTAGGGTCCACATCATCCATGAGACTTTCATGAGTTTTTCACAATGTTTGTTTAGCATTTAGCATACAGCTGAAATATACAGTTCAAATATATCTATTTTGTTAGCACTCACATCTCAGTCACAATAACTACATGATTGCTTTTAACCAGAACTGTGAAAGTTTCCTGATATTCCTCATAAACACACATGGAAATCACAAATCTGAGTGATGAAACAAAAGGGGAAGTGGAGGCCCTGTTATCATCAGTCCTGCTGTTCATGTCTGTACCACTTATACATGTTTTATTGTCCCCTCAGTCCCCCAGGTGGTGGTGGATTCAGGGGAGGAGTCTGTCCAGCTGCCCTGTAAAACCACACTTACGTTACCTGAAGGTGCTAAAGTGGAGTGGATGGACACATACAGGAAGGTTCATGTGTATGAGAATGGCTCTAATAAACCAGATAAACAGGATCAGGATTACAGAGGCCGAACAGAGATGAATGAAGACCTGCTGAAAACTGGAGACTTTAGTCTGACCCTGAAATACCCCACAGACAGAGACACAAAAATCTACACCTGCGCCGTCTACAGCAGGGAGGGAAACATCATGTTCAAGAAAGCAGTTAATCTCAAAGTCAAAGGTCAGGGATTCACAGTATTCGCTCTCTGTATACACGTTATATTTGTGTTTCCCTACTTTGCAAACATTCAAACTTTCTGTATTCCTTTGACTTACTGCATTAAGTTAACTGTTCTGCATTTGGATCTACAAGATTTTCTTGTTGATTTGTATTATGCTGTACATTAGACAAATAAGTCGTATTAGGTCATACATACAGAAACAATTGTCACTTCTCCGAGTAAAGACTCAATACTTAAATTAATGTCCCTTCTCCTTGCTGTCAGTATTACTGAGGATAAGGGGTGGCTGTAGCTCAGGTAGAGCTGGTCACCTTCTGATCGGAAGGTTGGTGGTTCGATCCGTGGCTCCTCCAGTCTGCATGTCAAGTGTCCTTGGGCAAGATACTAACCCCAACTTGCTCTCCGATGCATCCATCCGAGTATGAATGTGGGTGATTGTAGTTAGAAAGCACTATGTATAGAGAAAGGGCTTGTGAGACTGGGTGTGATTGGGTGAATGTGGCATGTTATATACAGCGCTTTGAGTACCTTCGGGAAAGTAGAAAAGCGCTATATAAGAATCAGTCCATTTTACCATTATTGAAAAGAAGACAATCACAGAGTTAAATGTGAGTGACCACCTGAGAGAGGTCACATGGTGACGGCAGAAAACGATGCTCACAGTTCTGTTAGAGACAAAGATTTAAACAGTAAAATGAGGCTAAATTTCACTTTAATCATCCAATTAGGGGGGTCATGTGACTTTAGCGCTTCCTGTGTGCCGATTCAAAGACTGAATAAATGTGAAATATAGATAATATAGATCTTGATTTTTGGGGGGGGGGGGTTTCTCTGCTTTCTTTGTATTATTGTTGGGTCTTTACCTTGCAGTATTATGCACCTTGAGGCAAATATTGATGTGATTTTGTGAATTAAGTTAAATAGAATTGATGTAACACTGTACTGATCCAGTTTCTGTGGCCACCTTAACCTGAAATGATCAAATTGATTTAATCATTGATCACTTAATTGAAAGATTTCAGTCCCATGTTACCTTCTGCTCTGATCTTTCTTTCAGCTTCCTCTACAACCCTGAAAACCTGCTGCTGTCTGTACAGCTCATGTTGTGTTTGTTGTCATCTCAGTCTGTCAGGTGGAGGTGCAGGAGGGAGCGGAGTTGATCAAACTGCCCTTTAAAACTACAGCAAACCTGCCTAGAGATGTTGTAGTAGAGTGGCAATGTGGTGAAATGATGGTCCACGTGTATGAGAATGGCTCTGACCAGCCTGAAGAACAGGATGAGTATTACAGAGAACGAACTAAGATGAATGAAGACATGCTGAAAACTGGAGACCTCACTCTGACCCTGAAACAACCCATAGACTGGGACAGTGGAGAATACAGCTGTGAAGTCAGCAACAGGGATAACCGCATGAACAGAATTTGGAGACACAAAACTGTGCTGCTGATAGTCAAAGGTTTGTGTGTGTGCGCGAGTATGTGGGGACAGGTATTAACATCTTTCTGGGGACCAAAAATTGGAAGTTTACTACACTTCTCCTATCCTCCCTCCTGTCCTCCTCAGCTGAACTGAAGTCAGGGCTGTAACACAAGGAAACGTGCAGAAATGACTGAGTCAGCATGTTGTTGAAGTGAGTTGAGTATCGGGGCGATCGTGGCTCAAGAGTTGGGAGTTCGCCTTGTAATCGGAAGGTTGCTGGTTCGAGCCCCGGCTCGGACAGTCTCGGTCGTTGTGTCCTTGGGCAAGACACTTCACCTGTTGCCTACTGGTGGTGGTCAGAGGGCCCGGTGGCGCCAGTGTCCGGCAGCCTCGCCTCTGTCAGTGCGCCCCAGGGTGGCTGTGGCTACAATGTAGCTTGCCATCACCAGTGTGTGAATGTGTGGATGACTGGATATGTAAGGCGCTTTGGGGTCCTTAGGGACTAGTAAAGCGCTATATAAATACAGGCCATTTACCATGAGTGATTGTGATGAAGAAGGCAGTGCGTTTAATTACAGTGGTGTAAATCCAAACAACAATAAATCCCGTTACGTGTCGTCTCCCCACTCTTGTGCTCTGGCTCCGTTCCCTGTGTGCTGTTCCCTGGTTTCCACAAACCCCCTGGGGAAACACGCATACAAAGGCAGCCGTGAGTATTAACATAACGGCAAACTGGCACTAACCTTACACATTTAACTGAGACTGATGGGAAGTCACTCAACAATCCAGCGTCGAGGAGCTCTCAGCCATAGTGTTTTGTAGCTCCTCTGACAAGGCTTGATCGGCGCCAGGTTTATGTGGAGATTCCTGGGTGTGACCGGTCAGCTGACAGGGCCACACCCACCAGGCCTGAAAGTGCCTGTCACGACTGCACCTTCACACACACCTGCCAGTACACAAGCAAGGAACACAGGACAGCAGCAGTGCAGAAGACATAACCCTCAAATAATAATAATAATAATAATAATAATAATAATAATAATCCACACTGCTCATGGACCCCGAGTCCCTGGAACCGGGTCCATGACAGTTTCCACGCTGGTGGAAACCCAAAGAAAACGCGCATTAAGAGGCTCTAATGCCTGGGTCTCAAGCTCATAAAGTATAAAATATGAAGCCAATAGGCAGAGTGTTGCAGGCATAGCCCTGAAGAATGTAGCATCATGGGCAGTGTAGTCCGTGCTGCAGGGAGAATGCACTGCCATACCCGTTATGTGTCTGTCAGCGCGAGGAGGGAGAAAAAGGGGAGTGGAAAGGTACGAGCTGTCACCGAGCAGAAACGAGAGATGGAAGCATGTAAATATAATAATAACCACTGCAGCCAAAAAGAGTGCCTGATGAGCCCAGTTGTAAGTAAGCTATTAAGACTCGACTGTACACTTTGTTCGTGTTTTCCTCTTAAAGAGTTTCATTGGAGCAGCCTTTCAACGCCTCTCTCTGTCTCTCGCTAGCAAAGTTGACCCAGACAACAGAGCAAAGCTAGTTTTCGGCTACAAGAACGACACGGAACCCGACATGTTAATTTTAAAAGTAACCTTCCCAACACTGCTTACTGTTTCACTTTATTCCACTTATTCAGTCTGATGTTCTCTAATTTATTTCTCTTGTATAATCTTTTGTTCTGGTTTTCTGCCTCTTTTTGCTTTAACCAACCTTTCTCTTTATTTCTGCTGGGAAGACCGTGTGGAGCCTGAGTGGAGGACCCAAATGTAGACATAGAAGAACAGGATTTGAACAAGAAAAAGCAAGCCAAGTCTTGGACTGAAACAGGAGAAAAAAAAATACAAGGCGACATGTCTAAACATAAACTAGGCAAAATTAAATAACTGACAAATCAGTGATGAGACTGTGAAACAAATAAGATTGCTATGATAACTATGAGGCTATGATGAGAGGTACCAAAACTCGGTGAGAGGAACAGACATCCTGACAAAGACTAAGTGACAACACACAGACTACATACACACATGAGGTTATTAGGGGAAGTGGAAACACACGGGGACACAAATGGACGTCATAACAACACAGGGAGAGTGAAACTAAAACAATGATCATAGAACACAAGACCTCTACAAAACAAAGGATGAAATGCAAAGAGATGTGGACATGACACAGGCTTGACAACATGAAACCACAAAGACAAGAAATACATGACACAGAAAACCAGAACAGACTTAAATCGGGGGACATGAAAGGACCTAATCTATCTCATAAATGATCCCAAAATACAAAATAATTCAACTAAACCCTTAATTTAAAGAATAGCACAAGAATAAAACAATATAAACATAACAAAAATAAATAACTAACACAAACCGCTGGGTCAAAGACCCAGCCCCTGACAGTTTTTTAAGTACATTAACTGATGCATCAACCTTTGAAAATGGAAAAAAAAAATCAGTCAGATTCATGGCTGCATCAAAGTGACACTTATAGTTCTCCCACATCAGCTAGATTATAACTATAGCAGCAAACAGCAGCTGAAACTAACCAATGAAATAAACAATCTGGAGCACTCAGTCACAAGACAAGAGCATAAGAGCCCGGGAACATGATTCAAGTGAGTGGACAGGAGTTCATGGCAAAACAGTTCAGGTGGCTGGCCCTGACTCCATAGAAGCAAAATCCAAAAGCCCCGTTCAGATGATCAACCCGGAGGTCGATGGCATAGAAGTCCACAGTTCAAAAGTTCAGGGGGCCAACCTGGGGGTCGACAGCGCAACAGTCCAAAACAGCACACTTCAGGGGGCTGGCCACGTGGAAACTGGTAATATAGTTCATGAGGCCGAAGATGTCCAGCCAATGGCCTAGAAAGAGGACGGCGACGGTGCGCTTGACATGGGCTTGGACGAGAAGGCCACTGGGCGTAGACGTGGATTGACAGGCCCAGGTGAGGCAGGACCAGAAGGTGGCGTGGCAGCCGCAGGTGATGGAGTAGACTGTGGTAAAGCAGGTGACGGCATTGAAGCTACTGTTGGTGGAGCAGGAGGTGGCTGAATCAACTCACCAGAGCCATCACCTGATAGAGGTGGTGCTGGACGGGCTCATCTGAGACACCAACTGACGTGACATGAGGCTGGACGGGCTCACAAGAACCCCCAGCGGATGTAGCACGAGGCTGGAAGGGCTCTCCAGAACCCCCAGCAGAGATGAGAAAGTGCTGGCGTGGTTCTCCTGAACCCCCACCAAGAACAGATGCAACAGGTGCGAAGACCTCTGGTTTGAGGCGGAGCCAACTGTAGCAGCACAGTGCACGCAGCTTGGGATGCAGTGGCTGGGGGTGTGCAGTGCAAATGGTCTGTCCAGGCTTTGTTAGCAAGATGTCCTCTGCTGGCTGAATGAGCTTACCAGAACTTTCAGCTGAGGATGGAAGTGGCTGAACAAAGGGTAGATTTATTGTTCATTATTTTCGCGAGATTGGGAGGAACATGAGAAAAACAATCATTATTGCTCACCACTACTGATTGCTCAGCTGAAACAGAGCAACAGCCGCGTAAGCGTCGCTTACTCTGGGAAGAGGGAGGCCAACCTGACCTCGAGCGGAGTGAACTGAAGCTGCTGCTCTGGTTGGATGTGCTCTGGTTGGACAAGGAAATCCTGAATTAGAGGATGTAGCGAGCCAAATAACCACTGGAGTTCTGAAATCATCCTCCGTATAGGAAGAGCAATTTCCTCCTGGTACTCCTTAATGGGGATCCCTAACCTTGTACATCATGTCCTCATGGAGCTCAGTGGAGGGATTATGAGCTGTCTGGTCAGGTTGTTCTGTTATAGCTTGGAAGAGTAAAACTAAACGCATTGACCATAGAGCACAAGACCTCTTCAAAATAAAAAAAGGAAACATAACCAGACGCAGACATGATAACATGAATTTGACAACATAAGACACACAGACATGAAACACGTGAAGGGCGAGGGAGGGATATAGAGGAGAAAATACAAGGGAAATCTAAGAAATAATAAACTATAGCAACCTAGGCATGACAGGAAAGAACTAAGATAACTAAAAGAACTTAAATATAAGTGTAGCCAAGTACGGGATAAGGTAGGGGAAGTTAAAGTAAGATGGAGAGAATGGGCCAATAGCTAGATTCGTAGGAAGGATAAAGTGAGTTGCGTGAAGAAGAATGACTGGAGCCACGGGTAAAGTTGCTTTGAATTGTATTGAACTATTTAGCAACAATTTAACAGCATTTCATGAACAGGAATGAAATCATAAAATAAAATACAGTGACAGCAATAATAATAACAATCAGAATCCTATCTGAGCTCAGATATGTCAGTCTTGCCAGCTTAATAGTCAGTGTTCAGTCAAGTCAAATCCAACAGGTCAAAAGTTTGTGATTGGTGCGATTTCGTCCTACCGCACTGTTGCAATTGTTCGTGAGAGAAGAGCAACCTGCCCTTCTGGGCCAACTCGGAATGGCTGTGGTTTGGTTCAAAGGGAAAGGCTCGCCATCTTCCTCATCAGGAAGAGATCCAGGTCTCACGATCCCATAAAAAAACCTAGCCTGTAAACAACAGGACTATTACTAATTCAGTTCACACTCTAATGATATACATGGCCATATGTGTAAATAATGCAAGTGCTATAACAAAACAAGCACAAAACATTAATTCTAATTTCTAACTATAGTCTATACAGTGCATCTTAATCATGAATGCAATCTTTAAATCACAATCAGCTTATTCTATCATCAAGGTGCACATTTCTATCAGAAACCAGAAATAAACCATAAACTATGGTAGATTATTTTTTACAGTATTGCCTTTTAACTGAATTACAGGAGCATTGCTTTACACTGCATAGCAATGAAGCAATATATTATTTACACTCAATGTACAGAATAAAATTATGAAAAGAATATACAAAAACCCACAGGCTGTAGTTTTACAGTATGTGGCAACGTATCTATCCGGACATCTATCCAGTGCCGCTCGAGCATCAAATGTAACAAAATTAAGTAGATTCATGACCCTTAAGATCAACATTAACTTATTCCATCATCTAATTTTAGTACATTTAATATTCAACAAGTAATACTAGAACATCATCAGCACACAAGCTGAGTGCTCAGAATGGCTGAACTCCGTGAGAAACCCCGTGTGTTCTCCCACAGTGAAAACGTGGTCAGCTACAGCTATGAGCATTAGGCTAGTTAGCTTTTCAATTAGCCTGATTCGCCCAGTCCCAGTTTAACTCACCAGCACACGTCTAATGTTCAACTCTCAGAGAGGATCTTGTCCACTTCATCCGCTCCCGCGCAGATCTACAACATTAAAATTGGGCCATTATATTCCCAGCTAACTTCTTGTTAGCTTTTAAGCTTCAAGGTTAGCTTAACAGCTTCTGACTCACCATGATGGTTTCAAAGTCCAAAATGTTCACAACAAATTAGGTCAGTTTCTCCAAGGTCCATGCAGATCTCCGGTATGGATATTTGCTCAATTTATCAAGTTAATAGTTATTTTCCAGCAACAAGCTTGGCGGTGAAAATCAGCGATGGTCTCGTGCACCTCCGTCTCTCTCTGTGTCTGAGCACGTGACGGTACAGAGCAGGGGAAGGCGGGGCTTGTTCCTTCCTAACCAGTAGGGGTGTTAAATATACTCTTTGGGTTTTATTCTTATATTTATATTATTTATCTTTTACTATTGATTTACTTTAGCTCAACTCAGTGATTAACAGAGTAATGATAAATCCCAATTAACAATAACAATGTTGTTGTATTGCATAACTGAGTCGTGTAAACTCACTGGGTTACATAAGCCATAAACAAAAAAATATTTTAACACTCAAAACGCTGGGCCAAATGGCCCATGATCATGATAATTTGAATCCCCCTGTAGATACTGACAGGTAACCATGTCACACAGAGCTCAAGCCTTTGAATCCAGCTGTGACTGTTGATTTTCTATTGAATGGACTTTTTCAAATCCAGCTGTAGGCCTGTGTTTGTGAGCTCATTAACAGCTGTTTGTTTAGAGAGACGTGGTCCTCACAGGACAGCCACTACAAACATATGATTTTATAGAATATGATGCATTACTGCAGATTCAACACAATAGAAAGGATTTGAAATGAGCTCAGCCTTAAACATGTGCAGCAGTAATATTGATCCACAGACACTGATGGGAACATTTTTCTGCACAATAAGTACTTTGACTTTTCATACTTTATGTACAATTTGCCAGTACTGCAGTTTTGTGTGTAGTGAGGTGTTTTCATGGTGTTTTCTTGGTGCTTTTACTAAAGGAAGCTTCTATCAAATTCTTCCACATGTTGTCAAACTGAGCTGTGTGATGAAGTGAGTGTGACAGAAACACTCAGACTGTGTTTCTCTGCTTCATCAAGTCAAATCTGGTCCTCAGAGACTGAATAAAGTCCTGTCCCACTAACAGCAGCTCCAACAGTCTGTTCACTGCTTTCTTCCTGTCAGTCTTCATCTTTCTGCTGCGTCTCCTCTTCACACTGACCACTTTCTATCTAACAGTGAGCTCCCAGTGAAGCAGCAGCATTCAGCCTGTTAGAGTCAACACAAATGTCTCCATCCAAGCTCATGTTGTGCTTTGTTGTCCTCTCAGTCCCCCAGGTGGAGGTGGATTCAGGGGTGGAGTCTGTCCAGCTGCCCTTCAAAACCACATTTCACCTGCCTGAAGATGCTAAAGTGGAGTGGATGGACATGAAAAACAGGAAGGTCCACGTGTATGAGAACGGCTCTGACCAGCCTGAAGAACAGGACACGGTGTATAAAGACCGAACAAAGATGAATGAAGAACTGATGAAAACTGGAGACTTCACTCTGACCCTGAAATACCCCACAGATGGAGACAACAGGACCTACACCTGCACTGTCTACGGTAGCGAGGGAAACATCCTGCTGAAGAAACAAGTGGAGCTGAAAGTCGGAGGTCAGTGCTGTAGATACAGGTCAAAGGTCAGAGGTCATGTAGTAGTTTATTCTCCAAAAGCTGTTAGTTTGAATCTACTTTCTGTTCATTTGTTTTGATCTAAAAGCCTGAAATGTCAGCTACAAAAAGAAAGTTATAGCTTGCCTTCAAGACTTTGAAAAGGACAAAATCATTGACCGCCTCACATATCACCGCCGTTACCCAGGGGATGCCATACCCTGCATTTACGGACTTCCTAAAATCAACAAGGAAGCTGTCCCACTCAGACCCATAGTCAGTAGCATAAACTCAGCCACTTATAACATTGCAAAACACCTTGCTACCATCCTTGCTCCTCTCATGGGGAACACCCCACACCACATCAAAAACTCCCTCGACTTCACTGACAAGGTCCAGAAACTTCCCCTGGATCCAGATGAAACCATGGTGTCCTTTGATGTAGTCTCTCTCTTCACTTGCATACCCACCACGGAGGCCGTGGAGACTGTTAGAAAACGACTACAAGAAGACAGCTCCTTGGAAGACAGGATCAACTTCACACCCGATCAGATCTGCACACTGTTAGACCTCTGCCTCACCACTACATATTTCAAATACAACGAAGGCTTCTACAGACAAAAACATGGCTGTGCCATGGGCTCCCCAGTGTCACCTATTGTAGCCAACCTTTACATGGAGGAAGTGGAAAGGAAGGCTCTTGGCTCTTTCAAAGGAAGAGTACCCAGCCACTGGTACAGATATGTGGATGACACCTGGGTCAAAATCAAGACACAAGAAGTGGAATCCTTCACTGCGCACATTAACGCTGTGGATAAAAACATCAAGTTCACCAGGGAAGACACAAAGGACAACTGTTTGCCTTTCCTGGACTGCGCTGTGCACATTGAAGAGAACGGCAAACTCAACATCGAAGTTTACCGGAAGCCCACACACACGGACCAGTACCTCCTCTTTGACTCCCATCACCCTCTGGAACACAAACTTGGAGTAATTAGGACCCTACACCACCGGGCAGAACATGTTCCCTCTAAGCCTGAAGGAAAAAAGAAGGAACACACACATGTAAAGGAAGCACTCAAAACGTGCGGCTATCCTAAATGGGCGTTCTTAAAGTCAGCAAAGAGGCACAGAAAAGAAGACCAGACACCAGCGAGGGAGGATAAGAAAGACAGACGCAACAACATTGTCATCCCCTATGTAGCCGGTGTATCAGAGAAACTCAGGAGAGTTTTCTCCAAGCATGACATCCCAGCAACACACTCAGACAAAAACTGGTTCACCCGAAAGACAAAACTCCAAAACACAGACTTAACAATGTGGTGTATGCTGTACAGTGCAGCGAGGAATGCTCAGACCTCTACATTGGAGAGACCAAACAGCCACTTCACAAGCGCATGGCACAACACAGAAGAGCCACCTCCACAGGACAAGACTCAGCAGTCCATCTGCATCTTAAGGTCAAAGGTCACTCTTTCAAGGATGCCAATGTTCACATTTTGGACAGAGAGGACAGATGGTTTGAAAGAGGAGTGAAAGAAGCCATCTATGTCCACTGTGAGCGACCATCTTTGAACAGAGGCGGGGGTTTACGACACCAACTCTCTGCCATCTATAATCCAGTTTTGAGATCCCTTCCCAGACGCCTTAATGCCCACTCACATCCTGGGCCATCTGACCTCAGGAATTCGCATGATAAGGTGGGGCCAGGTTTCACAATGAACACACCCGAAACTCTGGCTGATTGGGACCCACACCCAATTTCACACCTTGGCTCAGGCGATTAGAGGATCATCAGGGGTCCTTTTGTCCCTCTGTGGGGGGATACTCCCACTAGGTTTATATCTGGGACTCTCCACCATTTGACCTTAGAACTGAAGAAGCTTCTCGGATGAGAGGTGAAACGTCTTCAAGCAACTTAAAGAAGTCCAGACACTTTTCTTTGCAAGCTCCTTTGACTACGATGACCTGGATGACTGAGAACCTTCACAGACATATGTAATAAATAGTGTTGTGTATATACAGTTGAGTTATTGCACATAGAATTGGTATTGCACAGTGGTGGTCCATAGAGGAAGTGAGAAGAAAAAAAGTGGGGGGGCTGTGTTATCGGTGCATGTGTGAGTTCAGGGTGGTTATGGCTTTGGGGAAGAAACTGTTTTTGAGTCTGTGGGTTTTTGTGCTGATGCACCTGTAGCGCTTCCCTGAGGGAAGCAGGCTGAACATGTTGAAGCCAGGGTGGGAGCTGTGCTTGATAATGTTTGCTGCTCTGCTGAGGCAGTGGGAGGAATAAATGTCCATCAGGGAGGGGAGAGGGCAGCCGATGATCTTCTGTGCTGTCTTGACCACACTCTGAAGCCTCACTCTATCCGCCTTGGTGCAGCTGCCGTACCATACCGTGATGCAGTAGGTTAGCAGGCTCTCAATGGACGAGCGGTAGAAGGTCAGCAGCAGTTTGGAGTTCAGCTTGTACTTCCTGAGGACTCTCAGGAAGTGCAGCCGCTGTTGGGCCTTCTTGACGACCACTGAGATGTTGTCTGTCCAGGAGATGTCAGCAGAGATAAGGACACCAAGGAACCGGAAGGTGTGGACCTTCTCCACACACTCCCCGTTGATGTAAAGGGGGGGCAAGTCAGTGCTGTGTCTCCTGAAGTCAACAATGAGCTCTTTGGTTTTCTTAGTGTTTAGTGCCAGGTTGTTTTCTGAACACCATGCTGCCAGCTTCAGGACTTCCTCTCTGTAGTCTGCCTCGTCTCCCTTCGAGATGAGTCCGACTACCGTGGCGTCATCAGCAAACTTGATGATGAGAGTGTTGTTGTGGGTCGAACTGCAGTCGTGGGTGTAGAGAGAATACAGGAGGGGGTTCAGCACACAGCCCTGTGGGGAGCCGGTGCTCAGTGTGCGAGTGGAGGAGAGATGAGGGCCAAGTCTTACAGTCTGGGGCCGGTTTGTGAGAAAGTCCTTTATCCAGGCACATGTGAGAGGAGGGAGGCCAAGAGTGACCAGTTTGGTGATGAGGATGTCCGGGATGATTGTATTAAAAGCTGAGCTGTAGTCCACGAAGAGCATTCGGACGTAGCTCTGCCGCTGCTCTGCCGCTGCTCTAGGTGACTCAGCACAGCGTGGAGGGCTGTGGCGATGGCGTCTTCTGTGGATCTGTTTGCACGGTATGCAAACTGGTGGGGGTCGAATTCTGGGGGGAGGTAATCCTTAATGTGCTGAAGGACTAGTCTCTCAAAGCATTTCATGATTACCGGTGTGAGGGCCACAGGGCGGTAATCAATCAGGCTGGAGATGGGAGACTTAGTCATCACTGGGATGATTGTGGCTGATTGTAGACAGGATGGGATGGCTGCCTGATCCAGTGAGAGGTTGAAGAGTCTGGTGAAGATGAGGGTGAGTTGGTGTGCACATGCTCTTAGTACCTTGCCAGGTACTCCGTCTGGACCGGCCGCCTTCCTGGGGTTCACTGCTTGGAGCACACGTCTGACATCGTGCTCCGTTACAGTGAGTGGAGCGGTGCAGGAACCAGGTGAGGATGAGGATGGGAGCAGGGCTGAGGCAGATGAGTGCTGCTGTTGTGGTGTTTCAAAGCGGGCGAAGAAGCTGTTTATTTCCTCTGCCAGCTGCACACTCAGGATTTCTGTTCTCACAGTGCTGCCTCTGTGGTTGATGATGTCTTGCATTCCCTGCCACACCTCTCGTGTGTTGTTGCTGGACAGCTGGGACTCGATGCTTCTTTTGTGGTCTGACTTGGCTTTTTTAATCCCCCTTTTCAGGTCAGCTCAAGCAGCTCTGTACAGAGCTCTGTCACCTGACCTGAAGGCGGCATCGCGGGCTTTGAGGAGTGAGCGGACTTCGCTGGTCATCCAGGGTTTTTGGTTTGGGAAAACCTGAATGCTTTTGTCCACAGTCACATTTGCAGTACAGAACTTGATGTAGTCCAGTACAGATCCTGTGAAAGTTTCTAGGTCCTGGTGTTCAAATATATCAGCTGGTCTGCAGCAGGTCATGTTCAGAGTTTGAGGCTCAAAGTGTCCCATTTTCACTGATTGTTTCCCGACGACATGCTTCACGTGTGATATGGATCCTCTGCTGAAGGAATCTGCTTTCTATCCACAACCTGTTGATCCGTGTCTGACTAACAGCAGCGCAGGAAGCCCTGCAGTTACAGAGAAACTGTCTGAGTCGCATTGTTGCTGCAGTTTACCTGCAACTGCTGTGAAGAAAAAGTCTCCATGTGTTTGTGTTTGGTCCTAATCTGCTGCCTGTCTGTTTGACATGCTGGATTTCCAGCTGATAGATGACAGATTAGAAACTGATCAGTCTATTGATCACACAATATTCCATCAATAGAATTGATTTGACTTTGATTTGTGTAACAAAGTGATTTCCACGTCTCCTTCATGATGTGACAGTGTCAGAGCTGAATGCACTTGTAGAGTATCATGTTTTTATGGCTCACATTTAAAGTGTTGCAGCTCTAATGTACAGCTGTCATATTAGAAATAGAAGCAGCTCTGATTTTAGTGCTCAAAGAAATCTATGAAGTGATGAATTCACACATGAACAGTTTTCTGCAGCGTTCCTCTCGGCCTTATTTGCAGCTCCACTCTTGTTTTTGCTCTAATAATTATTTCTCTCCATGAGCTGTTTCTCTGCCTGAAGGAGGCGCCACTCCATCGCTTCATTTAGTGCAGAACAAGAGTCACATGATGCTGCTCTGAACACCAATCACACTTTGTACAGCTCATGTTGTGTTTGTTGTCCTCTCAGTGTGTCAGGTGGAGGTGGAGGAGGGGGCGGAGTCTGTCCAGCTGCCCTTCAAAACCAAACTTCACCTGCCTAAAGATGCTAGAGTGGAGTGGAAGGACAATAGCATTGATGACAGGAAGGTCCACATGTATGAGAACGGCTCTGACCAGTTTAAAGAACAGCACCAGGTTTACAGAGACCGAACGAAGATGAATGAAGACCTGCTGAGAACTGGAGACTTCAGTCTGACCCTGAAATACCCCACAGATGGAGACAACAGGACCTACACCTGCACCGTCTACAGCGGAAAGGGAAACATCCTGATGAAGAAACAAGTGAAGCTGAAAGTCAGAGGTCAGTGCTGTAGAAACAGATCTAAAAGGTTTTAGTTTGAATTTATTTTCAGTTCATTCAAATAAAATACATTCTTTGATGTCTTCATCTAAAAGCCAAAAATGTCAGGCGGCGTAACTGTGTGTTTAAATGAACAGACTAAGAAGACGATTAAAAATGATCCTAACTTCAAAATAAAAGCCTCTGACATGATTTGAGTTCTAATCAAATCAATAGTTTTGTTAGTTTACTGTATTTTTCGGACCATAAAGCGCACGGTCAATGAACAGGTCTGTTTTCATGTATAAGACACACCGGATTATAAGGCGCATTAAACTCCTTATAATTTTTGCTATGTAACTTTGCACTGTCCACTTTCTGCTGTAACAAAACTAATTTCCCACATGTGGGACTAATAAAGTTTATCTTATCTGATATTAATGACTAAGCTCGTATTGTGGATGGATTGTCGCAGTTGTTCTCCTGACTGAAGTTTGGTCCGTTTACAGCATCTTTCCATGCAATTGCATTTGTCAAAAAACATCTTTTTACTTTTATCTTTTTTTATCACTTTTATCAAGTGAAAAAAAGTTAGCTTTGATCCTCCAGCTTCACTGAGTTTATGTTATGCTAACATAGCTGTGTCGCTAGTGATTACGCAGCATAGAATTATATACCAGATAGCCCAACTTCAGTAACCCTACAAATGTCACTGTTGTGTAGTTTTCTGTCTTCATTTACATTGGAAGTGATAGAAGAGCTGTATGTTCTCAGTCAGAACATGCTATATCATGTTTAGGTAACTAGCGAAACCAGCGTGCTAACTTCCTGCTAACTTCTAGCTCTGTTAAATTTAATAAATTGTGTTTTCATGGATGCCTGGATGTTAAACTTAATTGGTACATCTGGTCGAGTAGCAGGGGCAGATCTAGAATGGTGGCATGGGGTGGCCAGTGCAACCCTATAATAATCCCTTGCCACCCCAAGTGCCACCCCAGTTTTGCATATGACAGTGTTGTTATAAGATAGCATTAACACTTTGAGCGTAGTTACAGTCAACAGTAAATATAAATGCTAAAACTGAAAATACTGCATAGTTTTCCCACCTCCACCATTAACAAATGGTTCAGCTCATAGCAGGACCGGCTTTTTTCTTGTTTTCAGTAGCAAGCGATGCTTATGATTGTGCCAGAGCACATTTTGAACAACACCATGGGAATTTCAGATTTCGCACAGGTGGTTGGATGTTACACTATGGAAATGAAAGGAAGGTGAAAGGAAGGTGAGTGTTATGAACCCTCTGGGGTCCACGGGCACGGTGCACCTCCAGATCACATGACTGATTTAAGGTGCAGCCATGCTGAGTCTCTATTTCAGCCCACATTGAAAGTTTGGACTTTAAATTTTTTTAATTTTAATTACAGGCCAGTAAATCAGAGTTATGATAATATATATAAGCCATGCATTTTTCTAAATACTGTCGTCATGTTTTTGTTTTGTTTTTTTGTCTGTGTATGTTTTTTTTTTAAAGCGTTTTCTAAGGACAGCGCGAAAACGGTAAAGAAAGAAAAAAGCCACCTCTTTCCTATCGGTGGAAAAATGCACCATGTTGACCAATTTAAAAAAAAAAGTCAGCACGTGGGATTTGGTTGTTTAGGAAGAGGGAAAGTTTTGGGAGTGACCATAACGGCCACGAGACAGATTGAGCGAGCAAGTGAGAGAGAGCGAGGTTTTAGATGGAGGAGATTTGTGACGTTTAGTGTGGCATGTGTAGTTAGTGTGTTGTGTTGTCTTGTGTAGTTGTTCTGTAGTATAGTCGTTTTGTTTTGTGTGCCAGTGAGGGCACTAATGAATGTCACAAAGGCACATTGCAGTGTAAATGCTGAGTAGAAAACCAGCAGAGTGAAACACCTCCTGTTGTCAGGCCTGCGGGTTTGTCCCTGTGCTGTTCTCATCTGTCTTTTGGTGGACAAACTTTCTTTTTTTTTACTGGCACACATCATTTGTG